>NC_030426.2:24013698-24353698 GCF_001660625.3 Ictalurus punctatus | reverse complement strand
TTGCTTTCTTCCTCAGTTATATGCCACTCTCTCTCTCTCTCTCTCTCTCTCTCTCTCTCTCTCTCTCTCTCTCTCTCTCTCTCTCTCTCTTTCTCTCTCTCTCTTGCTTTTTTTTCTCTGTGTGTCTCTTCTGTGTTTATGTAGATTGGTCTCCGGCTCATCCCCATTGTGTCTGGTTTTCTTTGTTCTCTCCTCTGTGTGTGTGTGTGTGTGTGTGTGTGTGTGTGTGTGTGTGTGTCCATTTGGATGGTGTGAGTGTGTTTGAACAGACAGAAATACTGTTTAAGAATGAATCAGTGTTGTCCATGTGGTCTCACAGCGTTCCGTCTGTCTCTCTCTCTCTCTCTCTCTCACTGTAAACTATAAATCTGATCATTACTTGATTTGATCAGCTCTCACGTTGCGCACATTACTCCAGCAAAAAGCACACTACAGTGTATACTACAGTAGTAATGTTGAATGTTGTATTAAAGATGCCTAAACTTTTACCTGATACCTGAGTTATTCATGCAAGTGAATTTTTTCTAACTCTGTACATGTGCGCAGAAAACAATGGAGAAAGTAAGAAAAAATAAAAGCTTGTTTCTATCTTGGGATAAATATAGAGTCCACTCTGTTGTTGTTTAGTATGCAATCAAAAACTCCCAAAATAAACAAATTACTACTAAAGTAATGCGACTCGGTATGTCACTTTCAATAGCTCTATCCATCAAGAAAAAAGAAATACATAACATAATGGATGTAAAATTTATATATATAAAAAAAAGTCATATATACCAGCACTACACCACTATGCGTCTGCTTATAGGTGAAATGTTTTAAAAACAAGTGATATAGGAATGTGATTATTGACTAATACACATAGACCCAGAAAGCCACATTAGAGATGATATATTTGAGCCTTTTCAGTGACTCAGTATTCATTCGAGTTCATTCAGATTTGTTCGCTGATTTATTCAGTTGTATGATGTGCACCCTGCTCACGCTGCTGTCTAAAGTTTTAGTAGAGTTTGCGTGAAATATCTAATAATAGTTTGTTTTATTTTGTTCATATTTTGAAGAATTATTTTCACATCCAGCCAAACACAGATTATTATTATCTCATGTATTAAAATGATACAAGAATCTCCAGCTCTGACTGAATGAACTGAACTCACTGACCCAACTGATTCGCTGAATGAATAATGAATCATGACTGAAATACTGAATCATGTCTGAAAGATTCACTGACTCGACTGATTCATTGAATGTGAGAGGAGCGACTCTCAGCCATGACCGAAAGATTCACTGACTCGACTGATTCACTGAATATGAGAGGAGCGACTCTCAGCCATGACCGAAAGATTCACTGACTCGACTGATTCATTGAATATGAGAGGAGCGACTCACAGCCATGATCGAAAGATTTACTGACTCTTCTAAACATCTAAACAGTCTGTAAGCACTGTCTCTGTCTATTTATTTTCAGATTGTCATGTACATGTAAACACATTTACTCTTTCACTGATGATGTTCTGTTGGTAAATAGCTAACACTTTACTTTCAACTTCCTGTTAATAGATTACAAATCTCGCTCTCGCTTTCTCTCTCTCTCTCTCTCTCTCTCTCTCTCTCTCTGTGTGTCTCTGTCTCGGTGGTGAAGTGGTACATAGTTCTCAGGACCGTTAAATAACTTGCTTTTAATCTCACGGTTCTCTGCTCGTGCTCACTCATCAGAACTAACAAAGAGTTTCACATTAGTGCAAATTTGAAACACAGTCTGATACTCACACTAAATGTGTATTAATGTGGTCTAATAACGCATTAATAATCCCTATGATAACTCAACTGAGTTAAAAAAAAAACCCAACCCCTAAATAGTACAAACTTACTCCGGCCAACGTGAACGACATTTCTATCTTATCAGTGTTAGTCACGGTGGATAATCTGAATTGTAATCGACTAAATCGAATAAAAAAAATAATAATAATAGTAAAACAAAATATAATAATTGACATGTAAAACTTTGAACCCAATTATGTTAGTTACTTGTTCCAAATATATGTTCACTATGCATATTATTTACATATTTTAAAATATCTCAAATTAAAAAAATGTTAGGATGCTGGAATTTGTGGAGCGTCTGTTTAATATTCCCAATCATAATGATACAAACTTTTATTTTGGGACATGTGAGGACATTTTCATGAGACAGAGATCATTGAAGGACTAAAGCAAGGTGAATAAAAGCGTGACTAACACACCAAGCTAATGTTAGCTACTTAAGGTTCTTGTTGTTTTGGTAACCGTGCTAAACACCGCTCTTCACATGTACCTGCATTCAGATCGGATTAGATCTAACATGCAAATATCATGTGGTGGGGGCTGTGGTGGCTTGACGGTTAAGGCTCTGGGTTACTTAAGGTCGGGGTTTCAAGCACTGCCAAGCTGCCACTCATGGGCCCTTGAGCAAGGCCCTTAACCCTCTCTGCTGTAATGTATATGTGATTAATAAAGGCTCATTTTCATTATCATTATCATAAATAAACAGACGTTTATTATTACATTGCTGCATTTAGGATGAAGAATGAATGAAAATTGGACTGATGAAAGTCTTTGCATGTAAACACAACCACACTCTGGGAAAAGCAATTTTCAGCTTTTTGTCAAAAAGCTTTTGCTTGTTATCCTCTTGGAATCCTAGCTATCATGTTTCGTGCATTTTGATTAGTCCTTACCAATTATATGTAATACAGAATTGGCAAAATACGTACAAAGCTGTTAATCCTTCACTCCAATAAGACATTTCTCAGCAGAACTGCAATACTACAGTCCCCTTCAAAACTATTGGAACAGCAAGGCCAGTTCATTTGTTTGTGCTGTACACCAAAGACATTTGGGTTTGAGACCAAAAGACAGGGATGAGATGAGAGTTTAGGATTTCAGCTTTTATTTCCTGGTATTTACATCTAGATGTGTTGAACAACATAAAACATTGAACCTTTTGTATCAGACCACCCAATTTTTAGGCGAGCAAAAGTATAGGAACAGAAAAGTCTTAAAGTAAATTCAAGTAAATAACATTTAATATTTGGTTGCATATCCCTTGCTTGCAATAACTGCATCAATCCTGAGACTCACTGACATCACCAAACTGTTGGTTTCTTCTTTTCATGATGCTTCTCCAGGCTTTTACCGCAGGCTCTTTCAGTTGTTGTTTGTTTCCGGGGGTTTCTTCTTCAGGAGGTGAAATGCTGCTCAGTTGGGTTAAGATCTGGTGATTGACATGTCCAGTCTAAAACCTTCCACTTTTCCCACCTGATAAAGTGCTCTGTTGAGTTGGGAGTGTGTTTTGGTTGATTGCCTTGCTGCATTATAAAGTTCCTCCTGATTAATTTGGATGCATTTCTCTGTAAATTGGCAGACAAAATGTTCCTGTTGTGAGGAATTAGCCCGGGGAAGGGCGGCGTACAGACCCACAGGAGACCAAAGGGTGGTTGCAGACGGTGCTTTATTGTGGCTAGGGTGAGGTGAACGTGTGATAAATGGAAGAGTGCGGGGGTTTGTGAAGGCGTGACGGCCGGCGGAGTCGACTCGTGGCGGAGGCGGGATTCCCGAGGCGGGGCGGGGGTTTTCCCGGGCCGGCGTCCTCCGTGTGTGCGACTCTCACTATCCGGCGGTCTCGTCCGCGCTTACGACTCCTGGAGAGAGGGAGAGAGAGAGAGAAGAATTTAGCGTGAGGCGTGAGGTTACCGTCGTGATCGGAGGTTGCGAATCGCTGCAAACACGCACGGAGTCCGTTTTGACGCCACGATATTCTCTTCTCCTTCCCGGCCGGAAGCGCGCTCTTTTATCCTCCTCCGTCGTCGCCTGAGTGGTGGGACTTCCCCGTTGGATCCGCCAATCGCGGGCCGGAGTCGCGTCAGCCCCGCCCTGCCGCGGCGGTCCCTCCAGCTGGCGGAATGTTCGGCAGGAAGCTGCCCACGTCGTGCCGGTGCGGCAGTCGGAGAAGGAGCGTTTTCCCTCTGGTGTGCGCCGGATCTCTGCCCGTCGCGACAGTACCCCCCCCTCAGCTCCGAGCCTACTGCCGCTCGGTGGTGGGCCCAGAGGGCGTCTCGTCGTGAGAGCCCATCCGCGTTACCATGCTGGGCCCCTGCCCGGTGCTTAACCTGAAAAGAGAAGTCTTGTAAGGCGAGGAACCAGCGGGTTACCCGGGCGTTGGTGTCCTTCGCCTTGGCCATCCACTGCAGGGGGGCGTGGTCGGTTATGAGGATGAAGTGCCTGCCCGCCAGATAGTATCGCAGCTCCTCGATGGCCCATTTTATTGCTAGTGCCTCCCGCTCGACCGCCGCATACTTCCTCTCGGCCGGGGACAGCTTCCGGCTGATGTAGAGGACTGGGTGTTCTTCCCCGTCGAAGGTCTGGGAGAGGACGGCCCCCAGCCCGGTCTCGGACGCATCAGTATGTACAGTGAACGGGAGGTCAAAGTCCGGGTTGCGGAGTATCGGCGCGCTGGTGAGGGCTTCTTTTAGGGCCTGGAAGGCCCTTTCTGCATCGGCTGTCCACCTCACCTGGTCTGGCTGGCCCTTCTTTGTAAGGTCTGAGAGGGGAGAGGCTACAGCAGAAAAGTTAGGCACGAACCTGCGATAGTAGCCCGCCAATCCCAAGAAGGCACGTACCTGTTTTTTCGACGTTGGACGTGGGTAGTCCTTCACAGCCTCGATCTTTTTTTGTTGGGGCTTCAGCATCCCCCGTCCGATGCGGTATCCCAGGTACTGGGCTTCCGTCAGCCCTAGGTGGCATTTCTTTGGGTTCGCCGTCAGGCCGGCCTCCCGGAGGGCTTTCAGGATCTCCCTGAGGTGGAACAGGTGGTCGGCCCAGGTGGAGGAGTGTATGACCACGTCGTCCAGGTAGGCCGCGGCAAACTGTCGGTGGGGTCGCAGGAGGATGTCCATTAGCCGCTGGAACGTGGCGGGCGCCCCGTGCAGCCCAAAGGGGAGAACCCGGTACTGCCAGTGGCCGGTGGCCGTGCTAAAGGCTGTCTTGGGCCTTGCCTCCGGTGCGAGCGCCACTTGCCAATAGCCTTTGGTGAGGTCCAGGGTCGATATGAATCGGGCTCTCCCCAGCCTCTCAATCAGGTCGTCCACTCTGGGGAGGGGGTAGCTGTCAAACTCCGACACCTGGTTCAGCCTCCGGAAGTCATTGCATAGCCTCATGCTCCCATCCGGCTTCGGCACGACGACGATGGGGCTGGACCAGGGGCTGCTGGACTCCTCGATGATGTGGTCCCGCAGCATGCGACTGATTTCCTCCTCGATGGCCTGGCGCCGGGCCTCGGGGACACGGTATGGCCTTTGTCTCACCACTACACCGGGAGGAGTCTTGATTTCATGCTGGACCAGCTGAGTCATTCCCGGGGCAGCCGAAAACACATCTGCAAACTGGTCGGTCAGCTCGGTAAGCTCCTGTCTTTGGGTGGGGGTGAGGTCCTCCCCGAAGCCGACCAAGGTACCCTTGCCCCGGTCCGAGTCCTGAACTGCGAACGCCGACACCACCGGGGTTGGTTCCACCCACTTTTTCAGCAGGTTTATGTGGTATAGCTTCCCGTCCTTCGGCTTACCGGGTTGCTGTAGGCGGTAGTTGACTGGGCCCCGGCGCTCGAGGACAGTGTATGGACCTTGCCACCGGGCGAGGAACTTGCAGGCGCTGCTGGGCACTAACAGGAGGACCCGGTCCCCCGGCTGGAATTCCCGGGGCTGTGCGGGGCGGTTGTATACCTTCTTCTGCTCCTCCTGCGCCGCCAGCATGTGCTCCCGGACGATGGGGCCCACCCTGTCAATCCTGGCTTGCATGTCCTGCACGTACTCGACGACGGAGCGGAACGGGGATGGTTGCTCCTCCCAGGCTTCGCGGGCTACATCCAACAATCCCCGCGGCCGCCGCCCGAACAGGAGCTCGAAGGGCGTGAAGCCCGTGGACGCCTGGGGGCACTCCCGAACGGCGAAGAGTACGTAGGGGAGGAGGAGGTCCCAGTTCCTCCCCTCCTCGTCCACCACCCGGCGCAGCATCCGCTTGAGGGTCTGATTGAACCTTTCAACAAGTCCATCGGTTTGGGGGTGGTAGACGGACGTCCGGAGGTGCTTCACCTGTAACATACGACACAAATCCGCCATTAGCTTCGAGACAAACGGCGTACCTTGGTCGGTCAACACGTCCTTGGGGATCCCCACTCGACTGAAGAGGAGTACCAGCTCCCTGGCGATGTTTTGCGAGGTGGCCTTGCGGAGCGGCACCGCCTCAGGGTACCGAGTGGCGTAGTCGACCAGGACCAGGATGTATTCATGGCCCCGGGCCGACTTGGGTAGGGGCCCCACGAGATCCATGCCCACTCGCTCAAACGGGACACCGATGATGGGCAGGGGTATCAGGGGCGCCGGCGGGGGCCTCCGCGGGGCCGTGCGTTGGCACTGCGGGCACTGTTGACAAAAGGTCCGGACCTCCGCGTCCATCCCGGGCCACACGAAGCGGTCCCGCAGTTTCTCCAGGGTATTTCGGGCCCCCAGGTGGCCGCCGAGGGGATGGGTGTGGGCTAGGTGTAATAAGATGGCTGTCTTGGCTCGGGGCACCACCAGTAGGTCCACCTGCTCCCCGCGGCGGCAGGCCCGTTGGTACAGGAGCCCCCCTCGGACGAGGAAGTACGATGTGGGGAGCCTCAGGTCTGGGCTCTGGTCGACCCCCTCTATCACCCGTACCTGGGCCCAGCAGTGCTTCAGTCGGTCGTCCTCCTTCTGTTCCCGACCGAACTTTCCCTCCCGGTTTACCTGGGGAAAGACAGATGACAGAGGGTTAGTAGTTTGGGGGGTCTTACCTTCTGAGGTGGCCTCTCCGTCGTCCTGGGCCAGGTAGGCCGGCCGGGTTGGGATCCCCTTCCCCCGCCGCCGCGGTCTCCAGGACTCGGCTCTCGGTACCACCCGGAATCCTGGCCAGTCTCGTCCCAGGAGGAGGGGCACGGGGAGTTCGGGGATGATTCCGACCTGGAGGGGCCAGGTGCTGGCTTCGCTCCGGATCTGGACCTCAGCTGAGGGGACCTCCCGGGTGTCCCCATGGACGCATGTCACGGTAAGCGTCCCGCTTGGTCGGCGCCCCTCAGGCAGGATGGAGGGTTGGGCAAGGGTCACCGTGCTCCCGGTGTCCAGTAGGGCGGTTACCGGTCTCCCTTCGACCCACACCGTCACGGAGGGCGCCTCCGGCAGTTGCTGCTGATGGAGGGCGCAGCCTGCCAGCCATGGTTTTGTAAGCAGCCGGGCGGCTTCCCTCTCCGGCTCTGTAGGCATGGGCTCGTCTCGGGGGTGTTCACAAGTGGGCGCCCTCTGTGGGTTCCTCCAGATGCGGGGCCGGGTCTGGCAGTCAGACCGGGGGCCCTGGGCACCGAGGGGCCGATCGAGGTGCTGCTGCTCCCCGGAGTCGAGCTCCAGGGTGGCCAAGGTTCGCTCCAGGGCAGTCAGGAGTTCCTGGGGCGTAGTTGGGGCGTGGGCCCCCACGGCCTGTCTCTCTGCCCGGGGTAGCGCTCTCAGGAAACGGTCGACCGCCACCTTCTCCGCCACCTCCGAGGCGGTATGCCGATCCGGTCGGAGCCATCGTTTGGTGATCCGGAGGAGGGTGTTCATCTGGCAACGTGGTCGAGCACCTGTTCGATAAACCCAACGATGGAATTCAGTAGCGGCCCGGCCAGGGGTTCGGCCACACCACGCCAGGACTCCCTCCTTCATCGCCAGGTAGTCCGTAGCCTCCTCCGGGTCGAGGGCATAGTAGGCTGTTCGGGCCTCTCCCGTGAGCAGGGGACCAAGGGCGCGGGGCCAGTCGTCACGGTCCCACCCCTCCCGGCAGGCGATACTCTCGAAGGTCTCGAAGTACGCCTCAAGGTCCTCTTCGGGGCCAAGGGGGGGTAGTAGGCGGCGGATCTCGCTGGTTGCGTCGGGGAGAGGCGTGGAGGCGGCGGGGGTCTCAGTCCTCATGGCGATCAGTGTCTGTGTGGCGACCTGAAGGCTTTCGGCGAGCTGCTGCGTCACGGCGTGCTGCTGGAGGCTGGTCTCCAGCAAGTGTTGCAGGGTGGGGTCCATTTTTTTTTTTATTTTTTTATTTTTTTTTTTGTGTTTTTCTTTTGATGGTTTTTTTTTTTTTCTTTTTTTTTTTTTTTTTTCTTTGCAGTAGGCGGGTCTGTACTATGCCCGCATTCTCCACCAGTTGTGAGGAATTAGCCCGGGGAAGGGCGGCGTACAGACCCACAGGAGACCAAAGGGTGGTTGCAGACGGTGCTTTATTGTGGCTAGGGTGAGGTGAACGTGTGATAAATGGAAGAGTGCGGGGGTTTGTGAAGGCGTGACGGCCGGCGGAGTCGACTCGTGGCGGAGGCGGGATTCCCGAGGCGGGGCGGGGGTTTTCCCGGGCCGGCGTCCTCCGTGTGTGCGACTCTCACTATCCGGCGGTCTCGTCCGCGCTTACGACTCCTGGAGAGAGGGAGAGAGAGAGAGAAGAATTTAGCGTGAGGCGTGAGGTTACCGTCGTGATCGGAGGTTGCGAATCGCTGAAAACACGCACGGAGTCCGTTTTGACGCCACGATATTCTCTTCTCCTTCCCGGCCGGAAGCGCGCTCTTTTATCCTCCTCCGTCGTCGCCTGAGTGGTGGGACTTCCCCGTTGGATCCGCCAATCGCGGGCCGGAGTCGCGTCAGCCCCGCCCTGCCGCGGCGGTCCCTCCAGCTGGCGGAATGTTCGGCAGGAAGCTGCCCACGTCGTGCCGGTGCGGCAGTCGGAGAAGGAGCGTTTTCCCTCTGGTGTGCGCCGGATCTCTGCCCGTCGCGACACTGTAAACTTCTGAATTCATTCTGCTGTTATCATCATGAGTTCCATCATCAATGAAGATTAGTGAGCCTGCTCCAGAAACAGCTATCCAAGCCCAAGCCATGACACTACCTCCACCATGTTTCACAGATGAGCTTGTATGTTTTGGATCATGAGCAGATCCTTTGGCCTTTCCATCACTTTGATAGAGGTTAATCTTGGTTCCAAAACTTTTGTGGGTCAGCTCTGTTTTTCTTTGCAAATTCCAATCTGGCTTTCCGATTCTTGCTGTTCATGAGTGGTTTGTATCTTGTTGTATGGCCTCTATATTTCTGCTCTCAAAGTTTTCTTCGAATGGTGTATTGTGATACCTTCACCCCTGCCCTGTAGAGGTTGTTGGTGATGTTACTGACTGTTGATTTGGGGTTTTTCTTTATAGGTCTCACAATGTTTCTGTCATCAACTGCTGCTGTTTTCCTTCGCCGACTCATTTGCTCTGTTGCTCAGTACGCAGGTGGTTTCTCTCTTTTTCCAGGACATTGAAAATTGTTGTATTGGCTATGCCCAATGTTTGTGCAATGCCTCTGATAGATTTTCCCTCTTTTCTCAGCTTCAAAATGGCTTGCTTTTCTTCCATAGACAGCTCTCTGAACTTCCTGTTGGTTTATCCTTTTTAACAACAAATGCAGTTTTCACAGGTGAAACTGAAGGCTAAAACCAAGAGTAGATGTTCAGAACTATTTATTGTTTAAACAATCAATCTAACAGGACACACCTGGGTAACAAGAAACACCTGTCAGTCACATGTTCCAGTATTTTTGCTTGCTTACAAATTTGGTGGTCTGATACAAAATGTTCTACGTCGTTTAACACGTCTGAAATTCTGAACTCTCTTCTCATATTCATCTTTTGATCTCAAACCCAAATGGCTTCTGAAGTGAAAATGAATTGGCCTTGCCGTTCCAATAGTTTCAGAGGGGACTGTATATTACTGTTTGTTGACACAAGAGATAATGTGTTTCCTTCCCATGGGTTTAAATCATTTAAAACTGCTCAAATTCTATATTTAATTTTTAAAAGATGATGATGATGATGATGATGATGATTATTATTATTATTAATTTTTTTTTTTTAGCATTTATAGGATCTGATTTTGACAACACTAATCATTCATGGTTAATGGTTGGATTAAAATCAGACAGCTTTAATAAAATATCTGCTCACAGATCAAATATCTGCTCACGGGATTCATAAATCATAAATGTGAGGGAAAATGTAAAAATAAATCAATAAATAAAATCCAACCAATCAGAAGCAAGGAGACGTATCTACTCAGGTGTAACTACATCAGTCATATTGACGGGTAGCTGTATTTGTATAAAGACTTTCTTTAGCTAACTTTCACCAAAATCTCCTACCTCAACACCTAGAATGTACAGGATGAGAACACTGTATTGTGTTTGTATAACATACTAGCAGTTTCTACTCTGGCTGTAATATCAAAAATCCACCTGTTTCTGTGGTAATTTAATTAGTTAGACACACACACACACACACACACACACACACACACACACACACACACACACACACACACACACACACACACAGGCCGTACACTAGTAATTAAATGAAGTTACCACATTGCTAGCTAGTTGTCTTAGCTAACTAACCTGAGCAAAAATATATATTTGTTACTCGTTTCCTGCCTTGTCTTCCAGAATCTAATTTTAATATTGTCTAAAGACATCCATCAGACATTTACTCCATTCTTTCACAGTTTCAGCGATGATCAGTAAAATGTTTTGTTTAGCATTACACAGAAATTCATTAGCTTCATTAGCTGCTAGTTAGCTAATTAGCTAGCCGTGTATGCTTTGCAGATTTAGTTATTTCAGTAACAATGTTTAGTTAAGCACGTCAGTCATAATGAATAAAAAAGACAATCAGATATTAAGGAAGTGGTGAAGGAACTTTTTTATTTTTATTTTTTATTTCAGTGTTGTTTTTTTTGTAGGAAAACAATCCCTGCACTTTGCTTTAAGACAGAAAACATACTCCCATAGATTGCGGCTGTGGAGTGGAGGTTTGAGTATAGACAGGACTGTAATCTACAGAGTGTGTGAGGTTGAAGAACAGATGTGTGTGGAATACAGGAGGAGAAGAGGACAGAGAGGACGGAGTGGAGACAGAGGGAGGAGAGCAGTGAGAAATGAAGAAGCGCTGTTTAGCGCCGCTGTTTAACATTCTGACTCGAGCCACGGTGTTTAACTTTGGCAGACAATCACGCGGTCAAATCAACAGCTTCATTCACACGCTAACGAGATCAGGACAGCTAATACAGAACAGGCATTCACACACACACACACACACACACACACACACACACACACATCCAGAGAGAGAGAGAGAGAGACATGATAAAGGGAGAGAGACATTGAGCATTAATTTTTTTTTGTTCTTTTGCCTTTTCTATCTTTACAATCATAACAATGCTCAATTGTTCTTCATCACACTTCTTGTTCTTGTTCTTCTCATTTTTATTATGTAACCCCAACTTTCTATACAAATGTGCCAGGGTTTGTCGTGGCATCGAGGCACACTGAAAGTAAATTAAGAGAAAGATGCAACAAAAGGCAAAATGATTTAAATGCACAGCGAGATAATAAAAGGAGGAAAGAAGCTGAAGCACAGACTGAGAGAAGGAGAGGCGGAGCAAACTGAACAGAAAAAAGTCCAGAAAGTTCCAAATGGAAAAAAGTGACAGACGAGAAATGAAACACTTTCAGCTGTTACAAATAAAAACAAAACATTCAATTGAATGTTGTGTGTGTGTGTGTGTGTGTGTGTGTGTATGCATGCGTGTGTGTATGCATGCGTGTGTGTGTGTGTGTGTGTGTGTGTGTGTGTGTGCGCATGCATGCGTGTGTGTGTGTGTGTATGCATGCGTGTGTGTATGAACTATGTCTATGTCAAACTGTTTGTTTGGATGTTATGTCTTTCTAGTGGAGAAAAATTTTACTAAGACATCTGATGATCTCAGACTGACATTTCTTACCTCACTGATGCATTTAAAACCATTTATGATTATAGACATTAAGTTGAGATCTATCTATCTGTCTATCTATCTATCTATCTATCTATCTATCTATCTATGTGTTTATATATCTCTTTGTATATGTTTATACAGTATACTCTCTGTCTGCACATCCCATTGTCTGTATAAATAATCATTTTTAACACCTTCATGTTGCCTTGTTCACGTATCCCTGTGTGTACAGTGTGTACAGTGTGTATATAGTGAGTATATAGTGTGCATACAGTGTGCAATAATGTGTGTTCAACTGTGTTCCACTTTGTGTACAGTGTGAGTACAGTGTGTACATTGTTTTCAATGTTTGTGTACATTGTTTTAGTGTGTGTTTCGGTGTGTGTAAAGTGTATATAGTGTGAGTACAGTGTATTCCAGTGTGTACAGTGTGAGTACCGTGTGAGTACAGTGTATTCCAGTGTGTACAGTGTGAGTACAGTCTGTACAGTGTGTTCCAGTGTGTACAGTGTGAGTACAGTCTTTACAGTGTGAGTACAGCGTATTCCAGTGTGTACAGTGTGAGTACAGTCTGTACAGTGTGTTCCAGTGTGTACAGTGTGAGTACAGTCTTTACAGTGTGAGTACAGTGTATTCCAGTGTGTACAGTGTGAGTACAGTCTGTACAGTGTGTTCCAGTGTGTACAGTGTGAGTACAGTCTTTACAGTGTGAGTACAGCGTATTCCAGTGTGTACAGTGTGAGTACAGTGTGTACAGTGTTTGTACAGTATGTACAGTGTGAGTGAAGCATGTTCCAGTGTGTAGAGTGTGTACAGTGTGAGTACAGTCTGTTCTAGTGTGTACAGTGTGTGTACAGTGTGTTCCAGTGTGTACAGTGTGAGTAGTCTTTACAGTGTGAGTACAGTGTGAGTGCAATGTGAGTACAGTGTGTACAGTGTGAGTACAGTGTTTACAGTGTGAGTACAGTGTGTACAGTGTGAGTACAGTGTTTACAGTGTGAGTACAGTGTAAGTACATTGTACAGTGTGAGTACAATGTAAAGTGTGTACAGTGTGAGTGCAGTGTACTGTGAGTACAGTGTACAGTGTGAGTACAGTATACATTGTTTACATTGTGAGTGCAGTGTGTTCCAGTATGTACAGTGTGAGTACAGTGTGTACAGTGTGAGTACAGTATACATTGTTTACAGTGTGAGTGCAGTGTGTTCCAGTATGTACAGTGTGAGTACACTGTGTACAGTGTGTATACAGTGGGAGTACAGTGTGAAGAGTGTACAGAGTGTACAGTGTGTACAGTGTGACTGCAGTCTGAGTACAGTGTGAGTACAATGTACAGTGGTTACAGTGTGAGTACAGTGTACAGTGTGTACGGTGTACAGTGTGAGTACAGTGTACAGTGTGAGTACAGTATGTGTACGGTGTGAGTACAGTGTACAGTGGTTACAGTGTGAGTACAGTGTACAGTGTGAGTACAGTGTGTACAGTGTGAGTACAGTGTACAGTGTGAGTACAGTGTGTACAGTTTGACTACAGTGTGAGTACAGTGTACAGTGTGTACCACCTTTCCTCTCAACAAGTCAGGGTGGAGCTAAACTTCTGTAGTTTTTCCCATGTGCTTGTAGCCGTTATTCTTCCTCTTCACCACTTGTGGGCCGACTAAAACACTAACGCGTATCTGCTGCCCCCTTCAGTTCCAGAAGAATTGCAGCCCCGGTACCTTCATTACCAACGGTACTTACACTACTGCAGAAAAACAAGTACCATCATGTTTTAAGAATGTTGGCACCGACTTGGTACCGAGTATCGGTTCTCGTGACATCCTTAGTGTGTGTGTTGATTGTGAAAGTGCAGTACAGATCGTGTTGTTTGATAGACATGTTTTCACACATTCCTGTTAAAACGCTGAACATTTGCGGTGGATTTTTAATGCGCATTGCTGAGCACAGTTTACTTTGACTTATTGTTGGGGGAGATTACATCATCCGTGCCATGTGTGTGTGTGTGTGTGTGTGTGTGTGTGTGTGTTTCTGTTTACACAGCCAGCGAACGCTTTCTGGACACAGAGCACCGAACAAAATGTTTCCAATAAATGAGCATTTCTTTTGGCTGGAGCAGCTGTAACTACTGCACACACGCACACACACACAGACACACACTGTTCATCTGGACAGTGAGTGTGTCCATGTGTCTGCGCTGAGGACAAGAATGATAATGGGATAAAAAAAAAAAAAGTTGTGTGATCAATGAGACACCAGGCAAATTTGCACAGAAAGCATTTCTGAAGTGATTTCAGTAGTCACCGGAAAGACACGCTTCATTTTAAACAGCATTTAAATTCAACTTTTACACACACACACACAAAAAAAAAAACCCCTAAGGCACAGAATCACAGAGAGATAGATGCTTTAGAAGTCTTTTTAAAATGTAGTTGCTGTGCTTTCCATCACCTACACTGAGAGCCCATTAGAACACAAAAAGTAAGAGAACCAAAAAAAGAAGAAAAAAAACCCCCGCAGTCCCACAGGCTGATTAAAAAATATGCCATTATAGAGTAATGACAGCAACGGCTGGAATAAAGCTTCACTTTATATTCACTTTTACCCCAGCGCTGTTGAATTCTCCGATCTGATTGGTCGTAAGTTGCCGATTAATGTTTTACAAGCTCTGACAGTAGTGCAGCTTGTTATCGTGCGTTCGTTTCTATAGTAACAGCTCTTACACAGGGACTTTATCTATATATCTTATTTTATGTAAGACTAATAATACACCAAAAAAATAAGATTTAACAAAGTAATGCACATAATAATTCATTTGGTGATGTTTTCTGTATTCAGTAAGCATGGATGGAAGGAGTCTCCAGTGTTAGTGTTTCACTGTGTAACAGTTTCAGGACAGGAGTGTACAGTTTCTTGGTAACACGGCAAGGTGTGCAGAATATTTTTCTTTTATTAGAAAAATGAGTGTCTGTATCTGTGAGCTGCTATACTGTAAGAAAGAACAGGAAAATGTTTTGCGGATATTGTGGACCACAATGTTTAACGTAACTGTAAATGGATAAGAAGTACGTGTCGTTCTTTAATAAGGGAAAAAAAGAATTGTTCACTAATTGCTGTGATATAAGAAGAATAAAGCCTTCCAGGACACGGCGCTACAGGAAAATAATCAACTTCAGGTCGGTAACGGTAAGTCAGTCATCGGCCGCATCACATCACCCGCCGCTGATTATTTTCCTATCACAGCACCCCTCCTTCCATGTGTTATATTCCTTACTAATGCAGCGGTAAACTGATCAAATAAATTCATGATACAATAATGTGGTCATGTCTCTGTGTCTGAACTAGACGTCTGGATGTTCAGGAGAAGAATCTTGCTCGAAACTATCAGCGGAGACGTGTTACAGACACCACCCTGAGAAATGAAAATAGTTAAGTAAGGAACAATACGACAGAACGTGCTGTTATGTGAAAATAATGCATGCTGGGGAAGTGTGATGCATCACAACGTGCTGACGGAGTGCCACTACCAGTCCTTCACTCACTAGCTTCATGTTTTTTTCTCTTTCCCTCTCTCTGTCCCTCTCTCGGTCTCTCTTTCTCTCTCTGTCTCTCTTTCTCTCTATCTCTCTCTCTCCCTCTCTCTGTCTCTCTCTCTCTCTCTCTCTCTGTCCCTCTCTCTGTCTCTCTTTCTCTCTCTCTCTGTGTCTCTTTCTCTCTCTCTGTGTCTCTGTCTCTCTGTCTCTCTCTCTCTGTCCCTCTCTCTGTCTCTCTTTCGCTCTCTCTGTCCCTATCTCGGTCTCTCTTTCTCTCTCTGTGTCTCTCTTTCTCTCTATCTCTCTCTCTCTCCCTCTCTCTGTCTCTCTTTCTCTCTCTCTCTCTCTGTCTCTCTTTCTCTCTCTGTGTCTCTTTCTGTCTCTCTGTCTCTCTCTCTGTCTCTCTCTCTCTGTCCCTCTCTCTGTCTCTCTTTCTCTCTCTCTCTCCCTCTCCCTTGTCTCTCTTTCTCTCTCTCTCTCCCTCTCTCTCTCTCTCTGTCCCTTTCCCTTGTCTCTCTTTCTCTCTCTCTGTCCCTCTCTTTCTCTCTATCTCTGTCTCTCTTTCTCTCTCTCTCTCTCTGTCCCTCTCTCTGTCTCTCTTTCTCTCTCTCTATGTCTCCCTCTCTCTCTCTCCCTCCCTCTCTCTGTCTCTCTCACTGTCTCTCTCTCTCTCTCTGCCCCCTCTCTGTCTCTCACTATCTCTATCTCTCTCTTTATCTCTCTCTGTCTGTCTCTCTGTCCCTATTTCTGTCTCTTTTTCTCTCTCTCTGTCCCTCCCGCTCTTTCTCTGCCTCTCTCTCTCTATCGTTCTCTCTGTCTTTCTCTCTCTCTCTCTCTCTATCTCTCTTTATCTCTCTCGTTCTCTCTCTCTGCCCCTCTCTCTGTCTCTATCGCTGTCTCTCTCTTTATCTCTGTCTCTCTGTCCCTCTTTCTGTCTCTCTTTCTCTCTCTTTCTCTGTCTCTCTCTCTCTCTGTCTCTCTCTTTCTCTTTCTCGCTCGCTCATTGGCGTTCTCTCTCAAAAACCACAGCTTTCCATTTTACAGAGAACACGGAAAACGTAAGCTTGTCTGTCCCGAAGACGTTTCTGTGCTGATAAACCTCTATTGTTACAAAGTGCTTACAACACAGACTCCTTTCATAAATGTTCATAAATGTATCCTAATAAAAAAGAAAAAAACAACAACAACACGTTTTTAAATACGCTTATTATTGTGCAATTGCAGAGATAGTTTATTTTTAGAAGAAACAGGCTGACAAACACAAAACGTTGGGCAAAAACGCAATCACAAAGCAAGCAAGGCCGGGCGATGTACAAACCACAGTGAAAGGGAAAATCAACCAAATCCAAAAAGCAGGTAGAGCACAAAAACCAGCGCGACTAAACAGAAGAAAAGGGCTTGGTGAGTTGGGGTAGAGACACACTGAGCATTACTTCGCAGTGAGTGAATGTTTGAGTTCTTTCTATATAGTGTGTGGTGGTGATTGTGTTCAGCTGTGTGAGATCAGTAATCAGTACTACACTAGTACTAATGTAGTTCTGGGTGGCCATGTTTGTAGGCCGTGGTGTGTTCTTAGAAACGTGGTTCACGGTGGATGCGGGAGTCGACCTGATGTTCCAAAACAATAACGTATTACAACGAGCGCATTAATGTGAACCTTTCCTTCACGTTACAGCTGGAACTATCTGTGCTGTTATACGAAATTAATGCACACCTTCTGACCAATCAGATTCAAGCATTCAAGCACACTGTGATATAATAGTGATTAAGTGATGTTTTTTTTTAGAACGAAGCAGGATTTATTAGTTAGCTAGCTATCTTCATGCTTAGTTTGATCTCATCCTGGATTTCCTGTCTCGTGAAAGCGGGACACTTAGCCTGATACATCACCATCGTAACTTATGTTGTGTATCTGACATGCCCCAGGGCAGGTTA
Source organism: Ictalurus punctatus (assembly GCF_001660625.3). Lineage (NCBI taxonomy): Eukaryota > Metazoa > Chordata > Actinopteri > Siluriformes > Ictaluridae > Ictalurus > Ictalurus punctatus. The sequence goes on along the minus strand of NC_030426.2, from coordinate 24,336,365 downwards.
CTTTAGGATCACAGACTGTAAACAGATTTTTGTGGATCTTGGAGCACAAACTGCGATGTGATCCCTTGGCTTTCTCTGATTAGTTTGCATTTCCGTAGAGGGAATATTGTAAAGAGCTTTTCCGGCAATTCCTCTCACTGATCCACAATCTGAAAGGCTTTTATACAATATTTATTTAACTATAACATACAGCTCGCTAAACCTATACCAAGGTGGCCATTTCCCCATTTAACGCAGATCAATTCGGCTTTATTTGTATAGTGTTTTTAACAATAAGCAGTTATGTATTTATCTTTACAGCTCCCTAGGAGCACACAGACGACCTATCCACATTATCGTTCCCCCAACAACCGAGTATGTTAGTGCATTCATCCCTTGAAAGCTTGTATTTCCTGTACACTCCTTTTTCCTCATTCCTTGCTCTGATTAAATGTTTGGGTTTGTTCCAACAAGATTACATAACAAGACATGAGAAATGGGAAATACACTCCGCCCCATGTACTTACATCACTGCTGTTGAACACATTCACATACAGTGGGGGAAATAAGTATTGAAGGTCTGAATACTTTCCGATTCGTTGCTTCATACAGGAAGTGTCTCGAAGCTGTCGTTACAAACAAAGGCTTCTCCACTAAGTATAAAATAAAGTTCAGTTAGTGTGTTCAATACTTTTTTCCCGTGTCTTTACTCTTTATTACAAATAACTTCATGTATGGACTGTACTGTTGTGAATTCTTTATATTTGCGGATTTCTTGAGTTAATACTGATGTCTGGTGAAAATTTCATGTGAATAGCCTCATTGGAAATATATTTACTGAAAAATATGTTGACGCGTCCACTGTACCGTAGCTGCCTGAGACAGAGACAGAGACAGAGTACAGGCCACCTCAGACCCCCACCATAATGGCGTATCAATCATTATTAGACATGCAAACTCCTCTTCTACACGAGTGTACCCCAGGAGAGACGGAGCAGTTCGTTTAACGTGACGTATTGTTCGATTTTTCAGCTCTCTATCTGTCTCTTTTTTAATAGTACACCCAAAAAAAAATGCAGACCAATGGAACGGTAGTTATTTTGCTTTCAGGGCCTCTTTGCCACAAAAGAATAACGAGCCATTGCAAGTTATATAATAACAATGCATTTTATACGAAGTGATAAAAAAAAAAATTCTAGCTAGAAGGACAGAGAAAGTTGAGAGGAGTTGCATGTGTTCAGTTTTTAATAAAAGTCAGGAACTCGGATTATTATTATGATAAACCTTCTTTCAATTATCCTTGGGAGAAATGTTTAAAAAATGTTATTGTTAGAATCAGCAAGAGACTGGCTTAGCCTTTGAGCAAGAGACTCAAAAAATACCACGTAATACCGAACACTACAGGAGATCTTGACTTGGCGATCAGTCCGTAAAACTCCGCCCCTTTCTACAGAAATCAGTTTTTGAAAATTGTAATACCGTCCTAATGTTGAGTCACCAGCACACATTCAGTTTTAAAGAATGTTTATATATTTTTTAATCATTTTTTTTTTACTACCTATTATTATATTTACTGTATATCTATACTTATATACACGCTCTATACAAATATATTTCGTATTTGTTTTCTCTTGAGCAAGTTTGTCCAAAGTTTCCTTCGGGATCAGTATATACAGTTGAGGTCATAAGTTTACACACGCCTGGCAGAATCTGCAAAATATTCATTTTAAAAAATGCATTTTTTTAAATTGTTTTTTTATTATTATTATTTAGTTCTGCCCTGAATAAGCTATTTCACATAACAGATGTTTACATAAAGTGCACCAGACACAATAACAACTGAAATTACACAACCAGTTCAAAAGTATACACACCCTTGATTCTTAATACTGTGTCGTTACCTGGATGATCAACGATATAATGATTTTATGTTTTGTGAGAGTTGTTCACGAGTCCCTTGTTTGTCCTGAGCAGTTAAACTGTCCGCTGTTCTTCAGAAAAAATCCTCCAGGTCCTGCGCATTCTTTACTTTTCCAGCATATTCTGCATATCTGAGCCCTTTCCAACAGCGGCTATATGATGCCGAGATCCATCTTTTCACACTGAGGATGACCGAGAGACTCGTACACGACTATTACAAAATGTGCGAACGTTCACTGATGCTCAAGAAGGCAACACGATACATTAAGAGCCGGGGGGTGTAAACTTTTGAACAGGATGATGGGTTTTAACTGTTATTATTTTGTCTTCTGGGAAACATGTTAATATCTTATGTAGCTTCTGAAGGGTGGTACTAAATGAAAAAATGAAAAGCTCTTTAAACAAGATAATAACAACACTCCCCGGCTCTTACAGTATCGTGTTGCCTTCTTGAGCATCAGTGAATGTTTGCACCTTTTGTAATAGTCATGGAATGTACTGTATGGAAGGTTTCCCAGCATGCTTTGGTAAATCGCTATGGTATAAGTGGAATAAAACACTGTGCTGTGTTGTAGGATCTGTCTATATACAGTATGTCTAAATATCTATAAGCCTGCTTGTTTGACTGATGGATCTATCAGTCTGTCTTTCTGTCTATCCGTCTGTCGGTCAACCGTCCATCCGTGGCCTCATTAATTCACTTCTTTGTCCCTCGTGCGGTTATCTGTTCACCCGTATCGAATCGATGCAGACAAAACCTCAATGTCTCACGTGGGGACTTTTTCCTGGACGTCTATCAACGCCGTCTGTGCCTTTCTTTTTCTTTTTCTCACTTCCATCTCCTTTGGCCTGGCTCGGGCTGAAAGGCGCTGTTTGAATGGAGGTGTGTGTGAGCGCTGCAGTGTTAGCGGGGTGTTGAGGGGGATGTTAGCGGGGGTGTTAGTGGGCTGTTAGTAGCGTTAGAGGGGTCCTTTGGTTTTTGAGTCGGATTAGACATGCTCAGGGGAGGACTGAGTGGAGCCGAGAAAAGAGCAATAGAGATATTGTGTGTGTGTGTGTGTGTGTGTGTGTGTGTGTGTGTGTGTGTGTGTGTGTGTGTGTAGCCACGTTTGTGCACATGGTTTAAGTTTATGGATTGATCATGTGCTCATCTGAGTGTTTATAAGAGGATTTTAAGAGTAAGGGTTTGATCAGTGGTGTATGCTGCTGAAAACTATAGAAACCATCACAGAAATTCGAATGGTTTCCACTACAAATACCATTACAAACCATCAGATAACCATCAAAACTATGACCATTATTGGTCCTTAATGGTATCCACTAGACATAACATGCCACCAATATAATGCAAAAAAATTACCAGTGGAGACCATTACAGTTTTCATTAAACCAATACAATTCCCATTATAACCATTAAAACCATTACAAATTCTATTGAGGGTTTCTATTGTTTTTTTTTCAGCAGGGTAGTCAAACTTCTGAATCTGTAATAGTACTTATGTGTGTGTGTGTGTGTGTGTGTGTGTGTTTATGTTTTTATAAACACCATTGGATATCAGTTACAGCCTTGGGCTAACTTCTCTGAGTACAGTTTGTTGCTACAGATAGTTATTGATTTCTCTCTCTCTCTCTCTCTCTCTCTCTCTCTCTCTCTCTCTCTCTTTCTTTCTCTGCCCCTCTCTCTTTTACCCACCTTCATTACTTTGCTGTTCTGACATTTCTTTCTTTCTTTCTTTCTTTCTTTCTTTCTTTCTTTCTTTCTTTCTTTCTTTTCCTTCCTTCCATCCCATCTTTCATCGTTTCTTCATAAGTACAAATACAGATGTAGAGTGTATATATATCACACCCTAATTATCTGTTTTTTTTTTCTTCCTCCAGTTGACTCCCAGTTTTGTGCTAAAGGTGTGGTTGTCATGGTAACCATGCCTGCGATGTCTGTTTATTCTCCCGGACCTTTCATCGTCCTTCTCTCCCTCTCCCTTTATCCACTCCTTACATCCCAGCATTCCCTGACCTCTGACCCTGACCTCGCCACTTCTCATGCTAAACAGTGCAGCATGAAACTACACCCTGTTACGTCCTATGAAGGTCAGCCATTTTGTCTTTCTGTTTCTCGATTATTCCCTCTATCTCTCTCCTCTCTCTCTCTCTTTCTCTCAGTTGTGTACAATAGACGCACAATAATGACACAGGAAGTGTCTTGATATCTCTCTCTCTCTCTCTCTCTCTCTCCACAGCTCTCAGTGTATGGCTCTCATCTTTCTCTATGCCTGGTGTGAGTGATTACTCTCAGCTCGCTTTAGACCTCAGCAGGAACCAGCTGATCGTTGGAGCCAGGTAACAGACACACACACATACACACACACACATACTGTACACACACAAACACTCTTCTTTCAGTTGTAAAAAGCAGCCACGCATTGTTAATATTCTGTTCCTCTCTGTAGGAACTACCTGTTCAGACTGAGGTTGGCTAATGTTTCTCTACTTCAGGTAAAGCCTCTCCACCCCTCTCTCTCTCACACACACACACACACACACACACACACACACACACACACACACACACACACATTTGTATTTCTACCTTTGTGAGGTATACTATATCTACTTTGACTTTGGAGTGTATGTACTAAAAGTATGTACAAAGTATTCTAAAAGTCTTCGTGACGAAAATGTGTGTAGTGTGTAGCAGTGATTATGCAGGTACAGGGTCATACTAACATGACATGGAAGATACCATTGTTGCCTAGTTACGCACACTACCACCGTAAACAAACGCCTCGTCGTTGTCGCATTTCAGCTTTCCTTCATTCGTTATTCTTTATATCATTTATACTCTATCATTTAACTTACAATTCCCTCGATTTCTTTCTCCACATTTCGTTTGGTTAGAGCTGAACATTTAAGTTCTTACACTTAAATACTGAAAACGCATCACCGACGTTCCATTACAAAACTCCGCCTCCCTCGCACAAGCAGTTGTGGGCAACATTAGCTGAAAAAGTGTCCACGGATCCACACTTCAAAAATCTACCGGAAATAGTAGACCATCTGGGTACCTTTCGGAGTCTCGTTTGAGCCGACAACGATTTGGAACACACCCATTCTAATCTCGGATACTGTTTAGGACGGATGGTAGGCGAATTGGGACGCAGCATATAATAAATAGACAAAGTAATCAAAGTGAAACACAGAACAGGTGAGCACGATCAGTAACAGACCAATGACGAGACAGAGGTGGGGACAGGACCGTGACCAAAACAAACCAAAGCACATGGAGAACAACATCACACACTGATATGGAGGTGCCTTTAAATCACACCGACAGTGTTGAATTCCAACTGCCAGATGATGATGTCATTATGCTCGTTACAGCAGCTGAACCAATCGGCAATCAGCAGCTTTGCTTAAACTCACACTCAGTGGAAGTACATACTCATTAGAATTCGAACACACGCTCCTTATAATCACATGATTTCTTTGACATTTTTCTTGCCCTTTCTTCACCCCCCCCCCCCCCCCACATTCTACTTTTATCCGTCCATCACTTCAGTCTTGAACATTTACTTCTTTAAACAGTTGTTAATGACAACATTTAACACTTACACTTTATGAGTCATTGCATGTGTACAGTATAAGTGTTTCCTCAGGAAGGGCACTTCGAGTTTAATTAATCATCTGCCTCTCTCTCTTTCTCTCTCTCTCTTTCTCACTCTCTTTCTCTCTCGCTCTTTCTCTCTCTCTATCTCTCTAGCTCTATCTCTCTCTCTATCTCTCTCGCTCTTTCTCTCTCTCTTTCTCTGGCTCTCTTTCTCTCTCACTCTCTCTTTCTCTCTTGCTCTTTCTCTCTCTCTTTCTCTCTCTCTATCTCTGGCTCTCTTTCTCTCTCACTCTCTCTGTCTCTCTATCTCTCTCTTTCTCTTTCTCCTTTTCTCACATTTTTACACAGATCTGAGTTTTTGTCATGTTTGTTTACATTTATTAAGTATGTAAGACATAACCATTCTCTGATTCCTGTCTTTACACCAAAATACTAAAATACGCTAGACTGAAACCTTTCTCCCAGTAGCGTCACTGTGTGGTAGAAAGGACGAGCGATTCTGTTCTGTCCACTGAGATTATTGTAGTCCTCTGCTTCTTTGTGTCTTGCCTTCAGGCCTTTCATTTTTACACAAACAAACAGTTTGCTGGAGACAAGCAGACTAAGGACATGGATCACTGGAACCATGACCTGTGGTCTGATGAGACCAAGATAAACTTATTTGGTTCAGATGGTGTCAAGCGTGTGTGGTGGCAAGCAGGTGAGGAGTACAAAGACAAGTGTGTCTTGCCTACAGTCAAGCATGGTGGTGGGAGTGTCATGGTCTGGGGCTGCATGAGTGCTGCCGGCACTGGGGAGCTACAGTTCATTGAGGGAACCATGAATGCCAACATGTACTGTGACATACTGAAGCAGAGCATGATCCCCTCCTTTTGGAGACTGGGCCTCAGGGCAGTATTCCAGCATGATAAAGACTCCAAACACACCTCCAAGACGACCACTGCCTTGCTAAAGAAGCTGAGGGTGAAGGTGATGGACTGGCCAAGCGTGTCTCCAGACCTAAACTCTCTTGAGCATCTGTGGGGCATCTTCAAACGGAAGGTGGAGGAGCACAAGGTCTCTAACATCCACCAGCTCCGTGATGTCGTCATGGAGGAGAGGAAGAGGACTCCAGTGGCAACCTGTGAAGCTCTGGTGAACTCCATGCCCAAGAGGGTTAAGGCAGTGCTGGAAAATAATGGTGGCCACACAAAATACTGACACTTTGGGTCCAATTTGGACATTTTCACTTAGGGGTGTACTCACTTTTGTTGCCAGCGGTTTAGACATTAATGGCTGTGTGTTGAGTTATTTTGAGGGGACGGCAAATTTACACTGTTACACAAGCTGTACACTCACTACTTTACACTGTAGCACAGTGTAATTTCTTCAGTGTTGTCACATGAAAAGATATCATAAAATATTTACAAAAATGTGAGGGGTGTACTCACTTTTGTGAGATATATATATATATATATATATATATATATATATATATATATATCTGTATATATCTCTCTCTGTATCTATCTATCTCTCTCTATCTCTGTATCTCTCTCTCTTCCTCTCTCTCTCTCTCTCTCTCTCTCTCTCTCTGTCCACATTTACTTTCAACTCTGAATTTCTGGACTGTTTGTGAAAATCCTCACTGATCCCGTGAAGCTTTGTCCACAACCCTGACATTTAACCTTTAACCCCCGACTCTTTCACCCACAGATACACTTGCATGTGCATGCTGACGTTCCTTTAAGCCGAGCTCCTGTTGGTGCAAACGTAACGCTTATGGTCCAACAGCCACTCTGAAGGAAATGAGGAAATGATCTCTACTTTGTGTGTGGTTGTGTGGTTTGATTGTGACGAGAAAGCAGTTAGACCCTGAAACATAATATGACTCTGGGTCAGTAACCGCTACAATGAAGAAAGATGGTGTTTAGTTGATACCGTTCATCAGTTATGTGATTTTCACTGGTCTGGGAGAATGATCAGTGTGCAGGACGAGTCTAGCAGATCTGGAAGTATGCATAAACATCTAGCAGAGCGGTGACCTCTGACCCCCGGAACCTTCGTCTGCCCTCCTGCAAGATGTCTTTGTGATGAACGAGCCTCATCAGGCTGTGGCAGAATAATGAAGATTCATCCTCCAAGTGTCTTTTAGACGTTCAGCTCACGGACATCCACTTACATCGCCTTGCTGCTTCACATTTACAGACACAGGCACTTTTTTAATGAGCACTTTTATTTCCGCGCGATTGCATCCCTCTTTTCTCACAGATCAAAACGCTTGGCCTTAAAACACCTTAAAAACTTTTTACCCCCTAATCTCTGTTAGAGCTGCACGATATGGACAAAAACTCTGATAGGCAGCTGCAGTAAAGGCTTGGCAAAGTATCTCAAGGGAGGAAACAGCATTTGGTGATGTTCATGGGTTCCAGATTTCAGGTAGTCATTGCCTGCAAAGGATTTGCATCCAAGTATCCAATAATCCTTATATTTATAATGATAATGAGTTTTTATTAGTCACATATACATTACAGCACAGTGAAATTCTTTTTTTTTTTGCATATCCCAGCATGTTAGGAAGTTGGGGTCAGAGCACAGGGGCAACCATGAAGGAGCGCCCCTGGAGCAGAGAGGGTTAAAGGCCTTGCTCAGGGGCCCAACAGTGGCAGCTTGGCAGTGCTGGGGCTTGAACCCCAAACCTTCCGACCAGTAACCCAGAGCCTTAACCATCAAGCCACCACTGCCCAGTATGATTATTTTACTTTGTCCAGGTACTTTTGAACCCGTGAAAATGCAGGGACTGTAATTCTCAAATGGTTAATGCAATATTTTTTGCTAAACCTCTTGAATTATAGTGAGTGTCTACACTTTGATTGATTTCAAATCCACTGTGGAGGTATACAGAGACAAAAATACAAAAATCGGGTCACTGTCCAAACACTTACGGACCCGACTGTATGCGTAGACACAGTTCTGCAGTTTGCTGTTGTGTGTGAATAAGCAACTTTATGCCGTTTTGTTATCCGAGCTTCACAGCTCTGCGTTTAATGATAACTGTAAAATCCTAACCCTAGGATTAATCACGCAGCCCTAATCTCTTTCCAGCATTTCTGCAGTGTGTGTTTGTGTGTGTGAGTGTGATTATGAACAAACAAGATTTACAACACACATCCCTTTACTAACAAAGGAACAGAACACCTGTTTACACCATTTATAACAGGTGCAATAACATTTTCGACATCGATCGTTATCAGTTCAGTGATGCTTGTCATGGATATCACCGAGTAAAATCCGGACTACGATTCCCGGCAGACACTGCACCACACCGTCGTGTCACGTGACCACCTGCACCTGAACTTCATTCTTGTTAACAAGCACTTACGGGTATTTATAGCCACAGTTTGCACTACACTGGTTGTTTTGCGTTCGTCTTTCGCCCCCATCGTTTCTGTCATAGGGAACGTGGTCTTTGTTACACGGTTTCTCTACATGTTCGTAGCTTTTTTTGTGTTTGTTTTCGTTGTTATTAAACTCCTTATCTGCACTTGCATCCGTCTGCGCTTGCATAAAATTGCATTGTGACAATGCTATGATGCATTTTGACAAATCACAGGGATATTATATCAACATGTTCTGAATTAAAATTCTCTTGTGGACTGGAATTGAATTGAAAGATTAGATTAGTTATAAGCTCTGTTATTCCACTAGGGGGCAGAATAGAGAAAAATAACAATAACTCAGCTACTGATAAAATGCGCTAAAGATGTAATTCTTCACTAGTAAACTAAAATCTGACGGTTTAACCGTCTCCTTCCAAGAAAAAAAAAGAGTTTAGAGGTTTGACAGGAACAGAGCTGAACAGTTACGCAATTACAACTTTATTTTGTTGTTTGTTATTTATTTGTTTTTAGTTATTTATTTTAGTTTGTGCGTGTTTTTTAGGTGATATACCTTTTTGAGATAAACTTCACTACACGTTGAATCCCATATAACTGTGTATGTGACAAATAAAATCTTTGAATCCTTTGAAAATGCTTTGATTCAGAGCTCGACTTAACTCAGAATCTTGGCATAACTCTGAGCTTGACTTATTTCAGAAGCTGAATTTAACTCAGAACTCGACCTAATTCGGTGCTTGACTTAACTCAGATTGACTTAAATCGGACCTCAACGTAACTAGGAACTTGACTTAACTTGGAACGCGACGTAATTCGGAACTCATTAACTAGGAATTCGACGTAACTCGGAAATCGACTTAACTCGGAACTCAACGTAACTTGGAACTCGACCTAACTTGGAACTCGACGTAACTTGGAACTCGACGTAACTAGGAACTCGCCTTAACTCGGAATGTGACGTAACTCGGAACTCATTAACTAGGAATTCGATGTAACTCGGAACTCGACTTAGCTCGGAACTCGACGTAACTCGGAACTCATTAACTAGGAATTTGATGTAACTCGGAACTCGCCTTAACTCGGAATGCGACGTAACTCGGAACTCGCCTTAACTCGGAACTCGACCTAACTCAGAACTCATTAGCTAGGAACTTGACTTAACTCGGAACTCAACTTAATTCGGAACTCGACCTGACTCGGAACTCATTAACTAGGAACTCGACTTAACTCGGACCTCAACGTAACTAGGAACGTGACGTAACTTGGAACGACATAACTCGGAACTCGAATTAATTCAGAACTCGACATAACTCGGAACTCATTAACTAGGAACTTGACTTAACTCGGAACTCGACGTAACTCGGAAATTGACGTAACTCGGAACTCGACGTATCTCGGAAGTTGACGTAACTCGGAACTCGAACTAACTCCGAACGCGACGTAACTCGGAACTCATTAACTAAGAACTCGACTTAACCCGGAACTTGATGTAACTCGGAACACGACTTAACATGACGTAACTCAGAACTCGACGTAACTCGGAACTTGACTTAACTTGGAACTTGACTTAACTCGAAACGCGATGTAACTTGGAACTCATTAACTAGGAACTCGACGTAACTCGGAACTCGACATAACTCGGAACTCATTAACTAGGAACTCGACGTAACTCGGAACTTGACTTAACTCGAAACGCGACGTAACTCGGAACTTGACGTAACTCGGAACTTGACGTAACTCGGAACTTGACGTAACTCGGAACTCGACGTAACTCGGAACTCATTAACTAGGAACTCGACGTAACTCGGAACTTGACGTAACTCGGAACTCGACGTAACTCGGAACTCATTAACTAGGAACTCGACTTAACTCGAAATGCGACGTAACTCGGAGCTCGACTTAACTTGGAAGTCGACCTAACTCAGAACTCGATGTAACTTGGAACTCGATGTAACTTAGAACTCGACTTAACTCGAAACTCGACGTAATCTGGAACTCGAATTAACTCAGATCTTGACTTAACTGTGAGCCCGACTTAATTCCAAAATTGACTAAACTCTGAGCTTGACTTAACCTGGAACTCGACTTAACTCTGGACTTGGAATGAGGCAATTTTCGACCACTGTGCCTTTGCGCTACAAAGAACCTGGACACCTTCATGCTTGTCTTTGGTTAGCTAATATTAGCGATTAGAAAACAGCAAACTGTGTAGTCAGTGTTACAGATTTAACAGGAGAATATGTCTGTATGTTGATTGATCTAAAGCAGATACATGTATATACATTCATAACATTTAAAAATGAAAAAGAAGTGCTACATTTTTACTGTTGATGCTGTGAGCAGCCTTGTTGATTTGACATCATACGCTGAACACAGGCTTTAGGAGACTGTAGTGACTTTCTGAGTAAGTATCATGAGATGAGGGGTGTTTTTTTTTTTTGTTATTCCTAGTCGGTCGTTGACGTTATGAGCCATACATGTTTGTCTTACTATGAGGTCTTTTAAATTAGCACGACCTTTATCTTTTAAAAGGATTACAAGGGTCTTGTTATGTGCATGTACTGACAGTTTTCCAGACCCAGTCCCTCAGACGAGGCCACGCTAATCTAATCTAACAGAGACTTGAGAGCGATAGTTTACGTGTGTGCGCTAGTGTGCTTGTGTAATAGTGTGAGTCTGAGTTGTTAATAGCTCTCTGTGCGGTAAAAATTCTCTACAGATGATAATTAGTATCACTGTGCCCTAACCTCAAACTCTGACCTCTGACCTTGTTGTATTTTCCCCATTTATGCTCCAGAAAGCTTTGATTAATTAGAAATGTGACCTGGACAATAGTTGTATTGAAAACTATTGATATATGTGTGTGTGTGTGTGTGTGTGTGTGTGTGTGTGTGTGTGTGTGTGTGTGTGTGTCTAAAAGTATATGTTCCCCTCATGCTGAATCTGCTGAATATGTCATGAATGCTGACAGAGTAACAATAAAGGAGGTTCACCCTAAATGTACTCCATCAACAAAGACATGTCTAGTGTCTGAAGTTTACGTCGTTAGTTGTATACTAGTGCTGCAAGGCTAATGTAGCTAATAAGTACTGTAAATTAAGTTTATGTCACAAAAATGATCAACCTTCAAACTTCTCAAGAATCAAACCAATCAAACTTCTCAAGAAATTCTATAAAGCATAAAGATTCCTTCAATAAAAATGTACTTCATTTATAGTTTCTATAGTCGCAGAATACACAGGGATTTGTATGATGGACAGTCCACAAAAAGTATGCAAACATTAATATGGTGAAGTTTTCTGCGAAGAGATGTTTGTTTATTTATCATTTATGGAAGGAGTCTCCAGTGTCAGAGCTTTCTAACGGTCAGAGGTAGAGCTGTAACTGTAAAGTTTTCGGCCAGAGGAGTTTTTTTTACACTGGTCAGTTACTCAGGAACAAGCTGCTTTTTTGGCTTATTAACATAAAAGAGAGGAAAAACAAAGGCCGGTGAGGGAACGACTCTATATAAACGATAATGTAAGTGATAACAGGAACTTTTGTGGATGTTCCACAACATTAAACGTAACACTCGATTCAATTTGATTTTATTTGTATAGCGCTTTTAACAATGGACATCGTCTCAAAGCAGCTTTACAGAAACATATAAACACAGGATAGAGATTTTAAGCGTGTGAATTTATCCCTATTGAGCGAGAAGGTGGAGGCGGTGGTGAGGAAAAACTCCCTAAGATGATATGAGGAAGAAACCTTGAGAGGAACCGGACTCAGAAGGGAACCCGTCATCATCTGGGTAACAACGGATCGTGTGAGAGTAAAGGAACGTTCATTATGGTTTAATATGAAGTCTGTTTGTTGAACTAGTCCACTGTTCACTAAAGGAGACCTGAGTGAAAAATTGTATGTGGTAATTGCAGTTCCAGGCCATCGCAGCAACCGTAGTCCCAGCAACCACAGCGAGAACGTCCATGTGGAATTGAAGTCCAAAACCATTTCCATGGTACTTCAAGCCGCACCATCCTCAGCAGTCTCCAGGCTGCACTGCTTGGGGTCGTCCTCAGTGGCAGAATGTAGCCTCCAGTTGATGAGAGCGTCATCCAGACGTAGGGCCTCAGAGGATAGATCAGGCAGATCCGGAGAGCAGAAAGGGTCAGGATCACTGAGATCTCCACTAACACTAAGTGAATAAAAACTATGACGTTTCCCGTTTCCATAAAGAAATTGTAATCAGTAGCAGATTGTTGTGGTATATAAAGAATAAAACACTTGCTGTTATTGGGAAAATACTCAAAAGTTGAGGTGGTAACAGAAACTTCATCTTCATCTTCATCACCACAGCATGTCTTTGATTACTTTAATATAACAGAAGTGTGTTTTTAATCGTCCTCACTGATTACACTGGTTAGGAGCAGTCTGGAACGTTTAAAAACGCTGCACACTGATCCTGCAGGCTGCCTTGCACTAGTGACCGAGATAAATCGCTTTATGCTGCCGTGTCGTACTCTCGGGTGTTGCCTTGGGGCCAAGTGTTCATTATTATCGCTGAAGCTAAAAGCATTTGTGTGCATTCAAAAAGGAAAATATTGATTCCCTTTCACACACACACATTCATCAGCTAATTGAGTGTGATGAATTTGCTGCGCATGCCATCTTAAAGCGGGCAAAGCACTAATGCGCTGTGAGAGTACGCCGTTTAGCTCTGCTCTCTCTCTCTCTCTCTCTCTCTCTCTCTCTCCGAAAGTACATCTGTCGCTCCATTAAAGCTTCTGAGTCATACTCACATCTCCTGATGAAAAACACTGACGCAGCAGCTTGTTATATACTTCACTTAATAAAGTGGAAAAGAGCCCAACTACAGTACTGTGTTTTTTTTTTAACACACCCTTGTTGGCTTCTCACTCTCCATTTTACCTCAGTTTATATACCAAGGGCCATTCTGTTAGTTTAACAGCTTGAGTGAAGTTCCTCAGATGAGGGATCGAGACAATAACACTGTCAACTTTGGCATAAATTACCCAGAAGGCACTGCTGCAATCTGTCAAGCAATAAAATACTTCAAGCAAAGTCATTGTGTTTTTATTACTCTGACTCGTTCATCAGTACACAGACGTGTTACTTTACTAAACTGGCAAGTTAGCACATTAGCTAATTAGCAAAGACGTGCAACCCTGATTGATTCACTTCACCAACACATTTGCTTCAATATATCTGTAGGTTCTAACGCATCTCCCTGTGTCCACTGGACCGAAACTTGACATCACTTAGCATTATCTATCTTGCTAGGGAATTGAACTCCTTTTTTATTTTACTGACTCATTTTATTTTATTTTATTTTAATTCGAACTTGATTTCTGGTTTGCGTACACAAACCAGAAATTTTTTCGCTTTGTTAAGATTGGGATTTTAGACTTACAGGCCATCGTATACAGCACAATATAATATTTAAGCTAACATTATCCAACTTGATAGCAAACGGTTCTGGTGACTGAACGGCAAATTAATGAATTAATGTGTCGCCTCCTTGCGAAAGTTAGTTATATATTTAGCGTCAGATAACGGTAATATTAGCTGTGCTAAGTAACTAGCCGGTTATGGTCAGTGCATTTCTGCTTTTAGCCAGGTTGCTAGCGTAATCAATGTAGATTTACACATTCGATGTGTCTCTTGTTGCTTTTGCAGTCATTTCGATGGCAGTAATGTTACATAAGGAGTGATATCTGTGATTTCTGACTGTGGTTTGTATGTGTGTGTGTGTGCGTGTGTGTGTTACAGGGAATGGAGTGTGGCGTGGATGAAGACACACGCAGATCTTGTCGGAGTAAAGGGAAGACAGAGGTGAGAGAGGCGAATGAGTAAAGGGCTGGGGTAAAAGGCTCGATGTTGATGAAGGCACAAAAGTGGCTTTTGTACATATACACACGATTTATCACTTCTTCTAACCTCAATACCCATTTACTATTCCCTTTTCACACTGTTACTCTCTTTGTCTCGCTCGATCTGTCTTCCGCAATCAGTGTCTCTCTCTTAATCTGACCCTTTATCAACTGCTTTTCTTTACAGATTCACCAAAGTGGAATAAAATGGTAAAGTCCAAAAACAAAGAACATAATAAGTAATGAATTAAACACCATGGGGGGTGGGTGGGGGGTGTGTGTATGCTGTTATAAGAACATAATCAACAACAGGACGGTGTGATCCTTTTTTTTAAAAAAAATAAAAAATAACAACATGTCCTTATGTGTTTTATTCCTCTTACACCACAGTAATTTGCCAACAATTCATATTTTAATTGATTCAAGAACAACGCTTTATAGAGCGCTTTTTATCCACTTACAGTTATTATATAATGTTGTGGGACGTCCAGGAGACAAGTTAGTTACTTTTGTTATAGCAGCTCGTTCCCTCAACAGTCGTTCCCTTTCCTGTGGTGGAGGACTTTCTGTTACAAAGCACCAACACTTACACCAAGACTCATAAAATATCAATAATGCTATAAAATAAATTTAGGATGTCTTAAGACTTTGAGAATTAAAGATGTCCCCTCTTTCCCTCTCTCGTTCTCTCTCAGGATGAGTGCCAGAACTACATGCGTGTCCTCCTCCTGACCGGTTCTCGTCTCTTCTCCTGTGGCACTAACGCATTCTCACCCGTCTGCACCACCCGCTCTGCATCCGATCTCTCCCATGTAACCGAGACGGTGAACGGGGTCGCCCGCTGTCCTTACGACCCCAAACACAATTCCACCGCCATGGTAACGGAAAGCGGTGACCTCTATGCTGCAACAGTCATTGATTTTTCTGGACGTGACCCCGTGATCTACCGCAGCCTGGGGAGTATGCCTCCTCTTCGCACAGCTCAGTACAACTCCAAATGGCTGAACGGTACAATGACATGCATATAACGATGCAGTACTCACGTGTTCAGTGCCGAGATCACTTACTATATTTTTTTATTTAACGTGTCTTTCTGTCTCTTCTCCCCTCTTCGTCCTCTCTCCCTCTTTCTCCTTTCATCTAATTTACTTCTCTCACCCATTAAATCTCTCTGTGTTTTTCCCATCCTGTCTCCATCTTTTTTTTGTTGCTGCTTTTCTATCTATTCAGCTCTAGTTCGCATTTTTACCATGACTGTATTGTGTATAATGGTGGCAAAGCAAAGTAATGGACATTTCACGAGTCTCTCTTTTCCTCTTCCTCTCCGAATCCAACCAGAGCCTCAGTTCGTCTCAGCGTACGAGGTAGGTCGCTTCACCTACTTCTTCCTGCGGGAAGTGGCGGTGGAGGAGGATTGTGGAAAGGCGGTGTTCTCTCGGGTGGCGCGGGTGTGTCAGAACGACGTAGGCGGTCGGTTTCTTCTTGAGGACACATGGACGACGTTCATGAAGGCCAGATTGAACTGCTCCCGTTCAGGAGACGTGCCTTTCTACTACCACGAGCTCCACAGCACCTTCTACCTGCCTGAGCAAGACCTCATCTACGGCGTCTTCACCACCAACATGTGAGCTGTCTTTCTGATTACTGTTCACAATTCATCTCACTTCCTCAAAATGTCATAGATTTGCCTCGTTAAAAGTGCGTATCTTTAAAGTGCCTTCTCTTGAACTATTAAGGGATAAACAAACTGGGTGTGGCCTAATTTAAACCACCCTGACCCTGACCAGGCAGTTACTTCTACTTGTTGCATCCTGCCGGCTCCCATTTAGTGCACCTCCTATTCCTATCTGTATTTGTATATGTCTAGAACACATTATCTGTCATTATCTATCCCTAACCTGTATATATCATATGCTATATATGCAAAAGTCAAGTGAGTTTTGGGTTGTGGAAGGATAAGCAGATTTAAATCCTAAAACTGGAAGTGCTGTGCAACTGGAATTATGTATACCATGCCCTGATCCGCTGAGACATACAAGGTCACAATGCAATTTTATTTCCAGTGCTTGTCTATTTAAAATGCAGTGAGGCAATCAGCTGATGATGCTTACTGGGTCATCTCGCTATTCATATCCAGCGAATACGTGCAGTGGATTAACACAAGTGTTCACACTCTCCCATTAGAGCCTTGTGTGATGCTTAACAGCTTTAGTTTAGCACGGTGATCTTGGAGTATAGTTTAGAGTTGAAAGCTGATTGAAAGCAGGAAGGGTAACGGTAACAGAGTGAGATTTTAGCCCTGGGATTTGGGTCTGAAACGGAGAGACACTTGGGAGTGTACACTTGGGATGTTTGTCAGAATTGTACATTTTGAAACCCATAACATTTGATACAGATTAGTATAATCAGAACAGAGCTGGTTTAGATAGAGAATGACATCTTTTGGTCAGACAGGGAGTGGATAAAATGTTGAACACGTCATTAAACCTTCAGAAATGATTTTGTATGAAATGGAATTCTTTCTGAGAGAAAGCCTCCTTTCTGAAGATATTGCCAAGTGAGATGGGGTGAGATGGACAAGGACTTGTTCTGTTCTGAGATTTGAGTTCATGGTTAAGCTCTTGTTCAAACCAAGCTCCAATCAGTGGAATACACCAGAAAGCCTTCAAGTTAAAGCGCTAGGGTTGGCCCACAGAGTGAAAATGATGGAGAAATGTTAGTCCATGCTATTAATGTATGGTATGGTGGCTGATACCATTATGGGACATACTTACTTGAGAATCAACATTACACATAATACACTCAGAATCCATACCGTCCATTACTAGTCCATGCTACTTTTAAAGGACACTATTGACCTCTGATTATTTTGTAGCAACTAGGAATGCACGATATGGAACAAATAACATATGGTGATTTATATAATGATTGAAAGTTATACCTTGTGATACATTAAAAACCCAATCCTAATCTCTTGACAGTCTTGGTTTGAGGATAAACTTGCCTGATTTGAAGTTTGTGCCCATGTTTGCTCCCACAGTAACAGCATTGCTGCCTCTGCAGTGTGTGCCTTCAACCTCAGTGCCATCACCCAGGCCTTCAGTGGTCCGTTCCGCTTCCAGGAGAACCCTCGAATGAGCTGGCTCTCCACCCCGAACCCCATCCCCAACTTTCAGGTTGGAAACACACCACCACCTGAGATCTGTTATTACCCTTTTATCTACAGCCTTTTGCAGAAGAACACCATTCCCAAATGTTGCTTATATAACACCTTTTTACCTTAGTGGTTCTACAAAGCGCGTTACACTGTTTCTCATTCACCCATTCACACACACACACACACACACACACTCACACACCATGCAACTTGCCAGACCAATGCTAGCCTGCCATCAGGAGCAACTTGGGGTTCAGGGTCTTGCCCAAGGACACGTTAGCATGTGGAGGCATGTGAGCTGGGGATCGAACCGCTGTTATTAGTGGACAAGCCACTCTTCCACCTGAGCCACAGCTTCCCCAAGCACAAATGCTGTACACCTTGCCCAGTGGACAATCCCAATCTACCCATCCGATGTCCTGTACCAATGTGCTAGACTAACTTGCAGTGTACTGTCCTGAAATACTGGCCCAGTATCCTATACCGGGTCCAATTTGCCATCTAGGCATACTTCTATTTCAGACTAATGTCCCATTCCAATATCCTATCCTAGTGTTCATTAACAGACTGCTACAGTAATGTCTCATCCCCAATGGCCATTTTAAAGCATCTTTCCAAAGTTCTGGTCTATTATTTTGTCAAATGTCCATGTGTGTGATACTAATGCATTATCCCATTGCCTCCTTTCCTTTTACCATGCTATCACCCCTAATGTATTACAGTAATGTCCCTTTCCACTGTCTTATTCCAATTTCTCAAAAGAGTATCCCTTCCCAATGTACCGTCCCAATGACCATGTATAGTACAAGTCAAGTGTTCTATCCAACAGTATTGGCCCAGGATACCTGTCTTCCCAATATACCTATCCAATGTACATTCCTAATGTTCTATCCGCAAGTTCCAGTCCAAGGTTTTTATCTAACGTCCCTTTTCAAATTTCCTCCCAATGTACCATTCCAGTATAGAGTCCAATGCTGTATTGCAATATTTCTGTTTTACTTTCTTTCCTTCTATCTATGCTTTCTCAGTGTGGGACAGTAGGCGACAGCGGCCCTGGTGGGAATCTAACAGAACGAAGTCTGCAGGATGCTCAGAGACTCTTTTTGATGAGTGAAGTTGTTCAGCCTGTGTCCGTCGACCCCTTGATCAGCCAGGACAATATCCGCTTTTCCAAACTGGTTGTGGACATTGTGCAGGGTCGTGACACGCTATACCATGTCATCTACATCGGGACAGGTCAGACATGGCAAAGTGTTGTTGTTGGTTTTTTTGCACGGTTAGATCCCAGCAAGCACAGTAGCACAGTAATCATCTTTACCTGGTATATCCAAAACAGCAATGTGAATCTTTAGATCAAATCAAGCCTGAGCGGGATTTTTGAGCACCAAAGTGTACTCATATTTAGCAGAAATGGATGACATTCAGAAGAAGCGAAGAACTAATGTTCTTAAGATAGCATCGAAAATCAGTGTGCTCCATTAATTTAAATCACGTAGCTAAGAGACACTCAGTATACTGTACCTATAACCATAGCTTTTAAAAAAAAATTTTATCAAACAGAACATGGCACCATTATCAAGGCGCTCTCCTCATCCAGTCAAAATCTGCGTGGATGTTACCTTGAGGAGATGAAGCTTCTTCCAGGAAATCAGCAGGAACCAATCCTTAACCTGCAGATCCTGCAGAGCGACAGGTCCCTATTTGTGGGTTTGAGCAGCAGAGTTCTGAAGATCCCACTAGAGAGATGCTCCAGCTATGAAACCCAATGGTGAGCCTACACACACACACACACACACACATGCACACACATATATGCTGGGGTATGCGAAGAAAAATAATTTCACTGTGCTGTAATGTATATGTGACCAATAAAGACTCATTATCATTATATATACACACACACGTAGTTGCCATGCAGTCTGCAATGGTGCTATGTCTTGGCATACCATAAAAAAAAATAAATTGAACAACATTTCCATCAAATATCATAAGCAACCAATTAAACTGTCACTGTTTAGATGATGCCTATACATTTTAAAAAAAAAAAATTATATTACCATCTCAGTGTATCAGACTAACACCATTTTCCAATACCACCAGTGTCCAAACCCTATGTAACATGCCAGTCTGATTTACCTTCCCACTTTACACATCTCCTACAGTATAAACACTCCTAAACACTACCTCGATGTGTCTGTCCAACATACCCCTCCATACTGGTCCAATATATCCCCCCAATATATCAGATTAATGCGGTTTTAGCTAATGACCACATTTGTCTCTAATGGCAACATTTCTTGCCGTCTGAGGTGCTGCTGAGCGATGTGTCGAGAGGACAATGTATCTTTTAAAACTTAATATCCTTCCTCAGTAATAGACGAAGTTAAACAACTTTTCTTGCTGTCTGTAGGCAAAAAGCGCAGGCCAATCTATCCTGATATAGGAAATGGCTATTGTTCAGCGGAGCTTAATTTACATATTACACACTTAACCTTTCACCGATTGCATTACTACCGTCACTCCAATCCATTTTAGTGAAAAATCAGTTCCCACTTCAAGTGAGATATTAGATTTTTATATGAAACTTTTATTTATATTTGCAGTATTCTATCAGGTTTATCTTTCACATCAAAGCAATGAGAATGGAAGCGTAGAAGTGTCTCTTCACTGATATGTGATCTTTTCAGACCGGCTGCTTTCCAATCTGTTGCTTCAGAATACATTTTATATTGTAAATCATCCTCTGTGTCTGATGTTAGGGAGGATGTGGAAAGTGGATTTTTTATTTTTTTTTTAACCCATAAGTATGTTTTGAAATATCCCATAAGTGTGCATTGAGGTAGGCCATTTCTAAGAATCATACTCTTCAATTTTCTGCCAGCTGCTACAAACAAACCTCCATAAATCTCATGCTGCCTTTACAAAGACAGGGAATTTGTATTGTTGTGCCTCAGAAATATGAGAATTTTCTCCGTAATAATAGTTTGTCGTTGCCTAATCATAATTTTTCATTATTTCATAGCTCCTCTTTCCCTATTTATAGTACCTAGTACCCTTGTTTCTTTTTTTCATAGTTGCAATTCTTGCATTTATTGTTAGCTGGCGCCTAATTTCTTTAGCAGTTTTTAGTTTCATACTTACCTTACTCCTATAAATGTTTCCTAGTTTCCTTGTTTTATTCATAGCTTATAGTTACCATATTTACCTCAGAGTTCCAAGTGTTGTTTTGCCTTTTCTTTTCCTAGTTCCCTTGTTAAAAATGGCTAGTTTTCTTGTGCCTTGTTTGCTAGTCATAGTTCCTGGTTCCCTTGATTTCTAGCCATAGTTCTTCATTTCATAGTTCTCCTATTCGTTGTTTCCTTTTAATGGCTTGCAGTTTTGTTGTTCCCAGTTCCCTTGTGATAGTGCCTAGTTCCGGTGTTCTCTAGTTATGGTTTCTAGTACATTAGTACCTTGTTTCCTAATTTCTCATTTCCTAGACATAGTTCCTCGTTCCATTGCATCAACGTTGTAAGCTCTCTCAGTTCTCCAATTTCCTTGCTTGTTTGCTAGTTTTCTTGACACTTATCCTCTAGTTTCTTTGTTTCCTATGTCTTAGTTTGGTATTAAACAAATGCTGCCACTCATATCATCACGTATTATCTGTAGAACCTGCAAAAAGCATCCAGCGTTTATTTAAAATAAAACATATCCATTTCTATCTATGTATGTAGCAATGGTAAGTCATTTCTTCACCCATCCCTAGCTGAGGATCATCATGTTACGTATCCGTGTGTACAGTATGTTGCTCTGTGTTTTTATTAAGCCTCTGCTGCTCAGCGAGCTCCACTAATAAGATTTATTTAATGGAGCTTAACTAGAAGCTCATTAGTACTATCAGGTGTTTGTGACAGATTTAGAGTAAATACGTAAATACCAGTGCTCTTGGCAGGAATGTACAAAAAGCCATTTATTTTCTTGGTTTTCCATTTATTTATTTATTTTCCTGCATTCAGGGTGTCATGTGTCGCCATGGCTTTTCCAGGAGATCCATCAGCTCGTGACAGGAGGGTGGTGTGTGTGGGGTGGGGGTGGAGGTGTGTGTATGTATGTTGTTTCAGAGTAAATCTCTGAAGGTTCTTTTGTGTGAGATGCAGGGCCTCTGACCATGTCCTGTTGCCCTAGTGAACTAGTGACACATACACACAATGAAACCGACACGCTCTTATGTATTGACACAAACACAAATGCACACACTTTGTGTTAAAATGTAAAAGCTTTTTTCAGGCTATGTTATGTTATGTTAGGCTATGTGGCATCCTGGGCATATTTTTATGTTACTTATTTTATGTATGTAGGCTACAGATGGTCATGTAGACTATTGATTGTCAAGGTCACATATAGGCTATAGATCATCACATGTAGGCTATAGATCATCACATGTAGGCTATAGATGGTCATGGTCACATGTAATTTATAGATTGTGACATGCAGGCTATAGATAGTAGTCATGTGTAGGCTATGAATTAACATGTAATCTATAGATCATCACATGGAGGCAATAGACGGTAACATGTAGACTATTGTTGGTCAAGGTCACATGTAGAATATACAGTATATAGATGGTCACATGTAGGTTATAGACGGTAACATGTAGATTATAGATGGTCAAGGACCCGTAGGCTATAGATTGTCACATTTACGCTATACATGATCACATGTAGGCTATAGATGGTCACATGTAGGCTATAGGCAGAAACATGTAGGCTATCGATGGTCACATGTAGGCTATAGGTCATCACATGTAGACTATTGATAGTCACATGTAGGCTATAGACAGAAAGATGTAGACTATAGACGGTCACATGTAGGCTATAGATGGTCACATGTAGGCTAGAGATCATTCATTACATGTAAGCTATAGATGGTCACATATAGGCTATAGATCATCGCATGTAGGCTATAGATCATCACATGTATGCTATAGATAATCACATGTAGGCTAGAGATCATTACATGTAAGCTATAGATGCTCACATGTAGGCTATAGATCATCACATGTATGCTATAGATCATCACATGTAGGCTAGAGATCATTACATGTAAGCTATATATGGTCACATGTAGGCTATAGATCATCACATGTAGGCTATATATCATCACATGTAAGCTATACATGGCCACATGTAGGCTATAGATTATCACATGTAAGCTATGGATGGTCACATGTAGGCTATAGATCATGACATGTAGGCTATAGATCATTGCATGTAGGCTATAGATACTCACATGTAGGCTATAGATGGTCATTTAGGGTATAAATCTTCATGGTGACATGCAGGCTATAAAAGGTCATAAGTAACCTATATTATCATATTTGGTCACATGTAGGCTGTACTGTAGATGGTTACAGATAGGCTATAGATGGTCACATTTACACTATATCCGGTTATAAATCATATGTCGGTTATAGATGGTCATTTGTAGGCTATGGCTGGTCACATGTAGTCTATGGTTAGTCATGTGCAAGCTACAGATCCTCACATTGATGCTATGAATGGTCTCATGTGGGCCTATGGATGGACTTGTGTAGTCTATGCATGATCACATGTTTGCTCTTGAAGGTTAATAACAACCTGGTGGACAATTTAGAAATTATTTTACCACAACACACCTCCTAGTTTTGCTGTAATCCACAAGAGCTTTTGTTTTATTAACCAGTAACGTCAAGTACTTATTAAGAGTCGGTTTCAGAAGAGAAGTGTGTGCATCCTCAATCCCCAAAACAAACACACACACCCACACACACACACGCACACACGCACAAGTTACAGCTGTCTAATGCTGTCGGATTGTTAGCGGGATGCTCAGACTCAGTGGTGTGTGAAGAGCACTCCTGTTGATTTAGCATATGTGTGTGTTTAAAGAGATGACACATACCTGGCACCCCAGACTGTTTACTCACAGTGTCCGTCTGTGGCCACCGGGAAACCAAGGCGGAGAGAATAAAATAATAGATTTATATCTGTAAGCCATTTCTGCAACACAGATGAATGAATAAAGCTGATTTTATCGTACAGTGAGAAGTATTGGCCCCCTTCCTGAGTTCCACTATTATTTCATATTTGCTATACTGAATGATTTCAGGTCTGTAATATTACACCAGAGGAAACACATAGAATCTTTTCAAATGACTATTCTCTTTTTATTTAAGGAACAGGTTGCAGTAACATAATCGGTTTTTCATATGACTGCGAAGGAATGAGTTGCTCACTCAGGTTAATTTAGCCTATTATCACATTTTGACTCCAGCTAGACATGGATGAATGTATGACTTTTGACGACTTTGTCTGCTTTTTAGCTAAAGCGTATAAAATTCACCCGATGAGAAAGCCATTTTACTAAAACCAATAGAAATGAGGGACAAAACAGGAAAATCTGTCTATCCAGAGACCACTATGTTTATCATGGTTGCTTTCTAATGGCTTCATTAGCTTTAATTGGCTCTGACAGTTACATGTTCATGTTATTAATTTGTGCAGTGTGCTATGACAGAATAACATTGATTTAATGAAGTCCTTACACTTTCTCACTCATTATCCTCCTTCTCTTTTTATTCCCATAAAGGCTGTGATGTTGATATGGTCCCTCTTTAATAACCATATGGGAATTAATGTTTGATGAAACATGTGTCCACACTCACAAAATGCACAAGCAGCCTTATGCAGCTTTAATGATCGACTGCTTTCATCATCGCTACTCACTAAACTCCAGATATGGTATTATAAACGAAATGCCGAAAAGACTGTGTAATTTTGTTTTGCTCATGGATCATGGATCTTTTGTAAAAACAAAGCATACATAAGACTATCACTGACTTGAAGCTCTCGAAAGTGTGAAATAATAGCTTGCCTTGTGAGAAAGCAATAGCTAGTTAAAAATTGAGCCTAGCGATTTAGCTAGCTAGCATATTGCTCTTACGGTGCATATAAAGTCTACATGCCCCATCTGTAAAGTGATAATGCAACTATTAAAGAAAAAGCGTACAATAACCCGATTGCATAAGCGTACACATTGTTTAATAATGGAGCATGTGACTGTGCTCAGAATGAACCATTCACCAATCACATTCAAACTCATGTTTAAACGTTATCAAGTTAACCGCAAATAAAGATCAGCTGTTTCTGTAGGATTTTCTTGACATCTTCTTGGTTTCATCTGATGGCTGAAGTCTGCAAATAGCTTACAAAGCATGCACAAAAATGTACTCAGTGTTGAAAGATAGCAAACCATGGAACAGCTGAATAACCTTGAAGGTCCTCATCAACAAGTGGAGAAAATGGGGCACCACAGTGACATTACCAAGAGCAGGACGTCCCTCCAAAGTTGACAAAAGAACCAGATGAAAATCATCTGGGAGGCTACCAAGAGACCTACGGCAACATTAAAGGAGCTGCTGGAATATCTGGCAAGTGCTGGTCACCCCCTGCATGTGACAACAATCTCTCATATTCTTCATATGTCTGGGATGTGGGGGAGGGTGGCTAGATGGAAGCCTGTTGTAAATAGAAAAAAAAAAAAAAACAGCCAAGCCTGCCTAATTCACCCCAAACCGTGAAGCAAAATGTGCTACGGTCTGTAAAGTCCAACATAAAACTTTTGGGCATAATTATAAAAGATGTATGTGGAACAAAAAAAAGACAGTTTTCACCCAAAGAACACTATACCCATGGTGAAGCATGGTGGCGGAAGCATCATGCTATGAGGCTGCTTCTCTTCACCTGGGACTGGGGCTGTATTAAAGACATACAGCACCAAAGTTCAATCTATTTGGCGGAAATCCTGCAGGCCTGTGTTAGACAGCTGAAAATGAAGAAAAACTTTACCTTTCAGCATGATAACGATCCAAAACACAAATCCGGGTTCAGAAGAAGAAGATGGGAACGGTCCAGTCAGAGGAGATCCTTTCACAATCACAATGTGATAGATCTGGAGCATTTTTCAAAGCATTAGTTAAGAGTGTGTACAACACGTATGCAACCACGTTACTGTATGAATTTTCTTTTTCTTTTTTTTTCCCCCTCAAATATTTGTATTTGTTTTTTTTTTTTACTTGAGCTTTGTTGGTTGCGATATCATTTTAAAGCCGTAAAAAAAGACTGAGGATTTACCTTGGTTTCGTTCTTTACGTCACAAAAACCTGCCGTTTTAACAGGGATCTGCAACAATACAGAACTTCCCTCAGGTGTGCTGATAAAATACGAGGAAAAAAAACTTGTAAGATTTGAAACTATGCTGTAATTAAACAAAGCATTGACTGCTAACCAAACTTCTATGGGTTTCACTGTGTGTGTGTGTGTGTGTGTGTGTGTGTGTGTGTGTGTGTGTGTGTGTTTTCTCCTGTAGGGAATGCTTGTACGCTAGGGATCCATATTGTGGTTGGGACAGGAAACAGAGACGCTGCACTACGATTGAAGCCAGCTCCAACATGAGCCAGTGGAGCCAGAACATCACACAGTGTCCTGTAAGTCATACACATTTTAGCCTTACACACACACACACACACACACACACACACACATGCATTACACGTGCATTACCCCCAATTAGGCTATCAGGGTATTAAGTTTAGAGAAAATTTGTGATATTACTGGGTAATGTCTGAAGAGTTAGCTCTGGGATTGATTAGATTGATTAGACGTGATTATTATTATTACAATACACATGATTCTGTTTTTTCAGGAGCAAAATCTTACCCGAGATGGCGGCTTCAGCCCGTGGTCGTCATGGCAGTCATGTAACCATGATGACGGAGGTGAAAGTTCAAGCACCTGTCTGTGTCGCTCTCGTGTGTGTGATCACCCGGTCCCTCAGTGTGGGGGGGCTGAGTGTGTGGGGCCAACGATGGAGGTGACCAACTGCTCCAGGTAAAGTCTTGGTGGAAGTTTCTGTGAAGAAGAGTAACATAATGACATCATCAAGAACACCAAGTAATAATAGAGAAACACACACTTGCTGTGCTCCTGGCTCTGTGTGTGTGTGTGTAGAAGTGGAGGTTGGACTCCCTGGTCCTCTTGGTCTCCGTGCAGCACCAGCTGTGGTGTTGGGTTCGAGGTTCGTCAGCGTTCATGCAGTAACCCCACCCCCCAACACGGAGGGAGAGTGTGTGTAGGCCAGACGCGAGAGGAGCGGTGAGAAACACACACACACACACACACACACACACACACACACACACACACACATAGTCAGTACTTATAATCAGCATTAAAGGGTTAATTGTTGAACAAGTTGTAAGTTGTGCCTAAATGTGTACTTGTGTGTGTGTGTGTGTGTAGGTTGTGTAATGAGGAGTCTGTGTGTCCTGTGCCCGTGTCCTGGGCTCAGTGGACCTCCTGGTCTACATGCACAGCAGTGTGTGGCGGCGGTTTCCAGTCCCGAGTCCGAACCTGTGAGAACGGAAACTCCTGCCCTGGGTGTCCTCAGGTAAGACACACCACCTGTCGATCAAAATCACGTTCTATTAAACCCCGCCTCCTGAATATGGCAGCATTGTTACAGTAACAGTTTAAAAGTATATCATCAACAAACTCCCCTTATTTATACACAGTCCTTACTACAGTGTGTACATCATGTTGTAATTACGAGGTGATGACCCGAGACGAGTCATTGGATTTGGAAGTAAGGTGTTTCCATGGAAACACACACAGCACCTTAACACCTTTGTAGTCTGTAATTAGAAGACCGAAGCACACTGTGATGTTGATTATACGGTCAGTTCTGCTAATAATAGAGGTTTTGTAGACATTTATAAATCCTGACATTGCACGACAACACTGCTACGTTTAGCTGTGTCATGTTAACGTTAACATCAAGAAAACGTTTCGAAAATTTTGATCCCCTAATTTGGAGTTCAGTGAATTTTTCTATAGATATATCATTTTAAAAGTATTTCATGCTTGGTCATTGCTTTCCAGATTACACACTATATCACAAATTTGTAATATGTGATGTTTTTATTTTAAATTTTTAAGGGAGGTGTTGTTACATCATTACATATACAAGCCAATCAGGTTCCAGTATGCAAATGCAGGACATGTAGGATTGGATGCATATTCATAGACTTTAATTATTCATAGAATCTGTATTTCTACATATATAGATGCTTCAAAACTCATTTTGGGTGACTTTAATCTTACAGCTTGTGCACTAACACAACTGCGTACATCATTTTCACTGCCATGCTGTCCTATTTGACTCAAAACAACACAAACCAAAATAACTAACTTACGAATTACTAAGTCCTGAGCCCATGATCATTCTCGTAATAAAGATGTCCGGCTGTGACGGTGGAATATTGTGATAACAATTTGACCAAAATATCGGTTCTCGTGTAGGAGTACAGGTCGTGCAATTTGGACGCATGTCCCGAGGTACGTCGATTCACACCCTGGTCTCCATGGTACCCTGTGAACATGACAGTGGGCGGAGTCAGACAGGAGCAGCGTGTGAGACACACCTGTCGAGCGCCGCTGGCTGACACACACCTCCTCCAGCTGGGCAAACGCAAAGCAGAGACCCGTCACTGCCCGCCTGATGGTGGAGCGCCGGGGTGTGAGACTGACGGTAAAACACACACCGTGTCCTAAAAGAGTCCCAACCTTCTGTTTAGTTTACTAGTGCACTACTAAAGGGAACAGAACGAGTGACGTAACGAAAAAGCGATGTAATGAATTCGGCCCACTGTCATCAGGACGTGTCCCAAACCACACACACACACACACACTATACACACTGTTCAATATAGAGACCACATACATACTATAAAAAGTCCACTCGCAATAATTAGTTTTATTGAACCCTAAAACGAGAAATTTATTGGACAATATTAGCATAATTTTACAGAATTAAAAGGCTATATATGAACAATATTCATTATAAAAATATCTTCTACATAATATTTTTATTATTATTATTATTAGTAGTAGTAGTAGTAGTAATAGGCAGTAATGTCTCTCTCTCTCTCTGTCTTTCTCCAAATCTCCCTCTCTGTCATGCAGATCTGTTACAAGACATAGTAACCCAACCTTTGAACCCAGTGCAGGGGGTCACCTGGTTGCCATGGGAAACGTGGTCTTCATGTTCCAAAGAGTGCTCGAGAGGGTTTCGAACACGTAAGCGCTTGTGTGTCAGTCCTGACGGCAAAAGTTCGGCGTTCCTGTGCAGTGGAACACCGGTGGAGTATCAGGACTGTAACGCAGAGCCGTGCCCAGGTACCCGGACCCAATACACAGTATGGAAAAGGAACCGGATTAAGAATCAGAACCCAAATTGGAATCAACACTGTATTTATGTGCATAAATTGATTCAGGGTCGGGAACTATAATCTGAATCTGAATCAGAAAGTGTATTTATATCCATAGACAGATTCAGGATTGGGAACCAGACTCAGAATCTGAATCAGAAAGTGTATTTATGTGTATAATTAGATTCAGAATCAGAACTAGAGTCAGGATTAGTATTGAATACCTGATGGTTGGATTCAGCATTGAAGCATAGGAATTGGATTCAGAATGGTTCCTGTATTTTATTTCCTTTTATTTCGTCTAGATAGCTGAGTAATACAGCTGTTTGTGTGTTTTTGTTGTAGTGAAGGGGGCGTGGTCATGCTGGTCTTCCTGGACTGAATGTTCTACTTCCTGTGGAGGCGGGCATTACCAACGCACTCGGACCTGCTCAAACCCCGCCCCGTCCCACTCAGGGGACATCTGCATCGGCCTGCGCACTGAGGAGGCTCTGTGCAACATGCACGAGTGTGATGGTGAGACACACGCACACACACAGACACACACACACACACACACACACGAGACTGGGTTATTTTGAGTATTCCACGTAAAAAAAAAAAGGCGTTCACGTCACAGACATGGGACTGTAATTTAATGTGAATGTATAAATGTGTGTGTGTGTGTGTGTTTGATAGGTGGATGGGGGTTGTGGTCAGAATGGACCGAGTGTGAGGATGGGCTTCAGTACCGCACTCGAGTGTGTGCGATAAGCCCCGCCCCCTGTAAAGGGAACCACACGGATCAGAGACTGTGTCCTCCAAAAGAGAGTACCAGTAAGTTCACTTGTTCCATCTTTCACTCGATCTCTCAACTTATGGTAAAGTATACCGCATATTTAAGTTGTCCAAACACATGCACTGTAGGCTGATTGTCATGTCCAAAAGTGTCCGTAGTGTCTGAATGGGTGTGTGAATGTGTGTGTGATTGTGCCCTGCGATGGATTGGCACCCCGTCCAGGATGTACCCCGCCTTCTGCCCCGTGCTCCCTGGGATAGGCTCCAGGTTAACCGTGACCCTATAAGTATAAGCGGTACAGAAAATGGATGGATGGATGGATGGATTATAGCAGCCGTAAACACTTGTTCCCTCACCATTCTTTCTTTGTAATGTAATATGACAAAATCCTAGCTTGTCATATAACCAATAAATGCGCAAACTCCTAAATAAAACGTACCATTACAAAGTGCTGACACTGGAGACTCCTTCCATAAACGCTAACTAGACATTTTCTTCCAATGAAAAACTTCAGTGATAAGATGTTTGAAAAAAAAAAAATCTCTTTTGCAACTGTAACTCTTCCCCTCTTTCTGTTTTTTAGTCGGCTCACCAGGAGGGAAGAAAGGGTTAAACTGTGGAGGTAACTTAAATCCTTCATATCCCAGCATGCAACTGTCTAACAACGGTTGCATTGTACTCTTGTAAGCTTTGCTCTAATTAAACTTGTGCTTGTATGAATTTGTGCTTTAAAGATGAGAGGGCTGATGTCCATGTTCTACAGCGGTGCATGTGATAGAAAACATGACTAAATAATCACTTCCTTGTTAATCACATGGTAAATAAGATGATCAGTCGTTCTGTGAAGAAGAATTTGACCAATCGGTAATGAGCAAGTTACAGCAAGTAGTTAAGAGAAAAGTACAGCCGCTGGAGTAGGAACTAAAATCAGTTCTGCGTCATCCATCCCATCTCTCTCTCTCTCTCTCTCTCTCGCTCTCTCTCTCAGGTTTCTCCCTGTTCCACCTGATCCTGACAGGTGGCGTCTCCTTCCTGGTAGCGTTGCTGGGATCCATTCTCGTTTACGTGTTCTTTCAGAAGGTCTATAAACCCATCCAGGAGCCTGCAGTGATCCATCCTAACACCCCCAACCACCTTCACCACAAACACAACACCAGCACGCCGAAGAACGAGAAGTATACTCCCATGGAGTTTAAGGTACTGGAGCTCAACACGCATCTCTCCATTTATCCCATCATCGGTTATAGATCTGCTTGACATGAGAATCTCAGATCTTACTATAAGACCAGTGTTATGATATTTCCAACTTCACTGTTATCGGACTTTAATGAATCATTTATTTAAGCCTTATTCTGTTCAAAACAAGATGTTTTTGTTGTAATTTTTTTTATTTTTTTGTTTTGATTTTTGTTTTTGCCATCCTCTCTCTTGCAAATATAGCATTTTCCTATCAGTTTCACTGTAGTTCTGAATAATTCATGGTATTTACTAAATAATGTACTTTAAGATTAATAATCCAGGAAGTTATAAGCAAGGGATTAAAAATCATGTTTCTGTAACAGAGATTTTCATCGGGATTTAAACAAAGAGTAAAAGGTAAAAAAATTTTTAAAAAAGGCTAGTATTTTCAAATTGATGTTCCCCTCATTTCTTATTTCCATTCCCACTGATACACAGACTTGTGTCTGTTAAAAGGTGACATAAAGGAGCAAAAAAAATGAGTAGTAACTGTTAATGCCTTTTTTTTTATCTTCAGGGAACTTTAATTATTCAAACTGCTACTCAGAGTAGAAAGTTCTGTAATTGGTTTGGTGCAATAAGCAATAAAGTGATACCTAGAGTTAATTAAAAGCTGTAACTTGTGGTGTTGGGACAGGACATAGAGTTTGTTAAACAGTTATTGAAGTCATTTGAGGCAGAGCCAGGCAAACTGATGGGTAATTCATGAAAAAATAAAATGGTCAGGGTCAAAGCACAAGATACTAAAAAATAAACTAAAAAACAACAAAAAACAAACAAACCAGGAACAAGAGGAGAACTAGACAAAAGTACATTTAACTAGACTGAACTGAGGAAAATCGTAAATGAGAATTGCTGTAAACACTCAGTAGGTTCCAAAAATATCAGGAGGAAGACTATAAAGTTCATATAGGGAAGCTGGAAACAGGAAACAATGTCCAAATATGGAATAAGGAAAAGGTTTAGGGTGTGCAGACCTTACAGTCACCTTACTAGGTAAACAGGGGCGGCTCGTCTATAACATCCGCTGTTCAACAAATGTTATTCTTTAGTCTTAGCTTCATAGAATAACATAGTCAGTGTTATGTTATTATGTTCAGTGTTATCAGTATTATGTTATTTCACAGATATAAGCTGATGGTTTATTGATTTGCTCCCCTTTCTAGATGTTGCACAATCATGGGATAGCAGTTCATTGGCCCACTTAGCTTCCATAGGGTTATTATTGCACCTAGTGGTCAAAAATAGGAACTGCAGCAATCAATGGGGCAGGAATTATGCTGCCACATGCTCAAGGACAGAACAGTTAAAGTGGTTGCCAGATTATGATAGTTTAATAAAACAACAACAACCGTATTTCCCACGTAAAGGCTAAGAAAAATATGTCTCTTTAGCCCAAATTTTGGGGGTAGTTTCAGGTCTTAACCTGGCAACCCGGGTTCATGATATTAAGTTGTAAGGTGTGCTCTCCTCTGTTTTTTTTTTAGACACTGAACAAGAACAACTTGCTGCCGGACGAGAGTTGTAACTTCTACCCTCCTCCTCCGCCGCAGACGAACGTCTACACCACCACGTACTATGCTCCTCCACTGGGCAAATATGACTTCCCGTCTTTAGACTCGCCCTGCAGGAACTACATGCACAGCTGAACCCAGACTCTCACCTTCTGAACCGTATGTTATTGCAGGCGCGGCGATGCAGCATTAGCTGTGAGTCGACGGAGTGTGTGGAGGTTCAAAAGACACGTTCTTCTTCTTAAAACTAGAAGGAAAAGATAACAAGGATGAGGATGTGTACTGGGTGCTTGACCTTGTTTTGGACGTTTAGGGCTCAAATTCGTGGATGAATGATGGTCCAAAAGGCATGAACACACCAGCATGTGACTACAATATGGAAACTTGTCCAAATGCATCTGAACCAAGACACTCTTGGGCAGGATACACAGATCTTTCAGTCTTCCACAAAGACCTTAGGATAGAAAGTTCTGGTATACCTGTCCACATTTTGCTCTCAAACTGAATATATGACTTGGGATCCGGCATGGTGTTCACACTAGACTGTGCTGTTTTATTGCTTACAGTACCACTGTCCACTGAGCACCAACAATTGATCCATTTACGCTTTGCCATTTACGTGCAATCGCGTCACATTTAATACGTGAATTTATAAAGATGCCGTGATAAAGTAAGCAGCTGTACACTTTTTTAAAAATAAACTCACAACTACATCCACTACTGTACCTAAACGTGAACATCACTGGGGTCTAATGTAGCTTTTAGTGCTAAAAGGAGCCTCAGGATGGACATATGATTCACACTTTACACACAAACAGACACACAATTGTTTTTTTTAAAACATTCTTTTTTATTAAACAACAAAGCAGTGTTGTTAGCTCACACTCACATGTCATACATCCTACTGAAGATATAGTGCAACTTAGTATGGAACACACACACACACACACACACACACACACACACACACACCAAAAAGTATGGTATATTACAGTATGTGTGTATAAAAATGAGTGAGTGTGTATGGGCGTCTGTGTGATTGTGATTTCTGTGTGTATTAAATTATTGTATATACACAGTAGGAGCCCAGAAACCAAACTGATATTAAATGTGTTACAGTAAAACAAGTGTGTTATTACAATGTAACTAACAGTGTAACGACACTGTAATAAACATTGTATTAATTAGGGGGGGTCATCGATACCAACACTGATACCATACACGTACATGCTCATACTTGACAAAAATAGTGCTCTGGTACTAACACCTGATGGCACATGATAGTATGCGATGTAGGGCAAGTGTATGTTGTTATGAGGACTTTTAAAAAACGTAACCTGATAAAACATCTTAAACATAAAAGTCAGCACGAGAAGTTCATCACTAGCATGACATGCTGGCTAGGTGAGAGAAAATATCAACAGGTGACGCTAGGCGAGTGAAAATAACACTGACAATCAACTGCAAAGTAGCTAATGTAGCTAGCTAATGCACTTCATTTATAAACAATTAGCTAATGTTATGAAGGACGTGTCTATAGTAGGCTAAGTGCAAGAATACACACATGGGCCAATATTTCAACCAGACGAATATAAACAAGCATATATATGTCACTGACTGAGTAATACTAAGTAGGCTACTCATTTTGGTATCAGTATTGGTATCTGTATCCACGAGTACCAACCGACATGTACTCATATACAGTGCCATTCACTAATATCGGCACCCTTGGTAAATATGAGCAAAGACGGCTGTGAAAATTTGTCTTTATTGTTTAATTTTGATCTTTTGTTCAGAAAAATTCACAGCTGCTCTCATGGATATCAAACAATTGCAAACACAACACAGGTTTATCAAAATATATATATATATATATATATATATATATATATATATATATATATATTTGTTAAATACAGATGTGCAACAATTATTGGCATGTCTATGAATTCGTATGAGAGAATATAGTATATTCCTATTGAT
The DNA here is from genome assembly GCF_001660625.3 of Ictalurus punctatus. Classification (NCBI taxonomy): domain Eukaryota; kingdom Metazoa; phylum Chordata; class Actinopteri; order Siluriformes; family Ictaluridae; genus Ictalurus; species Ictalurus punctatus. The sequence continues at coordinate 24,301,657 of NC_030426.2, read as the reverse complement.
ATTATTTTTTTTTTTAGTACACCTGAGTGACTAGGAACAGGAAATTGTTCGACCATGACTTCCTGGTCATAAATATGAATAAATATGAGGTAACACATAAACCAAATTCTTTTAGTCATTCATAACGATGGGTAAGACCAAGGAATATAGCTGTGATGTGCGGCAAAAGGTTGTTGAGCTTCACAAAATGGGAAGTGGCTATAAGAAAATAGCACAAGCATTGAAAATGCCCATTTCCACCATCAGGGGAATTAAGAAGTTCCAGTCAACTGGAAATGTTATGAATCAGCCTGGAATTGGACGTGTGTCTATATCGTCTCAACGCACTGTGAAGAGGACGGTTCGAGTGGCCAAAAAATGTCCAAGGACCACAGCTGGAGAATTGCAGAAGATATTTGGGGTCGGATAGTCTCCAAAACTACAATCTGAAGTCACCTACATCACCACAAGTTGTTCTGGTGATCAACCTGTGTTTTGTTTGAAATAGTTTGATATCCATGAGAGCAGAGTATTTGTGTGAATTTTTGAACAAAAGATCAAAAGTTTAAACAATAAAGACAATTTCTCACAGCCTTCTTTGCTCATATTTACCAAGGGTGCCAATATTAATGGAGGGCAGTGTACAGTCTGATAGAATGGTATTAATGCATCCCCAGTATTTATACTTACTGTGTGTGTGTGTGCAAGGCAGGGACACGTCTCCTATTCCTCACACCTGTTTCCCATTCTGTTTTCACTTTCCCCGTGTCTCTGAGACGAGTGAAGCCCGAAGCGCTTAGCACACGACTCTGTATAAACCGAGCTGTGTACATCATTTTAGTGAGATGTGAGAGACTAACATTTCTACTAATAACCTTTTAGAAATATTTCACATCAAAGTAAAAACCTTCCCTTTGAAGTCCTCTGAGGGAATATGTTGGGAAATGTTTATTCAAACTGCCATCTGATGATGTCATAATGGGTGTTACAGCAGCTGACCAATCAGCAGCTTTGCTTACACTCACACTGAGTGGAGCGACTCATTAGGATCTTAACACACAATCATTATAAACACACGCTTGCTTGCTGTATGGTTCTTTCTTCCTTCCCTCCTTTCTTACTTTCTCTCCTTTCCTTCCCTCCTTTCTTACTCTCTCTCCCTTTCTTCCTTCCGTACTCTCTCTTCCTTCCTTCCTTCCTTCCTTCCTTCCTTCCTCTCTCTTCTTTCCTGTCTCTTCCATGCTTGCTTCCTCTCTCTCTAGCTTCCTTCCTTCCTCCCTTCTTCTCTCTTAGATGCTTTGTTCCTCTCTCTTTTTCTTCCTGTCCCTTTCTTTCTTTCTTTCTTTTTCCTTTCTTCCTCTCTCAACCATACTTAGTTCCTGTCAATTTTTCTTTCTTTCTTTCTTTCTTTCTTTCTTTCTTTCTTTCTTTCCCTCCTCTCTCTCTCACCTCTTAATTTCCTTCCTCTCTCTTTTTCTTCCTTTCTCTTTCTTTCTTCCATTCTTTTTCCTTCCTTCCTCTCTCTCCCATTCTTACTTCCTCTTTCTTTCTTCCTTTCTCCCTTTTTCGTTCTTTCCTTCCTTCCTCTCTCTCTTCCTTCCTTCTTTTCTTCCTTCCTCTCTTCCATACTTACTTCCTCTCTCTTTCTTCTTCCTTTCTCTTGCTGTCTCTTACTTTCTTTCCCCCTTCCTTTCATCCTTCCTACTCTCTGTTTCTTTCTCCCATACTTCCTTCCTCTTCCTTCCGTGCTTCCTCTCTCCTTCACACTTACTTCCTCTCGCTTTTTCTTCCCCCCCCTTTCTTTCTTTCTTTTGATGTTCCACATCAAATAGCCAGTTATATGCTATTATGCAAACAGCTTCATCCACCCTGTTATAAAGCAAGCAGAATCAGATCACTCTTGCTCTTCTGCTCTTGATGTAGACTTGATGCTCATCTAACACTCATCTAACAAACATCACTTGAGCTTATAGTTATGGAATGGCGGGAAAATATTCTCCACCAAAGGGAAGTGAATCGTCTATAAAACAGTATTGGAATACGGCGTGATGTATTTTTTCCAGTCTCTCTGAGACTCCAGCGGTTGTTTGAGCTTCCCTATGCAATACCGGCTCCTCATCACACCGTCACTGCCTTTCTACACACTGTGAACTTTTGCTATGTTCTATTTTTGTATGCTGTGCGTCATAAACAATAAACTTCACGTAAACTTCATACGTCTCATTTGTGAGAAGGACTAAATGGTATATTTCTGACTTCATGATATACAGTGCTTGTTTTATAAAAGTCTTTGCCCCTGTCCTGATTTCCTCTCGTTTGGCTTATTTGTCACACTAACTGTTAGTTCAAACAAAATTTTATATAAGACAAAGATAACCTGGGCAAACACAATACACGGTTTTTAAACGATCATTTCATTAATTGAAGGAAAAAAGTTGTCCAATACCAACTGTCCTTGTGTGTCCTTGTGTGCCAGTTCTGTTGAATCCAAACATCACTTAAATATTTCCTAAAAAGTCTCATCATGCCGCGCACGATGCCTCAATCAAAAGCCATTTCTAAGCAATTTCCCTCTCTCTCTCTCTCTCTCTCTCTCTCCCCTACTGTCTGAATGTCATGAAAGGGTTTGTAGATCTCAGCATTAAAGTTTCAGAAATGTCAGCAGACGCTTTTACAGTTCATTTTCGATCACCTCTCTCCCTCTTTTCCTCTCTCTTTTTGGTTTATTTCCTTAATTCCTGCAGCTTTAAAGGCATACACCATTTCAGAGGTAACAATAGAGGTAACAATTTTCAGTGCTGATGTCTGAACACCACTAAAGAGTCTTGAGCCGAGTATTTTCAAACAGGAACAAAGCCGGCGCTCTCCTCCCCGTCTCTGATTCATCGAGAGTGAACACGGAGTGGTTCAGTTATACAGCATTTTAGTTCCGAAGCAAACATTATTTAAAACCTGCTATTCAAGATATACAGACAGGTATACAAAAGCAAAAGTTGCATATTATTATTATTATTATTATTCTCCAGCCATCCATTTTCTATAGGGGGGTTGGGGGGTAACACCCTGGACGGAGTGCCAAGGTCACAAGGTCAGATGTGACGCAGGTCACAATCACACACACATTCATACACTACGGACACTTTGGACATGTCAGTCAGCCTACCATGCATGTCTTTGGACTGGGGGAGGAAACCAGAGTACCTGGAAGAAACATCCGCAGCACGGGGAGAACATGCAAACTCCACACACACAGGGCCGTGAACCCCCAACACTGGAGGTGTGAGGCGAACGTGCTAACCACTAAGCCATTGTACACCCTATTATTATTATTATTATTATTATTATTATTGTTATTATTATTATTATTATGAAGATGATTGATGATAATGTTGATGATGATGATGATGATGATTATTCATCGTGCAGCATCCATCTTGTGATTGTGTGTTGTGTGTAAGATGTGATTGATTTCCACTTTATTCATTTTAGCGCTCCACCGAAAACCTCTATATCATCGGAGAGAGTTCATTACAGGCTCCATTAGTTTTACCTTATCATTTATAACACATACACACACACACACACACACACACACACACACACACACACAAAGATACAAAGGTACAAGGTGCTTTCTCTGGCTTGAGGGCTACTAGAGTATATGGTCTCTGTTTGGTCTGTGAAAAATGGACATATAGGTAATTATATTTATTATTGGTTAGGTTTACATAGTTTCCACACTCAGCACCAGGGCTGCAACAGCTAATCAATCAAATGTGATCATAAAAAGAGTTGGCAATGAATTTCATTATCGATTTCTTTGTCTATGTCATGAAGCATTACGTCACGGCACGCCACGGGCAGCAAAACCATTTTAATCAATCACCTTATAAGTAGTTAAAAGAGTTAATAACCACTGCATACTCATTCTGTTTTCATTAACATCCACAACATGCTGTATGTTTCTATAAACTGTGTGTCAGGTCATTAATTAATTTGGCCTTGTAATTGGTGACTTAATGTAATTAAGCCTATAGGAGATTGGAATGCCGGAAAGTTAGCCTATATTTTTAAATCATTGTTTTTGGTATTTATTTGGTGTAAACACGTTTTGAAATAACCCAGCTAACTTAATTAGTGTAAAACTAATGGTTAAATGAATCAATTATCAAAATCATCATTAGTTGCAGCCCTATAAGCACTATTTGGAATAAATGTAACACAACATATTTATGCTGAGTTTTTTTTGTTTATATTTATGCTTTAATGTCTAACAATCAGGATCATTTGTAGAGTGTATGTAAGGAGTAATAGACGTTGAATGATTAGGAAATAACGCGCACCCCGAGGTGGTAATGGGGTTGTGTAACCCGTTACACTTCGGGTGTGCGTTATTTTATAATCATTCAATGGACCGGAGTCAATTACTCCGCTTATACTACAGTTCCCAAACCTCGAGACATTGTTCACATTGAGACATGTTTTCTCTTTCCCTCCTCTCTCTCTCTCCCCTCCTTCCTTCCTTCCTTCCTTCCTCTATCTTCCTTCCTTCCTTCCTTCCTCTCTCTTCCATACTTAGTTCCTCTCTTTTTCTTCCTTTCTTTCATTCTTTCTTTCTCTTTTTCCTTCCTTCCTCTCTCTTCCATACTTAGTTCCTCTCTTTTTCTTCCTTTCTTTCATTCTTTCTTTCTCTTTTTCCTTCCTTCCTCTCTCTTCCATGCTTAGTTCCTCTCTCTTTTTCCTTCCTTCCGTTCATTCTTTTTTCTTTCTCTCGCTTTCTTTCTTTCTTTTTCCTTCCTTCCTTCCACTCTCTTCCATACTTACTTCCCCACTCTTTCTTCCTTTCCCCCTTTTTTTTCCCTTCCTTCCTACTTTCCTTCCCCTCTCTCGTCCTTCTTTCCTTCCTCTCTTCCATACTTACTTCCTCTCTATTTCTTCCTTGCCCCTTTTTCTTTCTTTCCTTCCTTCCTCACTCTTCCATACTTAGTTCCTCTTTCTTTTTCCTTCCTTCCTTTCGTTCTTTTTTTTCTTTCTTTCGCTTTCTCTCTTCCTTCTTTCCTTCCTTCTTTCCTTCCTCTCTTTCATACTCACTTTCTCTCTCTTTCTTCTTCATTTCTCTCTTATTTTCTAATAATTTAACGAACCGGAATCAATTATTCGGCTTATAGCACAGTTCCCAATCCTCGAGACATTGTTCAGATGTTTTATTTCAAGACATTTGTCAGGTTTTTGTCCTTAAAACGCTCGTGTGTATGGAACTAATTTATTACGCATCTCCTCTCAAGCCTCGGTGTTAACTCCAAAATGTAATTATAGAGCTAGTAACAGAGGCTCGAGCCCCTGATGTGCAGTTATTAGAGAGAGTTAAGAGAGAGAGAGCTCATTTTTTTTCCATTTCATGCTGTTAATATAAAAATAGAACAAATAAATAAATAAATAAATATCTATAAGCCCACTTTTTTTTTTGTGTGTGTGTGTATTACTGCAGAAAACATCATAAATAAATAAATAAATAAATAAAATTGATATTTGTTCACCAGTTTATCACAAATGCTCTCGCACTTTCTCTTTCTCTTTTTTCTTGCCCTCTGATGTAAATCTTTTCTGGATGATTAAAATGCTTCAGCTTCACCAGAAGTAAGATGTTTGGAGAATCAGGAGACCACGAGCCAGGGTACAGTCAAAGAGATGGTTCATTATGTGCGCAGAGAGACCCTGGGCACTACAGCGTTTCGTCGTCTCAGTCTTAGTCTAAACACAAGTTGGATAAGGTCAGCTTGTATACTCAGCTGTACGTGCAAGCAACATACCCAAGGCTAGTTACGGGAAACATATGAGAAAAACATAAGGCAAAAGACAAAACACCTTGACATAAACATAATCAAGGACAGAAACCTTGAGTACGCAAAAAATCACATTGAACTGATCTTAAATGATTGAATCATAATCTTGAAAAATAAGGAAAAATATCTCACAATTCCGCCTTTTGGATGACCCTAAAATCATCCATTAAAGCAAGCTTAAACCTTTTATACTAGTCTACATATTTTAACCACTGGTCAGGTGATTATCCATCTACATATCCTAAAAGAAGGATAGGTCAAACCCATTTATATGCGTACCAAGCATGTTAGATTACACGTGAAATCAGATTAAATGTAAGCATTAGGCCTATCAACCGGAGTTAGGAAAATTGTGGTTTCTGCTACTTGAGCCTGGGTCATGCTCTTAAAGACACACAGGCAGCAACAGCGAAACATGACATCAATTAACAGGAAGGTCTCTCTCTCTCTCTCTCTCTCTCTCTCTCTCTCTCTCTCTCTCTCTCCTATAGCTGTGTCAGTGTGTGGTAGTGCCAGGGTGAGAAGTGTCTGGAATGAAGGCTGCTTTGATAAGGATTTAAACAAAGAGGGAATGTTAGTGGGAAAGTTAGCACACAGATTAACACTCTGGAATTTTCTGGAAGGTCCATACTGTACTCAGACCTCACAACAAACCTTATATCATATAATCATCATCATCATCATCATCATCATAACAATAATAATAATAATAATAATAATAATAATAATAATAATATTTTTGATATATTCTGTTTAATTCTGTATAATTTGGTTTATTCTGTTTTTTTTTTTTTTTTGGGGGGGGGGGGGGGGGGGGGGTTGTGTTGTTTTTGGAAGTTTATATAATGATATATCTATTGGTGCATTTGGTTTGGTTGAATCATAGGACCTCCTTGAAAATGAGTTGTTACATTTCAAGGAGTCTATCCTAATAGTAAAGGTTCCCACCCCTGGTCCTGCCCCAACCTCCCCACCCCCGTTGTACGTTTTTTCCTGCTCTAACATACCCACCTCAACTCAGGAAGGGCTAGTAATTAGCTGTTTAGTTGAATCATGTGTGTTAGAGCAGAACAAGCACTAAAATGTGCAGGACATGAGGCTCTCCAGGACCATTGTTGGGAATATGTGGTCTAAGAGAGCCCCCTAGTGGTGAGGAATATCACGTCAGCACTAATATATAATAAAGCAGGAGCAATTACATATACTGTATATTTGGAGGATCTTGACACTGTCCCTTGGAGAACATGTTAAATAGCACACAGCCAGTAACGTGAGCTACGGATGGAAGCAGGAGAAGCTGGGAACCTGCATCTTACCCATCATGCAGCGTTACTCATTACTCCACAGACATTAGCCTAATGGATTATGTGTGACTAACAATTCTGCACCTCTTTCATTACTTCAATCATAGCCTACCTGCACTTAATGTCATTTTTCTTTTCATGCTATTTTGAGTGACAAGCAAAAGCTTTGTTGGCGAATGGGGAATGCTAATCACGCACAAACAGAGATTTAGTGTGAAAGAAGTTTAAGCACACTGATTTGATTAAAGTGCACTTTAGATCTTCTCCTGTGTCGGATACTTATCAGCGGCTCGTTTTAGATTTTTATAATCTTATGACTTTGAGTAGCAGTAATGTGCAATTTAACTAAAACTATTGCCGTGTGCTTACTAAATTTTAAACTACTTCATATTTTAATGACTGACATGATCAGTTTTAGCTCCTTAAAGGGGTCATATGATGATTTTAAACGTCCATTATTTTGTTTATTGGGTGTAATAGAATATACGATCATGCTTTAATGTTCAAAAACCACATTTTTTTACCCATACTGTACATTATTGCAATCCCTCTATTCGATTGAAACTCGGATTGAGTTTCAGTTTCTCCAAAGCCCCGCCTTCTGAAAAGCCCAGATGCTCTGATTGGCTAGCGGGCCCATGGGGTTGTGATTGGCCAAAAACCTCAAGCGTGTGTCGGAAATGTAACGAACATTGACATAATCACGAGCTTCAGCTTCCAAGGCTTCTAAAGCAATCATAAACAGAGTTAATAATGTCATCAGTTTTACCGTATCGGTTCAAATCGGGATGTAGACATTTGAGGAAGTAAGATCTGGACTTGGATCGAGGCGTTTTAGACCGGTCTGGAGCAGTGCTCTCTGTTAGATAGAATAAATCCCTTTGTGGGAGACTGCGAGCTTTATAATTTTGCAGATCTTATACATGCACAAACAGATACATTACACACTAAAGGAAAAGGAAAACATTAAAAAGCATCATATGGCCCCTTTAAAATCTGTGACGACGTTTTCACAAGTATTTTTTACTACTCTAAAGTTAAAGTCTTGAACAATGTTCCAGAAAATATTAGGAAAGCTATTTCGATAACAGTTTTTAAATCCATTTTTGTTTAACTTATCGGTGCAGTGGTGACCCAGTAGTTTAAAAATGCTCTGGGTTACTGATCAGAAGGCCAGGGGTTCAAGCCCCAGCACTGCCAAGCTGCTACTGTTAGGCCTTTGAGCAAGGCCCTTAACACTCAACTACTCAGTTGTATAAATGAGATATACGTAAGTCGCTCTGGATAAGGGTGTATACCAAGAATGCCATTAATGTAAATGTAAACTTGGCCTATTCTTAGTACTAAGACTTGTTAAATAAGGTTTTCAAGATCCATAGTCATTTGCATAGATTTATTGTTCATTCATTTCTGATTTACATTGGTTTGTTTTTTAATCATAAATACGTTTTAATAACTTCTACAATTTCAATACTGACACTCTAGAGAGCAGTATTTCTTAATCCCGGTCCTGGAGTAATCCTGTTCTCAGCTCAAATGATTCAACTCATCAGCTAACGAACAATCCTTGAACAAGATGATTCAGCGGAGAGAGAAAACCCGTGAATGCTCAGATCACGTGACCTGCAGAACCAGGATTGGTAAACACTGATTTAAAGAATAATGTGTGGAACCTATGAAGAAAGTGCTTAGTGTACAGATAATTGTCATTTGTGTGTCTTTTTTAGACATAAAAAAAAAAAAATCTTATATACCGTACTAGTTTAAAGAAAAGATAAATGATGAGCATGTACTATTCTTGCTTTCGAATTACTTAGTAGTGGTACTTTTAAATTATTTTTAAAATTCTGCAACACTTTCATTTACTAAATAGATATAAACATACACATAGCATGCATTAATTAATTACATGATGCTTTAATAATTAATTGAATGTCACATGACATACATGTTAAGGGTACACTATACATTGTTATGATATTTGGATGCATTTTTGATGCTGAATGCTTTGTTTGCGATTGTTCATTGACCTGCTGAGCCACATCACAATCATCAGCAATAATTATTACGTGATTACGGAATAAAACTTTATGGGTTGTTTTGTTATAGAAAACTCATCAAGAGTGAGACAGTGTGACGCAACACAAAGCTGAAGTACTGTTACAGTACCACCCCAAAGTGAATTATTTGCAGTCATTAACACATTTTACCTGTTTATAATTACATTTTAATGTTGTGGAGCACTGACACCGGAGACTCCTTCCTGAAACGTTCAATAATTTAATTCAACTCAGTTATATTTATATAGTGCATTTAACAACGGACATCATCACAAAGCAGTTTTTTTTTTTTTTTTTTTTTTTTTTTACAGAAATCTACATGTACTCAAGATTTAAACGCTCACAATACAGTTTTACCAGATCAATAATTACACATTTTTATTCAGCATCTGCCATACTGGTGTGAGCTGCTACTAAAAATAAAAGAAGATATTAGAATGAGAGCATTAAATATAGAACTGTGATTTGAACTAGACTCTAATGTCAGAGCTACTGTTCCAGAAAATTAATCAACACTTCCTGGCCAATCAGAATGAACAATTCAAAAGCGCTGTGGTATTAAAGGCTAAAGTCTCTCAAGGGCAGAAAGTGTAAAATGGCAAAGAATAAGTACATGTGCTTCTTTGAGGAATTAAGTAATTAAGCACATACTTGACAGATTAAGTATATTCAGGAAATACACTCAACATACACTTTATTAGGAACACATGTACACTTGCACACTCATACCATTATCCAGTCAGTAATTATCCAATCATCCAATCATGTAGCAGCAGCACAATGCATAAAACATTCAGATACAGTTATATAGGTGTTCCTAATAAAGTGCCCAGTGAGGGTGAGGATGTAATTATGTCCAGTATGCGAAACTAGCCATGTGAATTACCATGACTCACTGTAGCATACACACACGATTCTTCCTCCACTTTAAACCTAACCTTACGAGCGGCGTCGTCAGATTTGGTGTGAAAACGCACTGTTGCATAAGTCAGACCTTTAGAGGATTTCTCAACAGCGGACATTGAGGAATCAGAGAGATTTGTGGGTAACTGAGTCGTGGAAGCAGTACTTGCAGAATCACAGGAGCTTGTTGGTAGGTGCAAAGTAGAGTAAACTGGTGAAGTTCCAGCTTCTGAGGTGTCTTTAACCTCCTCATAATTGCAGACAGCATGAGGATCAAAGAGAAAGAGAGGAAAGAAAAACATAAAAAGACATATTTAAATGTTATTATTATTATTATTATTATTATTATTTTAATAAATAAGAGTAGAAGTTTTAGGATTGAGCACATGCTTTCCATCCATCCATTGTCTATACCGCTTATCCTACTGGGTCACAGGGAACCTGGAGCCTATCCCATAGAGCATCGGGCACAAGCCGGGGTACACCCTGGACGGGGTGCCAATCCATCACAGGGCACACTATGGACAATTTGGACACACCAATCAGTCTACCATGCATGTCTTTGGACTGGAGGAGGAAACCGGAGTACCACTAGGAAACCCCCGCAACACGGGGAGAACATGCAAACTACACACACACAGCGTTGCAACGCGAATTGAACCCCAAACCCTGGCGGTGTGAGACAAACGTGAAAAACAACCTCATAACTTACTTTATGGCTGTTTCCTGAGTCTGGAACAGACTGCCTGTCAGGAGATGCTGTTCTTCCTGAAACAATTAACACCAACAATGAATTCACTTCATTTAGTGACTTAAGAAGACAATATAACCACTAATGCGAACAATATACTAAAAGAATGCATTTTTAAAATGAATCTCATCAAGTGTTGTCTGTGTGTGTGTGTGTGTGTGTGTGTGTGTGTGGTACCTTGTATCTTGCGTCTAATTCGGAGAATCACATAAAGGCATATGCTTCCGATCAGAAGCCCGATCAGAATATTTGCTAACACAGTGACTACAATGGAAACTGTGGAAAGTCCTGGAAGAGAAGTGCATGAGCAGTTATCCAGTCAAATTCAAACTACATGCTGATGACAGAGAGGTCTGATCAGATTGCCTTGTAGTTAGACTATGGGTGTGGTATGCATTTAACTAGAATTACCTTGTGGAGCAGAAGTTGATGACGGTGATGAGGACGATGATGACGGTGATGACGATGATGACGGTGATGACGATGATGATGGTGATGTTGGTTTCAAGGGCGTAGCTAAAGCAGAGAAACATCTTGTCAGTCATGTCCACAACAAATTTACTAAGACTCTTTCTAGTCTTCTTTTTGAAAATTCTCACGTTGGGTGTGTACTGTCATTATCTCAACTTACTGTATATTATATTTGCTCGTATTGAAAACTGCAATGCACTTCTTGCTGGGATTCCTACAGCCACACTAAATAAATTGCAATGTGTGCAAAATTCTGCTGCAAGGATCCTGACTGGTGTCAGGAGAAATGAATTCATCACTCCAGTACTTGAAGTCCTTGCACTGGCTCGGTCAGGTTTCGCCTTGATTTTAAAATCCTTATGCTCACTTATCAGGCACTGCAGGGTCCGATCCCTCAATATCTGTCTGCACTTTTAACTTTATATACTCCCAAGAGGCCTTTGCGCTCTTCTCAAGCAGGTTTACTGGCTGTCCCACAGACACGGATGCGATCTGCAGGGGACAGGACTTTCTCTTCCTATGCTCCGGAATGCACTCCCTGCTCATTTTACAGATGCGCAGAATTTGAGAATTTTTAAATCTAACTGAAAAACTCTTTTTTTTTTTTTTTTTTTTAAGGTTGGCTTTTTCTTAATGGTTTTACCCATTTTGTATTCAAGTCTGGTTTTGTTTTTGTATGTTCTGTGTTTCTATCTTGTCACAATTCAGATGGTTGAGCCAGGAGCAGATGCAGACGCAGATGCAGATAAAGACATTTATTTAACCAAACGTACTATGAAACAAATACACTTGGAAAACCACTATGGCAATAAACAAAACACAGAGACATGAACAACAGGTGTCTAAGACCACGAAAGACAAACTAATGGTGCAGACAAGGACTATTTATACCCATGAGTGCTCATTAACCAAAACATGAATCAGGTGCAGGTGGTCATGTGACAACTAGTGCAGTGCAGTGGCTGATGGGAAGTGGAGTCCACAGTTTCCCAATACGTGACATATCTGAGTTTTTTTCTTGTCATTTTCTTATTGTGTAAAGTGCCGTGAGAAGCTGATTTAAAGGTGCTATATAAAATAAAGTTTATTATTATTATTATTATTATTATTATTATTATTATTATTATTATTATTAACTTCAGGAAGGATGAAGGTGGATGTGAATTCGTGGTCAGAACACAGGGCAAGATTAGAGCAAGCGATTAGGCAAACAGGACAAAAAAGGACAAACAGTTACGTAACAAAGAGAAAAATGTAAGAGACTCTTACCCAAAAAGGAAATTGAGAAATAACGCACACTGAAAGAAAGTGGCAAAATTTCACAAAGAGTGTAAATGAAGAGCTGTTTAAACAGGAAGAGAAACCTGAATGTGACAGATATGAATTTGACTTGAATACTATATTATTAATATAACACAGAATGGGTAAATCCAGTGGTTTTCAACAGCTGTGTCGTGAAGAGGCATATACTGTGCCCATTCCTGCACAGAATTTACAGAACCTGCGATGGTGCACTTTTATTTTATGTTTGTTTTTGTTTTTTTCTTAGACCTGTCATTATCCTGGCTATGTCAAGTATGGTTTTACTTACACTGAGGACAGAAGAGAGGGTTATAAAGTGTTTTGTGTGATGTATTATTAGCGTGTGAAGGCTTCCAAGCTTAAGTGTCATTTAACTGTCCTCCGAAGTTTATTTGTTAGGAATGACCGGCTGTCCTGTCAGTTTAAAGTTACGACCTAGTTGGCATGCATTAAATAGCTAATTACTACATTATCCATTTTGTTAAAAAAAAAAAAGTTAATGACAATGGACAAATGTGAATCCTGAGGCAACAATCACTAGATAACAAACTCACCAGTAACTGTCAGGTTGATCTGTGTGAAATAAACCTTGTATCCATGATCAGATTTCCAGGCTGCTTCAGATCCACACCAGTATTCACCAGAGTCCTGCTCAGTTACATTTCTAATACTCACAGTCAATATTTGTTTTGCTCTGTCTTCATACAGGGAGAATTTCCCCTCATTTACATATTTTCTACTTTCTTTAACAGATGCTTTATAAGAACAAGTAGCAGTTTGAAGCCTCTTGCAGAGAAACTTGGGGTCACTCCTGAAGGATTCTGGGTATTTACAGCTGATATTCATATCTCCTCCTACATGGACAGTCTTATTGATGGCCTTCGCATAGGACAGATCTGTAAGTCACACGATCAGATTATATGTGATGAAGCCATACTGTAAAAATCAATAACAAGCGTTACAGTAATTAAGGAAATAAAGCATTAAGGTGTGCTGTTATAGGAAAATAATCGACAACAGGGTGGTGTGATGCAGCCTGACACATCATACTTTTTCAGCTTACTATTATAGTTACATTTAATGTTGTGGAACATCTGCAAACCAAGTTAATTCCTTTCATCACTTACTTTATAACAGCTATAAACTGCTGTTCCCTCACTATCTCTTAAAGTTAATAAGACAGAAAAAACGCAGCTTGTCACCAAACAGTCTTGAAGACTTTAGAGCATTACCCCTGACTGTTACAAGGCTCTGACACTGGAGACTCCTTCCATAACTGTTAAATAAGCATCTCCTCACAGAACACTTATCAGCGATTTTCTTCTATTTATTATCTGTTTCTTTTTAATCTTACATAACATCAACCATAGAAGTCCCAGTGAATTAGTTACTAGAGAAATGATAACATACTACAAGAAGCACGTTGATCTAAACGTGTGATTTGTCAATGCTGTGGTATAAGGCAAATATAACAAAGGTTCATTTGGGAACACAGTAAAATGTCATAGGATCACAACTGATTAAGCTCATGGAGTAAAAGACTAAGTTAGAAGTCAGGCTTAAATCAAGACATGTCATTCAACTTTCAATAATAACATTCGAAAAACACGTAATTAAAGATCCTCACCTTCTGTTACTTTCAGCTTCACTACAGTGTAGATCTGTATTTCATCAGACACAACAACAGCGCACGCGTATGTTCCAGTGTCCTCCGTAATCAGCTCTCTGATAAACACACTGAAGAATCCTGCACTTCTGTTGTCCTGAATTGAGAATCTGCCATCATGTGACCATTCACTGTATAGTTTTGTTTTTATTTGATTAAAACACCACTCATGTGATCCCATCTTGCAGAAAGATTTGGGTTTGTCTTTATATTCATCCTCATATCTGCACTTGATGTTGATTCCTCCCCCTGCATATGCACTCACTTCTCTAGAGACCGAGCCCCCTGTTAAAAGAAAGTTCAATCCTGCTTACAGTTCAATCAAGTCCAAAAGTTTTGTAAACGATTTCCATGGGAGAAAGTTACTCATATTCAGAGATGAGTTACACACATTCTTAAATCAATTAACTCGGTGCGCCATCCAGATTACTCAAATGACCTGTGTGTCTTTCACACCTTTGTGGTTTCCAGGGTTTAGAAATAGCTTAGACCACTGCTTTTAAGCACAAGCACTTGCCTTTAGGCCATGAAATAATTTTGGCGGGTAGAAAATGCAGACTAAACATCTAATTAACATCTAGTAGGAGACTCGTACATTGCCAAAATCTTGCTGCATGAATAGTCCTACTTGTAATTATCATAGTAATCACTGGAAAGGTAGTTTAACTGAACCAAAATGGCTTCCACTCACCTATTGTGGTAGTTTATAAAATAGCACTTGATCCAGAACATCTTATTATTACATTTTCATATCTCACAAATAAACAAAGCTATGACATACTAAATAGAAAATCATGAAATTGCAATGTGTGCACTTCATAAAAGCTATTTTATAATGCTTGTATTTCAGTATTTTGTACAAATAACCTTAATATCAATTATTAATATTTATTAATTGACAAATAATTCCAATGCCAAATAATGGAACGTGCTCTCCTGTAAAGAAAGCGTGCTGAGGGTGTAAAGGGTATGCTGATGGCTCACTTTAAGTAAATGAAGTTCATCATTTTGCTTTAAAACTTTCTGTCTTTGGGTGAAGTAATGCCTCTGATTATGATGCTGTCTCAGGTGTGTAAAAAAAAACCCCAACAACT
Organism: Ictalurus punctatus; assembly: GCF_001660625.3. NCBI lineage: Eukaryota > Metazoa > Chordata > Actinopteri > Siluriformes > Ictaluridae > Ictalurus > Ictalurus punctatus. The sequence continues at coordinate 24,286,284 of NC_030426.2, read as the reverse complement.
TTTCTTGTACTTTAATGGGATGAATTGCATTTTAAGTGGATTTACAACTAAAAAAAATTCATTTGAGTGTGCCATATTGTGGTTACATCAACCTCTCATATAGTGGCACTGGATTAAATACTGCTCCTCGCTGCAGTCAATATCATGCAAGAACAATGGGCTTAATTCCAAGGACGGAATCATGCGTAACTGAGATACACCTCTGTTTTAGACAAACTCCGCCCCAAGCAAACTCCCATGCAACTGCTCAAGTAGCGCTTATGTCTGTACTTATGTCTGAGTTCTGAACACCAATGTGCACAATAGCAGTATGACTTCCTCGCGACATGAACAATGGAGATCTGAATGATAATTTTTTTTTGAATGTTCAGGAAGATAAACACGTGGGAGACTCACCTTCCTTCACCTTCACTTCCACCGGTGTGTAAATGTCTTTCACCCTGGGTAAATCAACTCCACACTGGTACGTCCCAGTGTCCTCTACAGTGAGCTCGCTGATCTTCACACTGAACTCTGCTGATTTTGTGTCATCAAACAGTGAGAATCTTCCTGAATTTATCCACTCGTTTTTAGCTCCTGTCTTTATTTGGTCAGAACAGGATGGCCCTGAACCCTTACAGAAATATTTTTGTTTTTGTGAGTATTTTGTATCATACTTGCACTTGATAAGGATTTCTCCTCCTGAATATCCTGTTACTTTCTTGGCGTCTCCTCCATCTAACAAAACACCAAACATCCATCTGAGCAAAACCTTCCTTCCTGTAACACTGCTGCTGATAGTGAGGATTATTCTGAAGTGCATTTCTTTACCTGAGATCAGACAGAGGGTGAAGATGAGGAGGATCTTCATCCTGAGTTCACACTCCCAGATCTCCACACCAACTCCACTTCAGAAAGACATTAAAGCTCCTGTCGTGTTACACACTGTTACTGTCTCTGTCCCGCTCTGTGAATGTTCTGTGTGTCTTCATCTGTGTTTTAACCAGAAAGTGAAGCAATGGCCACTTCCCATTTTGTCTCACTATGAAACTGACAGATGTTAAAATACTCCCTACACTGATGTGAAAAAAAATAAATAAATTACTTGTTCTGATGCAGCTAATGTTGCACTTTTGGGTTTCTTTTCTTTTCAGTTACAGATGATATATTAATATATGTATTCATTCTTTTACCTTCAGAAAGTGCTTTATTGGGGGGGTTCTGGTGGATCTGGAGCCTATTCCAGGGAATACACCCTTGACAGACACCATTACATCACAGGGTAAGATGGTTACAGTCTTCTCCTGAGTTTTAATTGTACTTTATTCTTAATATCACGTGACTGAAGAGTTTTTCCTCTCACACTGTTGTGCACTTACTGTTTTCCTCCTGCGTCTCTCACATTACCCTCTAGATGGCAGCAGCAGCATCGGACCAACTCAAAATGGCTGCTGTAAAACTGTTGGTCAGTGCAGCACGGTGATTCCACAGCGTTCACATTTAGCCTATTTAACTCTTCAAAATGAATCTTTGTATAATAATGCTATAATGCAATTAAGCATTCAACATTCTCTGGCAACAATATCCCATCTTTTCCAAGATTTCTGTGCTGTTAATATGGCAGCTTTTTGCCTTGAGTTCTTTTTTGTTTGTTTGTCTGTTTCTTTAGCAATTATATATATATATATATATATATATATATATATATATATATATATATATATATATATATATATATATATATATATGGCTACCCAGCATCCATGCTAAATGCATGAGGACATTAAGGACATTCTAATGAATTATTCAAATGCGTTTTTCTTTCATTGATTCTACTTCTTTTATTGATTTTACTGATTGATTTCTTTTATTGATTCTAAAATGTATAATTTTCACTGAATCTCTAATTTGGATAACTTCATTAATAAATATCAGCATATCACTGGAAGTAAAGAAAAAAGAATGAGAGCATACTTTTCTTCTTCCCACGATCTTGAGGAAATTGAGATGATACTACTTCCTGTTGAATTTACAGTACATATAACCTGTGGAATATACCGGTAACATCGTGAAGCGATTGTTGTGTAACCAAAATATATATTTTCCATAACGTGATGGAAAAGGATATTTCAAACATGAGATAAGATGTTAAATGGATTTATACATTATTGAAAAAAAATAATGCATAATGTAGTTATTGTGAGCTTGGACATGCTGTTATTAACATTTTTTAATTATTTACCTGAAACATGAACATTGGTTATTGCAAATGTGACTTTAACTATGTTTAAAATGTATTTTACCTTATCAATCGCAGAATCACCCTGCAAGAGTCTGCATTTGAACTGAGAGCAAATATGTGTGAATACACAGAGGTGTTATTCCCAGAGTAGCACCAGAAACTGTTACACACCTTGTGCTGTAGAGGGCAGTAGAGGCCTTCTGGCAATAGACAATGACATGAAGTAATAAATATCCTCAGTAAAGTTAATACTGGAGCACTGAGAGGAGAAATAACTCCCATGGAGAAAGATGCTCAGATGCAGAATGTTAATATTAAACACTCTCACAACTTCATATGATAGTTTATACACTGTAACTGAGCATTTTTTTGTGCCAGGTATTTGAAAGCTTTTGTATTGTGCTTATGTAGTTCACATATACACTTCCTGTAGAGCTCTTTCTCACACTTCTAGAAGGGGAAGTGGGTGTGTTATGACTTTCTGGGTAAGACACAGAAGAAGACACACAGCACATTCACAGAGCGGGACAGAGACAGTAACAGTGTGTAACACGACAGGAGCTTTAATATCTTTCTGAAGTGGAGTTGGTGTGGAGATCTGGGAGTGTGAACTCAGGATGAAGATCCTCGTCATCTTCACCCTCTGTCTGATCTCAGGTAAAGAAATGCACTTCAGAATAATCCTCACTATCAGCAGCAGTGTTACATGAAGGAAGGTTTTGCTCAGATGGATGTTTGGTGTTTTGTTAGATGGAGGAGATGCCACGAAAGTAACAGGATATTCAGGAGGAGGAGTCCTTATCAAGTGCAAGTATGAGAAAAAATACACACAAAACAAAAAATATTTCTGTAAGGTTTCAGGACGATCCTGTTCTGACCAAATAAAGACAGAAGATAAAAACAAGTGGATAAATTCAGGAAGATTCTCACTGTTTGATGACACCAAATCAGCAGAGTTCAGTGTGATGATCAGAGAGCTCACTGTCGAGGACAATAGGACGTACCAGTTTGGAGTTGATATATCCTGGGGAAATAACACTTACACACGGGTGGAACTGAAGGTGAAGGAAGGTGAGTAGGAGATATTTATTCAGACCTTTCAAGTAAAAAACTTGACTAAAAGACTTTTGCATGGCTGAGAAACCAATCACATTTTTGTGCATTTTAACTTTTTATATTTAAATTAGCTTCTGAAATCCAAACCAATTTGTAAGAATATCACAATTATTAATTTCTACACAATAATGACCGCATATAAGTCTTACCTGATCTTCATACATTACAGTTACAGTTTAATGGAGAAAAAAAACAGATCTCATGATAAAAAGACATGAATTTAAATGAACATTGAGGAAATGTGGTTGGATTTCTGTCTCCTGTCTGTGGGCGGAGTCAGTTACTCATGACTAGCTAGCTAGCATTAGCTAACTTACTTTCACTGCAAGCAGCAATGTTAACGCTGGTAGTGTTGGAATCAGTCAGTGTTTCAGTAATGTTAGTCACAGCACTCAGATAACCGCTGTGTGTAAATAAAAAAATTAGCCATGCTTGATAGTAAGTGAGCTAGCCGTTCACCATATACTACGAGAGGGAGCTGACCTCATCTCCAGAGCTCCAGCCTGAGATCCATGAGGTAGTCTCACCTGCAGTGTTCCAGCTGGAGGTCAACATGGCGACCTTCTCCCCAGAGCTCCAGCACGAGATCCATGAGGTCTTATCTCCAGAACTCCCATGCCAAGTTCCTGCTAGAGGTTGACGAGGCGACCTCCCACACCATGTTCCTGTCCGAGGTCAAGAAGAAGCCTCCCAAGCCATGTTTAGCTTGAACTCAAGTATCATTTTTAGTAACTGCTTCCAGTTTTAATTAATTGAGCATTATTGAATTTGCTTTTAACAGGGGGCTCGGTCTCTAGAGAAGTGAGTGCATATGCAGGGGGAGGAATCAACATCAAGTGCAGATATGAGGATGAATATAAAGACAAACCCAAATCTTTCTGTAAGATGGGAACACATCAGTGGTGTTTTAATCGAATAACAACAAAACTACACAGTGAATGGTCACATGATGGCAGATTCTCAATTCAGGACAGCAGAAGTGCAGGATTCTTCAGTGTGTTTATCAGAGAGCTGATTACGGAGGACACTGGAACATACGCGTGTGCTGTTGTTGTGTCTGATGAAATACAGATCTACACTGTAGTGAAGCTGAAAGTAACAGAAGGTGAGGATCTTTAATTATGTGTTTTATCAGAAGAAATGTTGTGATCATGTTTATGTGTAAATTTATTGTATTACATTAAATATAAGTCATTAAATGTTAATCAGAGCTAAAGGTAAAGCTAAACTGCCAACTGTAACGTTAGGACTCAGCTTTTATTTCTGAATAGATTTTTGCTAATAAGTTTATACTGCTATGCTGACATAAAATATTACAGCTCTCCTAGAACAGAATAATAATATCCCCAGTAGATTATGACAGGATTATGTTACCATTTATGTGTGGTGGTGTGGGAAACCTGGTCAGATTGTGCTGTGGCTGAATTCCGGTTAAAAAAAAAGATTAAAGAAGAAAGTTTTCTTTAACAAAACAGAAATAAGCGTAATCAGTTTGTAAACATATTCAGACTGTCAAAACACTACAGTCGGAATCGCATGTTTAAATGCATTTTCCCCTCTTTTCATCATTGGGGGTAACCAGAGTTTAAAATGATCTAACTTTATTTGTGTCTGAGAAACCTTCATCCATCCATCCATCCATCTTCAGTAAGCACTTTATCCTGGTCAGGGTCACATGAATCCAGATCCTATCCCAGGAACACTGTGCACAATGCAGGAGAATTCCCAGCTAGGGGTAATTTAGCATAGCCAATCACACACAGGGAGAAGATGTAAAACTCCACACAGCCAGAAACCTGAACCCATGACAATGGAGCTGTGAATGTTATCTATTGTATCACCAGACCACCCAATTAAGAACCATACAAACATTAGAAACATATTTCAGTTCAGGAACATCTGTAATTCTGAAAAATAGTAGAAAATATCAAAATTCACCATGTGAAGGGTTCTACCAAGCTGCTACACATATGTTGAAGAATGCTGACATAATAAGTGTACCTCCACAAAACTGGGTTGTACGAAATGGGACAGGACTTTTACTGCTTCACATGAAGTGAGGAACATCCCATGTAGACCGTCTCACACTTGAAGAGAATGATGTGTATTTGAAGTTTATTTTCGTATGAAGTGCAGCATACAGAAATAGCAAAAGTCCACAGTGTGTAGAAAGGCAGTGACGGTGTGGTGTGGAAACGTTATGTGGCATTGCATAGGGATTCAGGAAAACCTTTAGGGTCCAAACTATATAGTATAAAATATCAAAATTCACCATGTGAAGGGTTTTCCCAGGCCACAACACATATAAACTGATCTGATTGGTTGTGATTTGCAGATCTGTCCTATGAGAAGGCCATCAGTAAGACTGTCCATGTAGGAGGAGATTTGACTGTCCACTGTAAATACCCAGAATCCCTCAGGAGCGACCCCAAGTTTCTCTGCAAGACGAGGCTGCAACGTGCTGCTTGTTCTTATAAAGAATCTGTTAAAGAAAGTAGAAAATATGTAAATAATGGGAAATTCTCCCTGTATGATGACAGAGAAACACAAATGTTGACTGTGAGTATTAGAAATGTAACTGAGCAGGACTCTGGTGAATACTGGTGTGGAGCTGAAGCAGCCTGGACATCTGATGATGGATACAAGGTTTATTTCACACAGATCAACCTGACAGTTACTGGTGAGTTTGTAGAGACATGGAAACACACTGCATTAACTATTCTGACGTTACAGAGGCTTTTTGTGTAGCATAGAATCAGTGCACATCCTAACCTACACTAGCCTGTGATATTACTGGCAGTTAGTCATTTATTATCTAACTAAACTTTTCACTGCTTTGATCACATTCTGAAGTTCCACAAAAATTGTATACAGTATTGTTTTGAATCTGTACTGCTCTGTCATTTTCTAGATTCACTCAATATTTTCACTGCTTTAGATCCACATGTCCCAGTTTCAACCTCCAAACCCACACAACCGTCATCATCAGCATCATCACCACCACCCTCATCATCATCACCACCACCATCATCATCGTCATCATCACCACCAACATCATCATCACCACCACCACCACCATCATCATCACCACCACCATCACCACCACCACAACCACCATCATCATCATCATCATCATCGTCACCATCGTCACCATCATCATCATCATCAATATCATCAATATTATTGTCACTATCGTCACCATCATCATTATCATCGTCATCGTCATCATCATCGTCATCATCAACATCATTGTCACTATCGTCACCATCATCATCATTATCATCATCATCATCATCGTCATCATCCTCATCTGAGACTACTCCAGCTTCTCCTCGAGCAGGTGATTCTGCTCAGATCCTCATCACCCCCAGAGTCTAACTACATGACTTTGATGAATCTGATCCCTTATGAATGATCAGCATGTAGGTTAAAGTGACGGTCTGTTTGTTTCTCTTCCAGGATTTCCAGCTTCCACTGTGATCACTGTGTCTGTAATTCTGCTGCTGCTTCTGATTGGAATCATATTCCTCACTTTGACTCTACAAAAGAGATGCAGTAAGCAAGGTATACACACACACACACACACACACACACACACACACACACACACACACACACACACGATAAAATGTTTAACACGAACATGTTCATGGGAGGATGTGTTTGATGCACTGCAGTGATGAAGTTAATGAAGATGAGTTCCTGAATAAACAAATGATTAATCACAGAGTTTACAATATTTATCAGTTTTTGGGGGGATTTTTTCCCACTCTTCCTTGTAAAAATGTTCCAGATCTATCAAATTGCAGGGGGGTCTAACTGTGCACAGCCCTTTTCAAATAATTTCACAGGTTTTTGATAGGATTTAGATCTGGGCTCTGACTGAACCATTCTAAAATGTTTATCTTCTTCTTCTGAAGCTACTCGTTTGTTGAGTTGGATTTGTGCTTTGGTTCATTATCGTGCTCCATGATTCACTCTATCCTGACTAGAGCCCCAGTCCCAACTGAAGAGAAGCAGGTCTATAACATGATACTGCCACCACCATGCTTCACTGTGGGCATAGTGTTCCTTGGATGATAAGCTGTCTTGTTTATGCACCAAACATGTCTTTTAGAATTATGCCCAAAAAGTTCTAGAGTGAGCAGTCCTTTAATATTGCTATCGGTCTCTTGGCAGCATCAGTGATCATTTTTGTCTTGTGCATTAATCTGTTTTGGAGGGACGTCCTGTTCTTGGTGATGTCACTGTGATGCTCTATTTTCTCCACTTGTTGATGATGGTCTTTACGGTGTTCCTTGGTACATCTAACATTTTGGAAATTCTTTTATACCCCTCTGTTTATCATTACCTCATGACAGTGAGATCCTGTACATGCTTTGTATGCTCTTTCTGGACCATGGCTTCAGCAGTTGAATGAAACGAAGAAGATTTTTTTAAAAATCCTGCAGAAACAGCTGATCTTTATTTGGGGTTACTGTACTTTTTTTTTCCTTTTAGTTTTTCCCCCGAAAATAATTCTATTTGTTTTTCACTTGAATTTTGTGGAAAGGTGGAAAAAGATGTGACATGATTTATCTTACCTTAAGATTAAACCTACATTTTTAACAGTGTTGTGTAGATTTTTTTTAAATGTAGATGAATGAAGACGCTACAGGCTTTCGAGCCATCATAGAATCCGAAACTAAAAATAACAACAATAATAACAGTAGGAGTGCTTTTCAAGCACCGCTAATAATAACTACTGACTGTGTAAATGTATTTTGTTTTTTTCCGCAGGTACAGCTGCTAGTGACCAGTGTTCTGTCCAAAACTCAGGAAATGACCAAGAGGTAATTGTCTTCATCATTGTTTGTGTGTGTGTGTGTGTGTGTGTGTGTGTGTGTGTGTGTGTGTGTGTGTGTGTGTTCAGTACCAAATCTTATGTCTTAGTCTTTTGAAAAAAAGGGGAAAACCTTTATATTTTTTGTTTCTGTTTATCTCTCAGGTTCCTCTTGATGTCTGTGAGTACGAGGAGATTAATGACACCAGACGACTTTCTGCCTCAGACGCTGGATCTTCTTCAGTTTACTCTAATGCTCAACTACCCACAATCCCCTCTGATCCTTCTCAAACTGTTTATGCAAACACAGAATTACCCACAATCCCCTGTGATTCTGCTGTTTATTCTACTGCTCAACGACCCACAATCCCCTCTGATCAGGACATCTACTCCACAGCTCAGTTACCCACACGTCTCTCGGCTGAGAAATCTGATGAAGGTCTGACTTAGGCAGCAGTGAGTTTTCACTCCAGGGCCACCAGCTCTAATGATGCAGTTCCACAGATTAAGGAAGACGTCTCTTCTGACTATGCTTCAGTCAGTCATGTTACTTCATCTATTTAGTTTAGCATCATTAGGACTTCAATCATGTGGCACTGGAACTCTACAGTTTTGTTCAGATATCTGTTCTCCTCCTTCTTCCTCTTCCTCTTCTTCCTCCCCCGTTCCCCTTTCCTCAAAAGCAGTATTTTCTGCAATGACTGTATATAGTGAAGATGCCTTATTCTTATTCTACTTAGCTAATTTGCATGATATAACAGACCTAGGGTTTATAATCGGAATTACCTGATCACTGCTTGGCCGTTAGCCTCATATCTGGTTTTATGCTGGAAGCAGGTGTTTCCTTCTTTAAGGTTGATAAGAGCAGTTCATGTTTGTTCACATTTCAACAGCCCAAATGTGTCAGTTGGTATGTGATGGAGCTCTGTCAGGTAGCAAGAGTCCTGCAGGAAATGTTAAAGATCAGTCACAGTCACTGGTTGAATGGCTGATCCTGGTGGTTTTGTGCTTCCTGAAGATGTTTCTGCACAATTTTCCCTTCACCTCTATGTGTTCCTGTATTCATGTGGGCCAGACTGAGGAGGGCAGCACTAACATGTGAGACTCAGACGCTGACCAGACGCTGACCAGGATTCTGTTCACAGTGACAGCACACATTGGGCCTGCTCTTATTTTATATAATTACAACATACAGCCTGCCACTTTGGTTGGAAGGTGGAAATGTGTATTATTTCGTGTTGCCGTGACTTCTTCATATAATATTATTAGAAGTGATAATGTATTAGTTTTTACTCTATTTTTTTTATTACTATCTAATTTTTATTCTATCCCTCTTCAGAAAATCTTCCTTTTTCATGTAACATATATTGATGTGCGCATGATTCTGACAATTCAAGGAATCTCAGATTAGTCTATGACACCATCTGACCTCTAGTGACCTTTTGAGCATGCATTAACTACTTTCCCCTGCGAACATGTGCCAAAACTTCTCACAAGCAATGTGTAGATTCTGATATTAGAGGGAGATGAAGCGTGTCTCAGTGCTCAGTGCTCGGCAAACTGAAGTGCACTCACATGTGGAAGTTTCTCTATACGCTCTTTTTTAATGATCACGCTCACTGATACTGCTCTGTACTCTCATATCTGCTGTTCTCCAGCTCTTTACTCTATTATTATTATTGATGTATATAACTCTGAAGTTGGATTGGCATCAAACGAACACTGAAAGTCACAGCAATAGTAAATTTCAGTGTTTAATATTCACCAGAATATTAGTCAGTGAGGATTCAGAACTCGGGCACAGTAAAAAAATAAAATAAAATAAAAGATTTTCAATAATCTGATGGACCTTGTTACTGAATTTCAGGCAGATATGAAATGCTCAGCAACTTTACTGCAGAGACAAACTCTTCTTCTCATTGTGTGTTTAAAAATTACACTAGGATGATGTTTATTTCTTCTGATAAAATACTGTGGTGTTCACTTTAAACTGTATATTTCTCCCTCTGTTACACACCTTGTGCTGTAGAGGGCAGTAGAGGCCTTCTGGCAGTAGAGCAGTACACACTGACATGGAGTAATAAATATCCTCAGTAAAGTTAATACTGGAGCACTGAGAGGAGAAATATCTCCCATGGAGAAAGATGCTCCGATGCAGAATGTTAATATTAAACACACTCACAACTTCATATGATAGTTTATACACTGTAACTGACCAGAGGCTCATAGTTCACACATATTTCACACACACACTTCCCGTAGAGCTCTTTGTCACACTTCTAAAAGGGGAAGTGGGTGTAGCATCAGTTTCTGGTAAAGACACAGATGAACACACAGCACATTAGTAGTAATATCATACAGTTTCTGTCAAACTGTCAGTCAAATTGATTGATGATTTATGACCCTCTGTGTTCCCCTGACTGGCAGTTGTGTAGGCCCAGATAATTTATGACCAGGGTGTGGGGGGTTAGCCCTACGTATGAGGGCGTATGTGTGTGTGTGTGTGTGTGTGTGTGTGTGTGTGTGTGTGTGTGTGTGTGTGTGTGTGCTACTGGACGTTATGAGTGTGTGTGTGAGAGATAATGGGTATGTGTTTCATGTTGTTGTTTTTTTTAATCAGAAAATGCTTAGGAAATGCATTATATGGGAAATGATAGTACAGTCTTTGCTGATAAGTTACAAACTCATACTTTATAATAATTTGTTTAGGAGCATCTGAATGTTAGAATCTGGGAAATAACTTTTATTGCATTCTGGCATGCAATAAAAGTTGATAAACAAATTAAGAAGAAATGAAATGTTCAAACTTCAGCATGATCCATAGAGTAGCAGAAACTTATGGCACCTTAGGAATACCATGTGAAGGATTAATTTGACTAGTCGCTTGTAGTTGTAAAGACATGTCCTTGTGCAGGCTTACCTTCGCACCAGCATTGCCCCATTGGCCCCTCTTCTCCCGTGTCAACGTATAAGAAAAAACAAAAACTAATATATGATATATAAGAATATATTTTATATAATATAAGACATTATAAGGAAGAAATATAATAATATTATGTAACAAGGTCTGCCATTCAGCCCCCTTAAGTGTAAGAGCATTATCAGTATTGTATGGCAGTAGTTAGCTTTCAGATGTCAGATGAAAAACAACTTTTTGAGTCACAGTGCCAAACTACTGACAGAATATTTTGACCCTTATTTTACAGCCTGAAGGACTGGTATTTATTTAATAGACAGATGTCATAGCCATATACTTGGTCAAAGGATTTTTAGGAATTTCTTTAAGTAAGGTTCACTGTTTTTGTTCATTTAGCATAGCTTCAGTTTGTATACTTACTTTGGTTAGTGACTTAAACTGTTTTATTCGGTGGTGAAAGATTTCGTTAACAGGGAATGATGATAGGTGAAGATTAAGATGGTATGCATGTACAAAATAAAACTCTGTTATGTATCTGTTTAAGCACTACTTTAATAGCGATATAAAGAGCGAGCGAGAGAGAGACCCTGAATGTATCCATACTGAAAGAGCCATCCTGCTGCTAATGACTCATTTTACAACACATTAGCTAATACATAGAACCCCTTTCGACCTTTTCAAGGTCATTATACGTTTCTTTTCAAGCATTGTGTTCAGACATTGCAAATCATTAGGCTGAAGGTTAAGGGTTCCTTAGATTTTTGCTTCTTCAGGATCTACAAAGTCTAAACAAAGACTAAAATCAGAAACAATATAATTGGCTGGTTGTGATCAGAATAAAAGGCAACGTGATAGATGACTTAATTCCTAATGAGATTTCTCAATGTTCTATATGACCTTTCTACAGTATCTAACATTAAGTCCTAGTTTCCATCCATCATTATAGCGTTGGAGAGGAAATCTTGTTCATCAGATGTATCATGTACATCTAGACCCTCTGATAACAAACTACACAAAAATTGATGTTGAGAAAATTCAGCTTGGGCTTAGTGGTTAGCACGTTCGCCTCACACCTCCAGGATCGGGGGCTCGATTCCCACCGTGGCCCTGTGTGTGCGGAGTTTGCATGTTCTCCCCGTACTGCGGGGGTTTCCTCTGGGTACTCCGGTTTCCTCCCCCAGTCCAAAGACATGCATGGTAGGCTGATTGGCATGTCCAAAGTGTCCATAGTGTATGAATGGGTGTGTGAATGTGTATGTGATTGTGCCCTGCGATGGATTGGCACCCTGTCCAGGGTGTACCCCGCCTTGTGCCCGATGCTCCCTGGGATAGACTCCAGGTTCCCCGTGACTATGAAAAGGATTAAGCGGTATAGAAGATGGATGGATACATGGAAATTCAGCTTGCTCTTTGTTCCCAAATAATATTGGACCAGACCCATAGTTTACATCATCTGCCCACACATATTTAATCCGTATTACAAGTACTGAACAAGTTAGAGGAAGAGAATGTGTAGCTTTACTGTTCATTGGAACTTTATTGTTTATTTGGATCTGTCTTGATTCGTTTTCATATTTATAGTTTTTTTTATTGTATTTTCTTATTATTTTTTATGAATACCTTCAACCTAGGAGAGTCTGGCATCTAACGTAATGTATGAATGAAGGAACATGGATTTTCACCATGCACCCTAGTTGACCCTAGCAGTGCCGGATTAAGTAAAATAAAAGCATATCACCTGTTTAGATTATATCTATGATTAAGTTCACATTCAATTAAAAATGAAGCTCATGTTATGGCTATTTCTTCCACAGATGTGCCTCCATTTAAAATAAACACTCCCATGCAGATACAGGAGGTATGATATTGTGCACAGAGGCGAAACAGACAGGAATGTTTTAACCCTCTGTCTGATCTCAGGTAAAGAAATGCACTTCAGAATAATCCTCACTATCAGCAGCAGTGTTACATGAAGGAAGGTTTTGCTCAGATGGATGTTTGGTGTTTTGTTAGATGGAGGAGCCTCCAAGGAAGTAACAGGATATTCAGGAGGAGGAGTCCTTATCAAGTGCAAGTATGATACAGAATACAAAAAAAAAAAAAAAAAATTCTGTAAGGGTCCAATGACATCCTGTTCTGACCAAATAAAGACAGGGGCTAAAGATGAGTGGATAAATTCAGGAAGATTCTCACTGTTTGATGACACCAAATCAGCAGAGTTCAGTGTGAAGATCAGAGAGCTCACTGTAGAGGACACTGGGACGTACCAGTGTGGAGTTGATTTACCCAAGGGAAATGACATTTACACACCGATGGAACTGAAGGTGAAGGAAGGTGAGTAGGAGATATTTATTCAGACCTTTCTATAAGTAAAAAATTGACTAAAAATGTCAAATAATCACGATTTGAGCGTCCATTACTTTTGCATGGCCGAGAAACCAATCACATTTTTGTGCATTTTAACATTTTATATTTAAATTAGCTTCTGAAATCCAAATCACTTCGTATGAATATCACAATTATTAATTTCTACACAATAATGACTGCATATAAGTCTTACCTAATCTTCATACATTACAGTTACAGTTTAATGGAGAAAAAAAATAGATCTCATGATAAAAAGACATGAATTTAAATGAACATTGAGGAAATGTGGTTGAATTTCTGTCTCCTGGCTGTGGGCGGAGTCAGTTATTCATGACTAGCTAGCTAGCGTTAGCTAACTTACACTCACTGCAAGCAGCAGTGTTAATGCTGGTAGTGTTGGAATTAATCAGTGTTTCAGTAATGTTAGTCACAGCACTCACATAACCGCTGTGTGTAAATAATAAAATTAGCCGTGTTTGATAGTAAGGGAGCTAATGTTACGCTAACCTCTGTGTAAATAATAAAATGAGCTATGTTTGATACTAAGGGAGCTAATGTTATGCTAACCGCTGTGTGTAAATGATAAAATTAGCCATGTTTGATAGTAAGCGAGCTAACGTTACGCTAATCGCTGTGTGGGAATAAGAAAATTAGCCGTGTTTGATAGTAAGCGAGTTAACATTACGCTAATCGCTGTGTGGGAATAAGAAAATTAGCCATGTTTGATAGTAAACGAGCTAACGTTACACTAACCGCTCTGTGTGAATAATAAAATTAGCCGTGTTTGATAGTAAGTGGGCTAACTGTTTACCATATGTCGGTGGGGGCGACACAAGTGTGTGAAACTTAGGGCTGCAGTCTAGAATCGGAACTACAGTGTCCAACATGTGTTAAACTCGGGATACATGGATCTTATTTCTGCTCTCAAGAATGTTTCAAAGGCAGCTGGTGTGCCTACAAATGGCTCTATAAGAGAGCAAAAGCAGAGCTCTAGCTAGAGGCCCATGAGGTGGTCTCCCCTGCCAAGCTACAGCTGGAGGTCAACATTGCGACTTCATCTCCAGAGCTCCAACCTGAGACCCACAAGGTGGTCTCACCTGCAGAGCTCCAGCCAGAGGTCAACATGTTGAACTTGGACCCAACAGGCGTTCACACCTGCAGAGTTCCTGCCGGAGGTCAATGTGGCAATCTCCTACCCAGAGTTCCAGCATGAGACCTACAAGGTGGTCTCACCTGCTGAACTCCCATCAGAGGTCAACGTGGCGACCTCAGCTCCAGAGCCCCAGTCGGAGAACAACATGACAAATTCCTCCCCAGAGCTCCAGCATGAGACCCATGAGGACTCATCTCCAGAACTCCCGTTGTAGGTTAACAAGGCAACCTCCCACACTAAGTTCCTATCCGAGGTCGACGGGGTGGCCTCCCAAGTCAAGTTTCTGCTAGAGGTCAAAGAGGCGACCTCCGAGGTCGGGGGGTCTCTGTCATGATTTCCCCTCGTGCAAAGTCATCCATCTGTCTCTCCAATATTATCGTTGTATATCTCAAGAACCAGTGGTTGAAGGATTGTAGGATTTATATGGAATTTTCACTGAAACCAGAAGATGAACGAATTTGATTTTGAAATTGATCCAAAACCAGGTCAAGGTCTCAGCAAGGTCAAATATCATCTGAAATAATTTTTCTTTAATTCTGTAATTTCTGTTTGAAGGAGATTTTAAGAGTATTTGAGGCATTATGAACAAGAAGCACTAGATGTGTTGCTGGTGGAGGTGTCCATGTCAATGCTGTTTGTGTAGATTTCTGCATGTTTATAAATTAAATGTACACCAATTATACTCACTGCTTTAAAAATCATAAATTCTTCATGTGAAAACTATCACATTGTAATTTAAAAACTTGGAATTAGATTCCCGTGAGACCTATGGATGATCTATTATTGGTTTTTGACCCTAATTTTGTCTGTAGATTTGGATTTTTAATAAGCGGCTCACGCTTTCATCCATCTTCCCCCACCTTGTAGCAATTTCACTAGATTTGATAGAAATGAAGACATACGAAAAGTACGAACTTGAACTTTCCCTTAACTCTAACTCAGCTTATAAAAAGTGAGTTGTGTTTAAAGATACGAAGTTGCGAGTGAGACGTTATGTCGGGAAAAAATAATCTATCTCTCACACAGACCCTTCAAGATATTGTGGAGGGGAGGTGTTTCTGAAACTCAACAACTGGTGTTCAGAAACTCAGAAACTGTGGAACTGGTGTTCCACAGGGGTCAGTTCTGGGTCCACTGCACTTTTCTATTTATACTACATCTCAAGGGCAGTTGATTGATTCTCATGGCTTCTCAAATCATTGCTGTGCTGATGACAGCCAGCTGTATTTGTCCTTCCAGCCTGATGATCCATCTGTTTCTGTACGAATCACTGCCTGCCTGACGGACATCTCGGACTGGATGAGGGAATATCACCTTAAGCTCAACTTGGCAAAATCTGAGCTTCTCGTCATTCCAGCCTGCCCCTCAATCAACCACAACCTCACTGTACAGCTCGGCTCAACCACACTCAAGCCAAACCCTGCAGCCAGGAACCATGGGGTGATTCTTGATGACGGCTTGACCTTTACAGACCATATTTCAACAACTGCACAGTCCTGTACATCCATTCTGTACAACATAAAGAAAATCAGACCCTATCTCACCGAACAGGCTACACAACTACTAGTCCAGGCTCTTGTCATATCAAAACTGGACTACTACAATGCACTACTCTCAGGCCTCCCAGCCATCTCCATCAAATCCCTTCAGATGATTCAGAATGCTGCAACATGCCTCTTCTTCAACCAGAGCAAAAGGACCCATGTCACACCCCTCTTCATCTCCCTCCACTGACTTCCTGTATGTGCCTGTATCAAATCAAGGCCTTGATCCTCATGTACAAGACCTTGTCTGTAACAGCACCCACCTACCTTAACCCTATTCTGAAGGCTTACATTCCCTCACGCAATCTGCAATCGATTAACGACCGACGCTTAGTAGTTCCTATTAAGTGTGACTTAAGGTCCCTTTCCAGAACCTTCACACTAACTGTCCCTCAGTGGTGGAATGAACTTCCAACCTCAATCCGGACCGCAGAATCTGTCACTATCTTCAAAAAACAGCTAAAGACCCACATCTGCCGTGGACAACTAACTAACCCCTAAAACGCCAACCCCACATTATCCTTTAAAAAAAAAAAAAAATACTCTGGCACTTACACCTCTACTCTACGCACTTTGCTTTTCAAGAACTCAATTAAAAGATCTTGTATGGTAACACTACTTGTTTTGTTCTCCGCTTGAAATATCGCTTTGCTTGTATTTCCTCAGTTGTAAGTCGCTTGGGATAAAAGCGTTCGCTAAATGAATTAATGTAAATGTAATTTAACTGTGAAGACGATTTTTTTAGCTTGAACTCAAGTATCATTTTTGTAGCTGCTTCTGGTTTTAATTAATTGAGCAGGATTGAACTTGCTTTTTACAGGGGGCTCGGTCTCTAGAGAAGTGAGTGCATATGCAGGGGGAGGAATCAACATCAAGTGCAGATATGAGGATGTATAGAAGATGGATGGATGGATGGAAGTTTTGCTGTAACGAAACAGAAATAAGCGTAATCAGTTTGTAAACATATTCAGACTGTCAAAACACTGCAGTCAGAATCACATGTTTAAATGCATTTTCCCCTCTTTTCATTGTTGGGGGTAACCAGACTTTAAAATGATGTAACTTTATTTGTGTCTGAGAAACTTTCATCCATCCATCCATCCATCTTCAGTAAGCACTTTATCCTGGTCAGGGTCACATGGATCCAGATCCTATCCCAGGAACACTGTCCACAATGCAGGAGAATTCCCAGCTGGGGTAATTTAGCATAGCCAATTCCAGAAGTGGGAGGGAAACCAGAGAGCCCAGAGGAAACCCATTCACACACAGGGAGAAGATGTAAAACTCCACACAGACAGTAACCTGAACCCATGACAATGGAGCTGTGAATGCTATCTAGTGTAACCAGACCACCCGATTAAGAACCATACAAAAGTTAGAAACATATTTCAGTTTAGGAACATCTGTAGCTCTCTAAACTTTCAAAAAAATAGTAGAAAATATCAAAATTCACCATGTGAAAGGTTTCCCAGATCACTAAACATATAAACTGATCTGATTGGTTGTGATTTGCAGATCTGTCCTATGAGAAGGCCATCAGAAAGACTGTCCATGTAGGAGGAGATTTGACTGTGCACTGTAAATACCCAGAATCCCTCAGGAGTGACCCCAAGTTTCTCTGCAAGACGAGGCTGCAACGTGCTGCTTGTTCTTATAAAGAATCTGTTAAAGAAAGTAGAAAATATGTAAATGAGGGGAAATTCTCCCTGTACGATGACAGAGCAAAACAAGTGTTCACTGTGAGTATTAGAAGTGTAACTAAGCTGGACTCTGGTGAATACTGGTGTGGAGCTGAAGCAGCCTGGACATCTGATCATGGATACAAGGTTTATTTCACACAGATTGACCTGATAGTTACTGGTGAGTTTGTAGAGACATGGAAACACATTGCATTAACTATTCTGACATTACAGAGGCTTTGTGTGTAGCATGGAATCAGTGCACATCCTAACCTACACTAGCCTGTGATATTATTGGCAGTTAGTCATTTATTATCTAACTAAACTTTTCACTGCTTCGATCCACGTATATAAACAGCTGTCAGTATTTCTGACACAAATCGTTCCACACAAATTGTATACCATATTGTTTTGAATCTGTACTGCTCTGTCATTTACTAGATTCACTCAAAATTTTCACTGCTTTAGATACACCTGTCCCGGTTTCAACCTCCAAACCCACACAACTGTCATCATCATCATCATCATCACCACCATCAACATCATCATCACCACCACCACCATCATCATCATCATCACAATCATCATCACCATCATCTCCATCTCCATCACCACCATCATTATCACCACCACCATCATCATCATCACCACCATCATCCTCATCTCCATCACCACCACCATCATCACCACTGCCATCATCACCACCATCATCACCACCACCACCATCATCACCACCACCACCACCATCATCACCATCACCACCACCACCATCACCACCACCATCACTACCATCTCCACCACCACCATCATCACCACCACCACCATCATCATCATCACCATCATCACCACCACCATCATCATCATCATCATCATCATCATCACCACCATCATCATCATTACCATCACCACCCACATCACCACCACCACCACCACCATCATCACCACCACCACTATCATCATTACCATCACCATCACCAGCATCATCATCACCACCACCATCATCATCATCACCATCATCACCACCACCACCATCATCATTACCATCATCATCACCATCATCATCATCATCATTACCATCACCACCCTCATCATCACCACCACCATCATCATCACTACCATCTCCACGACCATCATCATCATCATCATCATCATCACCACCACCACCATCATCATCATTATCATCACCACCACCATCATCGTCACCATCATCATCACCGCCATCATCGTCACCATCATTACCACCACCACCCTCATCATCATCATCACCACCACCATCACCACCACCACCACCATCATCATCATCACCACCACCACCCTCATCATCACCACCACCATCATCATTACCATCACCACCCTCATCATCATCACCACCACCATCATCATCATCACTACCATCTCCATCACCATCATCATCACCACCACCACCATCATCATCATCACCACCATCATTGTCACCATCATCATCACCACCACCATCATCATCGTCACCATCATCACCACCACCATCATCGTCACCATCATTACCACCACCACCCTCATCATCACGACCACCAGCATCATCATCACCATCATCATCACCATCAACTCCACCACGACCACCACCACCATCATCATCATCACCACCACGACCACCAAAACCATCATCATCACCACTACCATCATCATCACTACCATCTCCACCACCATCATCATCATCATCACCACCACCACCACCACCATCATCATCATCACCACCACCACCATCATCATCACCATCATCATCACCATCAACACCACCACGACCACCATCATCATCACCACCACCACCATCATCATCATCATCATCATCATCTCGGCCTACTCCAGCTTCTCCTCCAGCAGGTGATTCTGCTCAGATCCTCTTCACCCCCAGAGTCTAACTACATGACTTTGATGAATCTGATCCCTTACGAATGATCAGCATGTAGGTTAAAGTGACTGTCTGTTTGTTTCTCTTCCAGGATTTCCAGTTTCCACTGTGATCACTGTGTCTGTAATTCTGCTGCTGCTTCTGATTGGAATCATATTCCTCATTTTGACTCTACGAAAGAGATGCAGTAAGCAAGGTATACACACACACACACACACACACACACACACACACACACACACACACACACACCACATGATCAAATGTTTAACATGAACATGTTGGTGGGAGGGTATGTTTGATGCACTGCAGTGATGAAGTTAATGAAGATGAGTTCCTGAATAAACAAATGATTAATGACAGAGTTTGCGATATTTATCAGTTTTTTGGGGGATTTTCCCCACTCTTCCTTGTAAAAATGTTCCATATCTATCACATTGCAAGGGGGTCTAACTGTGCACAGCCCTTTTCAAATAATTTCACAGGTTTTTGATAGGATTTTTATCTCGGCTCTGACTGAACCATTCTAAAATGTTTATCTTCTTCTTCTGAAGCTACTCGTTTGTTGAGTTGGATTTGTGCTTTGGTTCATTATCGTGCTCCATGATTCACTCTATCCTGACTAGAGCCCCAGTCCCAACTGAAGAGAAGCAGGTCTATAACATGATGCTGCCGCCACCATGCTTCACTGTGGGCATAGTGTTCCTTGGGTGAGAAACTGTCTTGTTTATGCACCAAACATGTCTTTTAAATTATGCCCAAAAAGATATACTTTGGTCTCATCAGACCATAACACATTGTAGCATTCTGTGTTATACACAGTACATGATGTGGGTTAATTTAGGCAGGCTTGGATTTATTTATTTATTTATTTATTGAGAAAGTGCTTTGATCTATCCCTCCTGCCCCATCGCCAAGACCAAAACTTATGTCTTAGTTTTTTGAAAAAAAGTTGAAAACCTTTATTTTTTTGGTTTCTGTTTATCTCTCAGGTTCCTCTTGATGTCTGTGAGTACGAGGAGATTAAAGACACCAGACGACTTTCTGCGTCAGACACTGGATCTTCTTCAGTTTACTCTACTGCTCAACTACCCACAGTCCTCTCTGATCCTCAACCTGTTTATTCAAACAGAGTTACCCACAAGCCCCTGTCATTCTGCTGTTTATTCTACTACTCAACGATCAGGACATCCACTTCACAGCTCAGTTTCCCACATGTCTCTCGGCTGAGAAATCTGCTGAAGGTCCGACTTCCACAGCAGTGATGTTACTTCATCTATTTAGTTTAGCATCATTAGGACTTCAATCATGTTGCACTGGAACTCTACTCTTTTGTTCAGATATCTGTTCTTCTCCTTCTTCCTCTTCCTCTTCTTCCTCCCCCGTTCCCCTTTCCTCAAAAGCAGTATTTTCTGCAATGACTGTATATAGTGAAGATGGCTTATTCTTATTCTACTTAGCTAATTTGCATGATATAACAGACCTAGGGTTTATAATCGGAATTACCTGATCACTGCTTGGCCGTTAGCCTCATATCTGGTTTTATGCTGGAAGCAGGTGTTTCCTTCTGTAAGGGTGATAAGAGCAGTTCATGTTTGTTCACATTTCAACAGCCCAAATGTGTCAGTTGGTATGTGATGGAGCTCTGTCAGGTAGCAAGAGTCCTGCAGGAAATGTTAAAGATCAGTCACAGTCACTGGTTGAATGGCTGATCCTGGTGGTTTTGTGCTTCCTGAAGATGTTTCTGCACAATTTTCCCTTCACCTCTATGTGTTCCTGTATTCATGTGGGCCAGACTGAGGAGGGCAGCGCTAACATGTGAGACTCAGACTCTGACCAGATGCTGACCAGACGCTAACCAGGATTCCCTTCACAGTGACAGCACACATTGGGCCTGCTCTTATTTTATATAATTACAACATACAGCCTGCCACTTTGGTTGGAAAGTGGAAATGTGTATTATTTCGTGTTGCCGTGACTTCTTCATATAATATTATTACAAGTTATAATGTATTAATTTTTACTCTGATGAAGGTATATTCTATCCCTCTTCAGAAAATTTTCCTTTTTCACGTAACATCTATTGATGTGCGCATGATTCTGACAATTCAATGAATCTCAGATTAGTGTATGACACCATCTGACCTCTAGTGACCTTTTGAGCATGTATAAACTACTTTCCCCTGCGAACATGTGCCAAAACTTCTCACAAGCAATGTGTAGATTCTGATGTTAGAGGGAGATGAAGCGTGTCTCAGTGCTCAGTGCTCGGCAAACTGAGTGCACTCACATGTGGAAGTTTCTCTATACACTCTTTTTTAATGATCACGCTCACTGATACTGCTCAGTACTCTCATATCTGCTGTTCTCCAGCTCTCTCTTTCATAGTACAGACACTGATTCTGGCAAGTATGCTTAATCAGTTAAAGAAGCACACTGATGTGCATCATTATTATTGATGTATATAACTCTGAAGTTGGATTGGCATCAAACGAACACTGAAAGTCACAGCAATAGTAAATTTCAGTGTTTAATATTCACCAGAGTATTATTCAGTGAGGATTCAGAACTCGGGCACAGTAAAAAAATAAAATAAAATAAAAGATTTTCAACAAGCAGATGGACCTTGTTACTGAATTTCAGGCAGATACGAAATGCTGAGCAACTTTATTGCAGAGACAAACTCTTCTTCTCACTGTGTGTTTAAAAATTACACTAGGATGATGTTTATTTCTTCTGATAAAATACTGTGGTGTCCAGTTTAAACTGTATCTTTCTCCCTCTGTTACACACCTTGTGCTGTAGAGGGCAGTAGAGGCCTCCTGGCAGTAGAGCAGTACACACTGACATGGAGTAATAAATATCCTCTGTAAAGTTAATACTGGAGCACTGAGAGGAGAAATATCTCCCATGGAGAAAGATGCTCAGATGCAGAATGTTAATATTATCACTCTCACAACTTCATATGATGGTTTATACACTGTAACTCAGCAGAGGCTCATTTTTATGTCAGAAATTTTACAGCTTTGAACTGCGCTGAGGTAGTTCCACATATTTCACACACAATCTGGCGGTACAGTTCTTTATAATGAAGGCAAAATAGAAAGTTATTACTGCATTGCATTCTGGTTTAAACACAGATGAAGACACACAGCACATTCACAGAGCGGGACAGAGACGGTAACAGTGTAGAGAGACGGTAACACGACAGGAGCTTTAATATCTTTCTGAAGTGGAGTTGGTGTGGAGATCTGGGAGTGTCGTGTCTCGTCTCGTCTCGTCTCGTCTCGTCTCGTCTCGTCTCGTCTCGTCTCGTCTCTAATTCAATATTCCGCGTTGTGTGCTGGGAGGCGCGCGGTATATATGCGGACATAACCAGCGTTGTAATGGCTGACGGCTGAGGGCAATTCAGACACACATGAAACAACAGCCAATGACAGGACGGGGAGGAGACATAACAGAAACATAAACAAATGCACGTGTCGAAATGTCACGATTGTCAACAAGGGAAAAGCAGGTGCTCATGCACGCGCGCTCACATGCACCACAGCGCGCTGCTTAAAGGGGAACTCATGACAAAGAATAACAAGCAAGCATCTAACCAGCTCGATTTGGTATTAAAATTGTCTAACCAGCTCGGTTTGGTATTCTACGTGCCTTCACATTTGTGGGTACACACATATTGCTGTGGCTTCTCAAATGTCAGGCTGACACACACACACACACACACACACACACACACACACAGACACTTCCTGTCTATTTCTCTGCAAAATTGTCAAGCTCATCTAGTTTGCATTTATCCTGCACAGAATCACATGAAGCTCTTATACCATCTGGATTAAATTTCTCAGCCATTTTACATACAATAACATCAATATTTCTAAACCATTTATCAATTATCCTCTGAGTATCTCTCAGAGCTACCGTTAGCCATTCTTAGTCCAGTCATTTCAGCTCAAGTCTTTATCAACCTCTTTAAAGCCCCAGGGAATGTATAGTGGAAGTTCATTTGTGTAACTGTGAGTGCTTGTGGTTGTCTGTTAATACGGTGTTTAATGTTCTGTTTTATTAGAATAAGTCTTTATTATTGTAAGAGAAATTTGTTTAAGAATGGCCCGTGTTATTGTTCAGTACATTATTGTTGTGTTTGTTCTATGTACTATCCAACACTGGTTATCCCTATCCAAGCAGTTCTGTAGATAACCATAAAATCTCTTTTTGGGCTGTAAGTGTGAGTTTACCAATAAAAGAGCAAGTGCATTGTTTTACCAGTGCTTCCTGGTTAAACTTCTTCTTTGAAGTATGTGACTACAATATGAAGTCATAAGGAAGAAGAATGTAAGTCTGGATCAGACAACAAGTCCTATTTTATTTTATTTTTTAAATGTTTTTATAGTGTATCAACTTTAATTTAAATGTAAAATTGATTACAGGTGTTGGACAAAAGTGAGATAAGTGAAATAGGGAAATAAACACTCAGAGTACACACCGAAACTTAAAGTACAGTATTATAATTGTGGTGAAAATTACAAAATAATAAAACCTTCAAGCTCAAATTGTAAACTAAAACACCACAGTGTAATATTATATCAGCATTCTGTATTATACATTTACAGCGTTTAGAAGATGTCCTTTTCTACAGAGACTTACAGAAGTGCTTTGTAGAGACACAGACATAGCTACAGATACAGAAAGTGTCTCTCACACACACACACACACACACACACACACACACACACACACACACACACACACACACACACACACACACTTCCTGTCTATTTCTCTGCAAAGCTGTCAAGCTCATCTAGTTTGCATTTATACTGCACAGAATCACATGAAGCTCTTATTCTATCTGGACAAAATTTCTCAGCCATTTTACATACAATAACATTAATATTTCTAAACCATTTATCAATTCCCCTCTGAGTATCTCGCAGAGCTACCATGTTAGCCGTTCTTAGTGCAGTCATTTCAGTTTTTGCTTTGTCATGAACATGATCCGGTTTCTCCTTCAGTCCCACAAGATCCAAATCCTTGAGCTCCTCTTCTAGTCTTTTCTGTCTTTCTTCTCTTCCCTTTCTTCGATGATCTCTGTGACGAGCTCTTCTTGCCTTGTCGCTCAAGACTTTTTGCAATCTTTTTGCGATCTCGAGCGAGAGGCGATCTGTGTCTCATCGTGGCACTTGAGGCCTGAGGATACTACAACAGTAGACTGTACTTATTTAAAACAATGAAGTACAATTACTTAAGTATTTTCCTCTCCGGAGCATAACAATACATTAACTTGAGTCTGCAATCGTTTATTTATTTATTTATTTATTTTGTGATCTGCATTGTGTGCAGGCTTGAAGTGAAGTAAATGAAGATAACAGTTCATTACATGTATAGCATTATGCTCAGAATACAGCAAACTACTAGATACCAATTTAACCTTTTAAACCAATAGTTATTCGTCAGATTCTTGTACATTTCACAGTATCCTTCTGTGGAAGTGGGGGCGTGCTTAAACGATGGTAAGGAATACACACCTGGGGAATTCTGTTAATGAATGTTCTTGATCCACGCCTGCCTCCGGCTTCCTCATTTCTGACTGATCAATGTCTCAACCAAATAAAGGTGTCAAAACTTCTAGACAGATCAGGATATAGCAACACAATCAATCCTTACTGCAGCCATATATAACACCATATTACCACTAAAACTGTAAACTTTATATTAGTTTTTTTTTTATCATTTACTTCTTACTTTTATATACGTGATGTGTAAATGTAAATCCCTGTATACTTTAACTAGAGTACATATGTTGCACTTTTAATACTTTTAATACATTTTTACACCTCTGCTTTTGCCCCTAGGCACCAGACAAGTAAACTTACTAAGAGATCTACAGAGGAAACGCAAGGTCGTGTGACTGTGGGTGTAAAGCTGTGTGCCTTGAGCAGGGCTTTGATAATCTCTAACGCTATCTGTTTCTTACTCAGCCAGAACAGGAAGTGGTAAGTGCATCAGTATCTGATTAAAATGCAGATAAAGACACAGATGAAGACACACAGCACAGAGACATTAATGTCATGTAACACAACAGGAGCTTTGATATCTTTCTGAAGTGGAGTTGGTGTGGAGATCTGGGAGTGTGAACTCAGGATGAAGATCCTCCTCATCTTCACCCTCTGTCTGATCTCAGGTAAAGAAATGCACTTCAGAATAATCCTCACTATCAGCAGCAGTGTTACATGAAGGAAGGTTTTGCTCAGATGGATGTTTGGTGTTTTGTTAGATGGAGGAGCCTCCAAGGAAGTAACAGGATATTCAGGAGGAGGAGTCCTTATCAAGTGCAAGTATGATACAAAATACACACAAAAACAAAAATGTTTCTGTAAGGGTTCATGGCCAGGCTGTTCTGACCAAATAAAGACAGGAGCTAAAAACGAGTGGATAAATTCAGGAAGATTCTCACTGTTTGATGACACCAAATCAGCAGAGTTCAGTGTGATGATCAGAAAGCTCACTGTAGAGGACACTGGGACGTACCAGTGTAGAGTTTATATACCATGGGGAAATAACACTTACACACCTGTGGAACTGAAGGTAAAGGAAGGTGAGTCTCCCACCACTGCCTTCTGTTTGTCTTCACAAAGCTCTAGTATCATTACGAGAGGTAGAAAATACAAAGTAATTATACTTTGTTACTATACTTAAGTGTAATTTTCTGAGACTTTTACTCTTTATATTTTCATTCTGATGTTTTTACGTACTCTAACTCTAACTGTTTCCTGTAAGTAAACTCTTATTTTACAGTTCATTCACCATCTTTGCAAAGTTTTACCTTTACAGTTTGTGTTTCTGGGCATTTATGTCTCTGTTCACTATTCCTGGTTATTGACTTTTTGCTTAAATTATTCTTTAGATTCTGATTGCATTGCTCTGTTTGCCTGACATTTGGCCTTTTGTCTGTTAAGGCTAGTCTTAAGTTTTAGCAGAAGAAACATGTTG
Source organism: Ictalurus punctatus (assembly GCF_001660625.3). Classification (NCBI taxonomy): domain Eukaryota; kingdom Metazoa; phylum Chordata; class Actinopteri; order Siluriformes; family Ictaluridae; genus Ictalurus; species Ictalurus punctatus. The sequence goes on along the minus strand of NC_030426.2, from coordinate 24,259,578 downwards.
TGATCGTACTTATATGTAAATTTACTGTATAACTGTCTAAGTGTTGTTAATCAGAGCTAGGACACATATACACATATAAACCGATCTGATTGGTTGTGATTTGCAGATCTGTTCTATGAGAAGTCCATCAGTAAGACTGTCCATGTAGGAGGAGATTTGACTGTCAGCTGTAAATACCCAGAATCCCTCAGGAGTAACCCCAAGTTTCTCTGCAAGACGAGCCTGAATGATTCCTCTTGTTCTTATAAAGAATCTGTTAAAGAAAGTAGAAAAGATGTAAATGAGGGGAAATTCTGCCTGTATGATGTCAGAGCAAAACAAATCCTTACTGTGAGTATTAGAAATGTAACTGAGCAGGACTCTGGTGAATACTGGTGTGGAGCTGAAGCAGCCTGGACATCTGAACATGGATACAAGGTTTATTTCACACAGATCAACCTGACAGTTACTGGTGAGTTTGTAGAGACATGGAAACACACTTCATTAACTATTCTGATGTTACAGAGGCTTTGTGTGCACAAATTTTAAAGCAGAGAGTCAGTGCACATCCTAACCTACACTGGCCTGTGATCTTATTGGCAGTTAGTGAATATAATGATAATAGAAGTACGAGTAGAGCAGTTATTTTTAGATAGAAGCTTGTTAATTGAGGTGATTTAGCTGATAATCTTTGTTAAACTTGTGACTTCTGTCCTTTCAGACAAGATGATATTAGGAGATTTTTATTAGGAACAGAGTCTCTGTTCTTAACATGCATGTGTATTTTTGGTTCACTGCACTTCCTGTGGTTTATCAGATGTATAAACAGCAACTCAGTAATGTCTCAGTGCAGTCATTTATTATCTAGCTGAACTTTTCTATGCTTTAGATCCACATGTCGCAGTTTCAGCCTCGATACCAACACAACCTTCATCATCATCATCATCATCATCATCATCATCGTCATCATCTGAGCCTCCTCCATCTTCTCTTCTAGCAGGTGATTCTGCTCAGGTTCTCATCACCCCCAGAGTCTAACTACATGACTTTGATGAATCTGATCCCTTATGAATGATCAGCATGTACAGTGAGGGAAAAAAGTATTTGATCCCCTGCTGATTTTGTACGTTTGCCCACTGACAAAAAAATTATCAGTTTATAATTTTAATGGTAGATTTATTTGAACAGTGAGAGACAGAATAACAACAAGAAAATCCAGAAAAACGTATGTCAGAAATGTTATAAATTGATTTGCATTTTAATGAGGGAAATAAGTATTTGACCCCTCTGCAAAACATGACTTAGTACTTGGTTTAAAAACCCTTGTTGGCAATCACAGAGGTCAGACGTTTCTTGTAGTTGGCCACCAGGTTTGCACACATCTCAGGAGGGGTTTTGTCCCACTCCTCTTTGCAGATCTTCTCCAAGTCATTAAGGTTTTGAGGCTGATGTTTGGCAACTCGAACCTTCAGCTCCCTCCACAGATTTTCTATGGGATTTAGGTCTGGAGACGGCCTAGGTCACTCCAGGACCTTAATGTGCTTCTTCTTGAGCCACTCCTTTGTTGCCTTGGCCGTGTGTTTTGGGTCATTGTCATGCTGGAATATCCATCCACGACCCATTTTCAATGCTCTGTCTGAGGGAAGGAGGTTTTCACCCAAGATTTGACGGTACATGGCCCCGTCCATCGTCCCTTTGATGCGGTGAAGTTGTCCTGTCCCCTTAGCAGAAAAACACCCCCAAAGCATAATGTTTCCACCTCCATGTTTGATGGTGGGGATGGTGTTCCAGGGGTCACAGGCAGCATTCCTCCTCCTCCAAACACGGCGAGTTGAGTTGATGCCAAAGAGCTCCATTTTGGTCTCATCTGACCTCAACACTTTCACCCAGTTGTCCTCTGAATCATTCAGATGTTCATTGGCAGACTTCAGACGGGCATGTATATGTGCTTTCTTGAGCAGCGGACCTTGCGGGCGCTGCAGGATTTCAGTCCTTCACGGCGTAGTGTGTTACCAATTGTTTTCTTGGTGACTATGGTCCCAGCTGCCTTGAGATCATTGACAAGATCCTCCCGTGTAGTTCTGGGCTGATTCCTCACTGTTCTCATGATCACTGCAACTCCACGAGGTGAGATCTTGCATGGAGCCCCAGGCCGAGGGAGATTGACAGTTCTTTTGTGCTTCTTCAATTTGCGAATAATCGCACCAACTGTTGTCCCCTTCTCACCAAGCTGCTTGGCAATGGTCTTGTAGCCCATTCCAGACTTGTGTAGGTCTACAGTCTTGTCCCTGACATCCTTGGAGAGCTCTTTGGTCTTGGCCATGGTGGAGAGTTTGGAATCTGATTGATTGATTGCTTCTGTGGACAGGTGTCTTTTATACAGGTAACAAACTGATATTAGGAGCACTTCCTTTAAGAGTGTGCTCCTAATCTCAGCTCGTTACCTGTATAAAAGACACGTGGGAGCCAGAAATCTTTCTGATTGAGAGGGCGTCAAATACTTTTTTCCCTCATTAAAATGCAAATTAATTTATAAAATTTTTGACATGTCTTTTTCTGGATATTTTTGTTGTTATTCTGTCTCTCACTGTTCAAATACAACTACCATTAAAATTATAGACTGATCATTTCTTTGTCAGTGGGCAAACGTACAAAATCAGCAGGGGATCAAATACTTTTTTCCCTCACTGTAGGTTAAAGTGACTGTCTGTTTGTTTCTCTTCCAGGATTTCCAGTTTCCACTGTGATCACTGTGTCTGTAATTCTGCTGCTGCTTCAGATTGGAATCATATTCCTCTTTGTGATTCTACAAAAGAAACACAAGATTAGGGGTAACTACACACACACACACACACACACACACACACACACACACACACACACACACACACACAAGCAACACATAATAAAATTATCAGGTTTACGGGTTCATTCCTGAGTTCTAGTCGCTGTCTGTTGCTGCTGAACAGATCCAGCATGTTGTTGAATGTTCTCCACAAGTTCTTCTGGGATTCCTCCAGGTTTCCTAGTTTCCTCTCCTCCCAGAAGCAGTCAGTAGGTGGCTTGGGTGCAGTAAATTGCACCTAGGTGTGTGTGTGTGTGTGTGTGTGTGTGTGAGTGTATATGTATGTACATGTGTGTGTATATTTGTGTGTGTGTGTGTGTGTGTGTGTGTGTGTGTGTGTGTGTGTGTGTGTGTTATTTTTCTATTAACCTCATTCATTAGTCAAAATCAGGATTTTTCCATGTTCAGTAGGAGGAGCAGTGACAGTGAGTCTGTATGAGCTGATAAGCAATGAACAAAGTAGAGAACAGACAGAAAAAGAACTGCACACAATCCAGATGAATAAATTCACCACATGATTTCTGACCGTCATAAAACCCCAAACTAAAAATAACAACAGTGTTTACAACCACTGACTACATGACTGTTTTTATTTCAGCAGGTAGACATTCTGTCCAAGACTCACAAAAGGACCAAGTGGTAATAGTCTTCATCTGTGTGTGTGTGTGTGTGTGTGTGTGTGTGTGTGTGTGTGTGTGTGTGTGTTATTGCCTTTAAAATATTCCTCTTTTTCTATGTTCCTTTACTTTTAGTTTCCTCTTGATGTCTGTGAGTACGAGGAAATTAAAGACACCAGACGACTTTCTGCCTCAGACGCTGGATCTTCTTCAGTTTATGCTACTGTTCAACTACCCACAATCCCCTCTGATCCTTCTCAAACTGTTTATGCCAACGTGGTGTTACACACAAGTTCCTGTGAGTCCATTTATTCTACGCCTCAACTTCCCATAAACCCTCCTGATCAGGACATCTACTCCACAGCTCAGATACCCACACGTCTCCCTGACTCTTCAGTTGGCTGAGAAATCTGATGAAGCGACAGTTTTCACTTAACACCACCAGCTCTAATGATACAGATCCAAAGATGATCTTGTTTGACTATGTTTCAGGCAGTCGTGTTCATTCATGAGGCTAGTTTCTCATCATTACGGCTCCAAGTACATGGCACTGGAACTCTACTGCTTTGCTTAGACATTCACTCATTCATTCATTCATTCATTCATTCATTCATTCTTCTTCTTCTTCTCCTTCTTCTGTTTTTCAAACAATATTCAAAGCAATGACTGTAATATGGACTGTAACATATTTTTTTAGATAATTTTCATGATTTGCCAAGCCTAAGGATTTTGTCTGCTCCTAGAAAAAATTCCCCACCTCTGTTAGCTCCAGCTAATAGCTGTGTTGTATTTGTCAATCACGTGTGCTGGTTAGACTATTAGTCCACTCTCTATCAGGACAGTCTGGGAAGGCCTGCTTGGTAAATTCACCTCATGTTTTATCTCATATCTAACACACACACTGATTCTGCTCGGTGTGCTCATTTCTGCTGTTCTCCAGCTCGCTATTTCATAGTAGAGACTGCTAAAGTAAAGTATGCTGCTTAATCAGTTACAGGAGCACAGACATATGTGTTTTCCGTTTATATCTGATAACAGATAGTGTAGATACTGTTGTTGCTAAGTAACAGAGAATGTACTAAGTTATTATCAGAGCTCATTAATTAAACCAGTAAATAATAATATTATTCAGTATATCGTATGTCCATAATACTTTCACTAAAGGCTCCTCTAGATGGCAGCATTGATCCTCAGACCGGTAGAGTTCACCTCTATAAAGACCCATGTTGTCTCACACAGAGTAAAAAAAAAAAAAAGAAGACGACATTTTCAACACCCAGAGCATCCTTGTAGCTGAATATCATGCAAATACAAAAATGCTGAGCAACTTTACTGCAGTGATAAACACTTCTACTGGCTGTACGTTTAATATTCACACTTATATGTTGTTTTCCTGAGGAAGAAATAATGTAATATTTGTTTCACATATAAGTATATGATTAAATTGGTGAATGCACTGACCTGACTTACACGTGCCTTGTTGTCATGGTAACAAACACTGACACTAAACATCCCTCCACACATGTGCATAACTTTGGCTCAGATTACATATAACATGCATGTAAACACAGATTTTATACACAGTGACTTCTTATGTCTGCATATAAACAGGTCATTTGAATCGGTGAAAACCTTTGCATGTAAATATGCATTTAGAACATTAACTGATACACATATAGATAGTGTCATTGTGTTACACCCCTAGTGTTTACAGTCAAACAGCAGGGAAGTCGGTGTTAAAAGTTTATATTTGAGCATTGAGAGGAAATATCTCACGGGGAGAAAGATATTCACATGCAGAATGTTAATTTTAAACACTCACACACCTTCATATGAGTGTTTACATGCTGTAACTGCCCAGAGGTGCATTTGTGTATGTATCAGAAATGTGGAAGCATTTATGTTGCATTTTGTTCACACTTATTGCAGACACATTTCACACATTCTGTTGTTGGACAGCCCTTTCTCGGACTTCTAGAAGGGGAAGTGGGTGTGTTATGACTTTCTGGTTAAGAGACAGATGAAGACACACAGCACATTCACAGAGCGGGACAGAGACAGTAACAGTGTGTAACACGACAGGAGCTTTAATATCTTTCTGAAGTGGAGTTGGTGTGGAGATCTGGGAGTGTGAACTCAGGATGAAGATCCTCCTCATCTTCACCCTCTGTCTGATCTCAGGTAAAGAAATGCACTTCAGAATAATCCTCACTATCAGCAGCAGTGTTACATGAAGGAAGGTTTTGCTCAGATGGATGTTTGGTGTTTTGTTAGATGGAGGAGACTCCAAGAAAGTAACAGGATATTCAGGAGGAGGAGTCCTTATCAAGTGCAAGTATGATACAGAATACACACAAAACCAAAAATATTTCTGTAAGGGTTCATGGCTATCCTGTTCTGACCAAATAAGGACAGGAGCTAAAAACGAGTGGATAAATTCAGGAAGATTCTCACTGTTTGATGACACCAAATCAGCAGAGTTCAGTGTGATGATCAGAGAGCTCACTGTCACTGTAAGGGACACTGGGACGTACTACTGTGGAGTTGATTTACCTAGTGTGAAAGATATTTCCACATGGGTGGAACTGAAGGTAAAGGAAGGTGAGTCTCCCACCGCTGCCTTCTGTTTATCTTCACAAAGCTGTAGTGTCATTAGCAGACAACATAATAAGTAATCCTACTTTATCATTACACTTACAGTAAGTATCATTTTGCTTATTTTTATTATCATGAGATCATGACTGAATTTTTTCCCTTTTCCTGGCTGAGAATATTTTTACTCATTTGAGAACATGATTTGGCTTGAGAAAGCCATATGAAAATTTTAAACTTTTATAAGGTTTCATTTAGTGAAATGGAAAGAGAAAGAAAGAAAGACATTGCTTGCAACTAACATTCCACTTTTGACAATAAACCAGTTTTCTTGCTGCTAAATAAAACATTCTGGATGGAGAGGATCTTATATAAAATTCACCAGTGTATATATGCATCATATCCAACAAGATGAAGGAGAAGCGGTGTGTGCTCAGCTAGCTACCTGTGGCAAAGGCAAAAGCGCTAATTAGCTTAGCTTAGCTTATGGCCTTAGTGTGATTAAAGCAAAAATAATAATAAAGAAACACACTCACTGTTTGTTGCAATTGAGCAAAATCCCAGTGTAGCTCCTATCACAGCAAGTGAGCGCCACCAACTGGGTGTCATTCACTATATGTTCGATGGTGACCGGGAGCCGGAACGCAGCTCTTCGGCCGTGGCCTCTGTGTTTTCTGGGTGAAGTGTCCGGCTTGGTGCTGCTCTTTCCTGAGCGCTGAAGCAGTTCCCCCAAAGATAGGAGCTATACTGGGATTTTACTCGATTGCAACAAAAAGTGAATGTTTCAATATTATTTATTAATTTCATTAATTAATTATTTTTTGGCCTTAAACCTGCTAAGATCCTAAGCTAAACTAAGCTAAGTAATTTACTACTGCCACAATGCTGCTGCTTTTGCTAATGAGCACGAGTGGCCATGGATCACTCATGGTTCACTCTTCTTCACTCACATTGGTAGTCGCCCCACTCCTGGATGAAACAGTAGCCAGGCGTAATACACTTCCCGATTTCTCTCTCACTCATACTTTTCTCCTATTTTAAGGGACAGAAAAGTAAAGAGATTTTTCTTTCATTAAACAAATGAATGACATGCAGTCTTGCTGAAGATTATTATCTGACAGCATGGTTCACAGGTGCCATTTATATATATGCTGAATTGCCATGTCACCTTATCACAGCAGGCCTATAAATAGGCATGATATTACACAAGCTTCAGATATCAGTCATGCACGAGGGCGCTTCCCACAGCATTGAGCTCACGCAACGTGGAGTTCCCTTTGAAGGGAAACCCAAACCTTTCTGTAAGATGGGAACACATCAGTGGTGTTTTAATCGAATAACAAAAAAAAACAACAACAACATAAAACTAAACAGTGAAGGGTCACATGATGGAAGATTCTTAATTCATGACAACAGAAGTGCAGGATTCTTCAGTGTGTTTATCAGACGAAACATCAGATTTATATGTAAATTTACTGTATAACTGTCTAAGTGTTGTTAATCAGAGCTAGGACACATATACACATATACACATATAAACTGATCTGATTGGTTGTGATTTGCAGATCTGTCCTATGAGAAGTCCATCAGTAAGACTGTCCATGTAGGAGGAGATTTGACTGTCAGCTGTAAATACCCAGAAACCCTCAGGAGTAACCCCAAGTTTCTCTGCAAGACAAGGCTGCAGGATTCTGCTTGTTCTTATAAAGCATCTGTTAATGAAAGTAGAAAATATGTAAATGAGGGGAAACTCTCCTTGTATGATGTCAGAGAAACACAAATGTTCACTGTGTTTCATCACACGCACAACATCCCAGACGACATAGCGAGATTGCCGGGCTCTCCGTGGATTGTTGTCGGGTCCAGAAGGCGGCGCAGACGGCGGAGGGAGAGGAAGCAAAAGCGGGGATGCAGGTCCGGTATTATGCTAAGGCTAAGAAAACAACCACACAAGCCACCTTTACCGAGCCTGTTTCTCTCCAATGCCAGATCCCTAGTGAATAAAATCGACAACTTGGAATTACAACTAGCTGGAAATCGCTATGTTCGCGACTGCTGTGTTTTGATTATTACTGAAACCTGGCTTCATCCGAGGATACCCGATGCTAGCATGCAGCTAGCAGGTCGTACTATGCTTCGCTGGGACAGGACTGAGGACTCCGGTAAAAGCAGAGGGGGGGGGGCTCTGTATGTATGTGCATGAGAATTGGTGTAACAACGGAACAATGATAGACAAACATTGTTCCCCTGACCTCGAGTACATGTCCGTAAGATGTCGGCCCTTTTTTCTACCGAGAGAGCTTACAGTGGTGATTATCACGGCTGTGTATATTCCACCTGATGCCAATGTGAACACGGCGCTCTCTCTCCTGTTGAACACCATAAACGAGCAGCAGAGGGCTTACCCAGACGGTGTTCACATAATTGCAGGAGACTTTAATAAGGCGAACTTGAAGACTGTACTCCCGAAATTCTATCAACATGTTAAGTGTTTTACTAGAGGGGCGAACACTTTGGATCATGTTTACTCCAACATCAAGCACGCGTATAGAGCCATACCTCTCCCCCACCTCGGCCAATCAGACCATCTCTCCCTCCTGCTCTCCCCTGCCTACACACCCCTCAGACGCAGTGTCACGACCACTATAAAGACTGTTACCACCTGGCCTGATGATGCATTCTGCAAACTACAGGACTGCTTCGAACAGACAGACTGGGATTTGTTTGAACATCAAGAGCTAGAAACATTAACAGGAACGGTACTGGACTACATCAAGTTCTGTATCGGAAATGTGACTGTGGAAAAAAACATCCGGGTTTTCCAAAACCAGAAACCATGGATGACCAAACAGGTCTGCACACTACTCAAAGCCCGCGACGCTGCCTTCAGGTCTGGTAATAGAGCTCTGTACAGAGCTGCCCGTGCCAACCTGAAAGGCGGTATTAAGGAAGCTAAGGCGGCCTATAAGAGGAGCATAGAGTCCCACCTGTCCAGCAAAAATAAACGGGAGGTGTGGCAGGGTATACAGAACATCACAAACTACAGAGGCCGTGAGGCGACAACAGGAGTCCTGAGTGCGATTCTGGCAGAAGAGCTAAATTGCTTCTTCGCTCGCTTTGAAACATCACAACAACAGCACTCATCTGCTCCAGCCCCACCTGCACCCTCATCTGGCCCCCGTACCAGTCCAGCCCTGCCTCCATCCCCTTCTGGTTCCTGCACCACTCTACTTACTGTGAGGGAACACGATGTTAGACGGATGTTTCTGGCAGTGAACCCCAGGAAGGCTGCTGGCCCAGACGGTGTACCTGGTAACGTGCTCAGATCATGTGCCCACCAGCTTGCCCACATCTTTACCAGAATTTTCAATCTCTCCCTGGCCCAAGCAGTCATCCCGTCCTGCCTAAAATCAGCCACAATCATTCCAGTGCCAAAGAAATCGCCCACCACTAGCCTGAATGATTATCGTCCTGTAGCCCTCACTCCAGTTATCATGAAGTGCTTTGAGAGATTGGTTCTTCAGCACATCAAGGACTACCTCCCCCCAGATTTCGATCCTTTTCAATTTGCTTATCGTGCAAACAGATCCACAGAGGATGCTATCGCCGTAGCTGTTCACTACGTGTTGAGACATCTTGAGCAGCAACAGAGCTACGTACGGATGCTTTTTGTGGATTACAGTTCGGCTTTTAATACAATAATTCCGGACATTCTCGTCACCAAATTGGTCACCCTTGGTCTCCCCCGCCTCACGTGTGCCTGGATAAAGGACTTTCTGACCAACCGGTTCCAGACAGTGAGACTCGGGCCCCACCTCTCCTCCACTCGCACGTTGAGCACAGGTTCTCCACAGGGCTGTGTGTTGAGCCCCCTCCTGTACTGTCTCTACACATATGACTGTAGACCAGTCTACAACAATAATATTATTATCAAGTTTGCTGACGACACCACAGTGGTCGGACTTATCTCAAAAGGAGAGGAGGCAGCCTACAGAGAGGAAGTCCTAAACTTGGCAGCCTGGTGTTCAAAGAACAACCTGACTCTAAACACCAAGAAAACCAAGGAACTTATTGTAGACTTCAGAAAACACAACACGGAGCTGGCCCCCCTCTTCATCAATGGGGAGTGTGTAGAGAAGGTCCACACCGTCCGGTTTCTTGGCGTCCTTATCTCTGCTAACATCTCCTGGACGGACAACATCACAGCGGTCATCAAGAAGGCTCAAACGCGGCTACACTTCCTGAGGGTTCTCAGGAAGTACAATCTGGACTCCAATCTGCTGCTGATCTTCTACCGCTCGTCCATCGAGAGCTTGCTGACATACTGTATCACGGTGTGGTATGGTAGCTGCACCGCAGCAGACAGGGAGAGGCTTCAGAGGGTAGTAAGAGCAGCACAGAAGATCATTGGCTGCCCTCTCCCCTCCCTGATGGATATTTATACTTCCCATTGCCTCAGCAGAGGAAAAACTATCATTAAGGACAGTTCTCACCCTGGCTTTGATCTGTTCAATCTGTTGCCCTCAGGGAGACGTTACAGGTGCATCAAAACAAGGACTAGCAGATTTAAGAATAGTTTCTTCCCAAAAGCTATTACCATGATAAACAAACACATGTACTGAGTCCACAGCATATGTATATATTGTCTCAAACTGTGCATTTCATAGTACCTCCGCCATCCACCCTAATATCTATCTATCGTGCATATATCTTGCATATATTGTATATCTTGTTTATTTATTTTGTTTATTTATCTTATTTATTTATCTGTGTATTATCTGTTTATTCTTCTTGTGTATTGAATGTATATGTTTGCACGGAACAAAAAGGAGTGGCTCTTAATTTCATTGTACATGTGTATAGTGACAATAAAAGGCATTCATTCATTCATTCATGTGAGTATTAGAAATGTAACTGAGCAGGACTCTGGTGAATACTGGTGTGGAGTTGAAGCAGCCTGGACATCTGATCATGGATACAAGGTTTATTTCACACAGATCAACCTGACAGTTACTGGTCCTCCAGCAGGTGATTCTGCTCAGATCCTCATCACCCCCAGAGTCTAATTACATGACTTTGATGAATCTGATCCCATATGAATGATCAGCATGTAGGTTAAAGTGACTGTCTGTTTGTTCCTCTTCCAGGATTTCCAGTTTCCACTGTGATCACTGTGTCTGTAATTCTACTGCTGCTTCTGATTGGAATCATATTCCTCTTTGTGATTCTACATAAGAAATGCAGGATACAAGGTCTAGTCTGTTTAATATTACTTACAAACTTCATCTTTAAGGAAACATATTTACTTCACTATTTACTATTTAATCATGTCTGAATGGTTTCAGATGCTCGGTGAACATCTAGGTCCTGTGTGTGTGTGTGTGTGTGTGTGTGTGTATGTGTGTGTGTGTGTGCTGTTAACCTTGTTCATTAGTCAGTTACATGTTCAGTAGGAGGAGTAGTTAGTGACACAGTGATCCTGTCCATGCTGACCAACAATGAACACGGACGAGAAGAGACAGAAAATGAACCCATAATACAGATGAATAAATACACCACAGGATTTCCAGCCATCATAAAATCCAAAGCTAATAATAACAACAGTAATAACAACTACTGACTACTTGGATGTTTTTTATTTCAGCAGGTACAGCTTCTACTGGTGAGTGTTCTCTCCAAGGCTCAGGAAACGACCAAGAGGTAACTGTCTTCATCAGTGTGTGTGTTCAGTACCAAAACTTACTGTCTTTGAAAATCCATGAAAACATTTATATGTGTTGTTTCTGTTTCTCTGTGCTTACTGTCTTTGATTATGAGGAGGTTAAAGACACCAGACGCCATTCTGCCTCAGACGCTGGAACAGTTTACTGCAATGTTCAACTACCCACAATCCCCTCTGATCCTCCTCAAAATGTTTATGCCAATATGTAGTTGAAACGTTTATTCTACTGTTCAATTACCCACAATCCCTCCTGATCAGGAAATCTACTCCACAGCTCAGTTACCCACAAGTCTCTCTGATTCCTCAGCCAGTGCTGATCAGCAGTTAGTTGAGGAATCTGCTGAAGGCCTGAATTACGCAGCAGCCTCCAGCTCTTATGATGCAGTTCCAAAGATGACCTTTAAGAAGCAAGAGATATCGTACGTCTATAATACCGTCAGTCAACCTGTTAATTCATGTGGCTAGTTTATAATAATTATGTCTCCAAGCATCACCATCATCATCGTCATCATCATCATCATCATTCCACATGTCCATTCATCCCAGTCAGTATTTTTCATCTTCAGTAACTACCTCCTGGTCAGGTTTGCAGTAGATCTGGAGCCTCGGGAACACTGGACGTGAGGCAGGAATACACCCTGGGAGGAACACCAGTCCATCGTAGCTTCTGGTATTTTCTCTAATTTTACAATAAGTGCAGATTGTGATTTTTCTTTAATATGATCACTGCTTGTGGCTATATTCATCTTTGTATTTTCATCCATTTTGAATAGCTATATGAACGTATTGTATGTACTGAGTGTGGTGTGTATTGTATGTGTGGTCTATGGTATGTTTGGAAAGAAATGCAGTATGTATTTTATATATGAAGAATGGTATGCATTGTGCTGTATATAGGAGTATGATTTTAAATAGTATATTTACAGAGTGTGAGTGCTAGAAGAAAGAGAGAAATGGAGACATTCGTCTTATCTTAACCCCAAAGTCTCAAAATCAGCTTGACCCTCTCACTTCACTTTCACTTCACTTTTTGTTCACATGTTGTTGTTCATTTTTATTTTGTCTTATAGTGACCACACTCATTATTACTGCTCTGTGTACTTATATCAGCCATCCTCATGCCCTCTGTTTCATAATCAAGACACTGATTCTGTCGTGTATGCTTATTCAGATAAAGGCACACAGTGTATTCTTTAGATTTAATTTTTTTATTTTTATTTTTTATGTTGAATTCATTATGGACTGTTCATTTTTGATGTTTTCAGCAGGATGTTATGCAATAAATAACTTTGAAGCTTTTTCAAGTGCATAGTATTGTTCCTAAGCAGGAAGTTATTATCTCAGGCCAGTATTTACACCAATATATAAAATTATTATATACATACATCTGGGGTCAAAATTTCTGAAACCACAGTAAAATCTGAAGTCTTATTTAAATTTAAATTCTGTGCATAAATAAAAAGTTTAATAATAATTTTAAAAAATTGCAACATATTAACTATTCAATAATTCAAGATGTGTAATTTCTAGGTCACTATTTAAATGTAAGCAAATTTGTGATATTGACCTTTGAATATTTCTAAGATTCTACTTTTCACTTAACCCTCTTACCGGGTATGGCAGAAAAACCGGCTTGCCCGTCTTTGATCTATTCCTGTAAGGACAATATACCGGCTTGGTTGTCTATGCCAAATCCCCGTAAGGCCGATATAGAGGATTTACAGTGTAAATCCCCGTAAGGCCGGTGTACCGGCATTACTCTGCTATGATTCCTTACTTATTTAATTATTATTTTTTGACCCGGAAGGTTGATGACGTCATCACGTCACGACGTGATTACGTTTTTACGCCGGCATTGCGATGAAGCTGATCCAAGCGTGAATATTGGTGTACTAGTAGAAGTGAACTAAAAATGCCAAAGCGAAAAGCTAATCGTGTTCCAACTAAAGTTACACCTACAGTGAACACAGGTACATCTAAAACAGTTTAAAAAAAGAGAAAAAACATACACAGTTACACTGGCGAGAGCGAGGATTCTAGATAGTGACAGCAGTGAAAGTTCAGGCGATGTTGAAACCGAAACCGAAACTGATAGAGAGGCAATCTCTCCTGATTCAGACCCTGATCCGTCTTCATCTTCAGCATCAACCACTGCGACAGACACTGCAGGGGTCTGGAGTCATAACCTACCTGCTTGTCTGATTATCACCAGAAACTTGACTTTAGGCGCTAAAATGCATTTATTTATGGCCCAGAAACTCAGGTTTGGCGTGCTGTTTCTCTGGGGAATATAGGGTTATGGGACATAATACTGTGGGAACTTAGGGGTAAGAAGGTTAAGTCTGGACCCCACTGTACTGTATGTCCATTAAATAACACAGCTAAGTTTATACTAAGCCTGATTTGCTTTTACTAAAGGCTCCTCTAGATGGCAGTGTTGATCCGCAAACCTGTAGAATTAGCCTCTATAAAGCACCAGGAAATGTTAAATAAATAAATACATACATACATAAATAATAATAATATTAATAATAATAATTTCTCCACTTGTGCCCTAGTGTTTAACTCTAGGGCCAGTGTCTATATGTGGGAGTCTCAGACATTGGAATGTCTACCAAGCTAACACATTAGAATATATTTTTAGGACTTGTGTAAAAAATCTGATGATGTTTTAGGTCATATTTATGCAGATACATAGAAAATTCTGAAGGGTTCACAAACTTTCAAGCACCAACGTAACACTCAAGTTTGGTGTCATGTATACATTTCAAATAACTGGAGCCAGATGTATTCGAACATTTCCTCATGAGGCTCACTTCCCAGTTTTTTCAGAACTCACCGACCCCCTCACGATAAGTGAAGGATTTTTTGTACTCCTTGAAAAAAGTGAATTTGCAATTCAGGCTTAGTACTGACATGAAACCACCACACTGGCTACGTTTACATGCAGCTTAATAATGTTACGAGACAGAGCGATGGACAGGAAATAAGTGCAGGAGCACTGTCTTTATTAATAAATCAATGACACAAACAAACAAACAAACAGGGGAACGCGGTCTATCCAGAGTTAGCGAGAAAACATGGGACTAGAGTCGAGGCAGAAAACAGGACATAAAAACAAAGACCGCTTAGCATGCTAAACATAGATGCTACACCGTTAAGATTGATCCTTCTCACACAGGTATTCGCAGAAAGCGAATGAAAACAAAACAGTCATGTGACCAGTCCGGAGCCGTGCCACACTGCCCTCTGCTGGCCATGGTGTAACAAATAACCTGTTAATCTGACTGAATACTCAGCTGTGTCAAGTAAGGCGAACAGTAGCTGGTAAGTGTTTCTTTCTTGATTTTTAGTTTTAGCATCAGCTGTCAGATAGAAGCTGTGACTGTGCTTCCTTGTTGCTACGAGCTGTTTACACTTTGCAAGATTAGAGCTAACTCATATATTCATGTTCAGTTTTGGTCTGGAGTCGCTCCTTCATGCGATTGCACTTTGTTTTGCTAACTAAAGAGGCGTGTTCAACTGTGAAGCACTTCCACTACAGTACTTAAGAACTAGGAAGCCCCTGTCGTGTGAAGACTGAGCTTGTGTAAAGACCTGCGAGTCTATCTGCGTGAGTCCACCGAGCAAGGGCACCGACGAGACACCTCTCACAATGCTAAGTATAATTTTTCTTCCTCTACACCTTTTCCTCCTCTCTTTTCCCCTCGCTGTTTACCTGTTTACACACTAACATGTGTCATCAGTTGATCCGTTATTTACCACATGCGCAGACCATGGCACACTCCTACAAAAGTATGCAATTTAGACAACCTACACTCTCTGCAGAATACTTCTTGTTCTCAATTGGACTTTGGAACTGCCTTTGGAGCTCTGCAGGTGAGATCACCTCATGGGTTTCAGGTTGGAGCTGTGGAGATGAAGTCACCACATTGACCTCTAGCTGGAGCTCTGCAGGTGAGACCATCTTGTGGGTCTCAGGTTGGCGCTCTGGAGATGAGGTCGCCATGTTGACCTCCAGCTGGAGCTTGGCAGGGAATACCACCTTGTGGACCTCAAGTTAGAGCTTTGGCGACGAGGTCGGTACGTTGACCTCTGGCTGGAGCTCTGCAGGGGAGACCACCTTGTGGGTCTCAAGCTGGAGCTCTGTTCTTGCTCTCTTGTGGAGCCATTTGTGGGTACGTCAGCAGCTTTTGAAACATTACTGGGAGGAGAAATCCATGGATCCTGAGTTTACTGCACGTTGGACACTCTAGGTTGGTCTCTAGGGTTACACCACTAGTGTTCACACACAGACAGCAGGGACGTTGTTGTGCAGGAAGCTGATCTCAGAACTTCAGAATATGTGAATATGTGGAGGTGTTTTCCCAAAGCAGCACCAGAAACTTCTACAATTCAGACAAAGTCCTGCTCTCTCATTGTTTACATTTTTAATCCTCCATGGTGAATACGATATGATATGATAGTTTGCACACTGTAGCTAACCAGAGGCACATAGTTCACATATATTTCACACATACCCATCCGGTAGAGCTATTTATCACACTTCTAGAAGGGGAAGTGAGTGTACTATGACTTTCTGTTTAAGACACAGGTGGACACACAGCACATTCACAGAGCAGGACAGATTCAGTAACAGTATGTAACACAACAGGAGCTTTAATATTTTTCTGAAGTGGAGTTGGTGTGGAAATCTGGGAGTGTGAATTCAGGATGAAGATCCTCCTCATCTTCACCCTCTGTCTGATCTCAGGTAAAGAAATGCACTTCAGTATAATCCTCACTATCAGCAGCAGTGTTACATGAAGGAAGGTTTTGCTCAAATGGATGTTTGGTGTTTTGTTAGATGGAAGAGCCTCCAAGGAAGTAACAGGATATTCAGGAGGAGGAGTCCTTATCAAGTGCAAGTATCATGCAAAATACAGACAAAACCAAAAATATTTCTGTAAGGGTTCATGGCTATCCTGTTCTGACCAAATAAAGACAGGAGATAAAAACGAGTGGATAAATTCAGGAAGATTCTCACTGTTTGATGACACCAAATCAGCAGAGTTCAGTGTGATGATCAGAGAGCTCATTGTAGAGGACACTGGGATGTACTACTGTGGAGTTGATTTACCCAGGGTGGATGTGAGGAAGTTCAGACGGATGCAAGCGCAGTATGAACAGGTTTTATTTAGGAGAGAGACAGGCAGACAAATCCAAAACGCGATCCATAAACGTAATCCAGTAACATGCAAAGTTCAGGCAATCGGCAAACAGGCATACCCAGTTCTAGGCAGGAATCAAGGTCGTGGTCACGGAAAACAGGGTCGAGATACAAAACATGAAACATAATCTACAGCGAGGGACTGGTAGTGGAGAAACCAGCGTGAACTAAACTAACGAACCGAAACATGGACTATAACTATGACTATGATTAACGCATTCTCTATCAAACACATGCATTCAAATCAATATTCTGCATTGTGTGTTGGGAGACGCGCAGTATATATACAAACATAATCAGCCTCGTAATGGCTGACGGCTGAGGGCAATTCAGACACACATGAAACAACAACCAATGACAGCATGGGGAGGAGACATAACAGAAACATAAACAAATGCACGTGTCAATATATCATGATTGTCCACAAGGGAACACACGCGCTCACATGCTCCACAGCGCGCTGCTTAAAGGAGAACTCGTGACAGAACCCCCCCCCCAAAGGCACTCCTCTCGGAGTGCCACGAAACATCCATCTCCATTGGCGGCCCCGGCCCCCTGGGCAGAATGTCCCAAGCAGAGCCAGGAGACCGTACGGCGTTCTTGGCAAAACAAAAAAGCAGAGTGACTTTCACGGCGAAGCAGGAAAGCACCATGACGTCCCCGGTGGAACAGGAAGGCAGAGCGACGTCCTCGACAAAACAGGCAGGCAGAGCGACGTACACGGCAGAGCAGGGAAGCGGAGCAACGTCCTCAGTGGAGCAGGAAGGCAGAGCGACGACCACACCCAAGCAGGCAGGCCGAGCGAAGTCCTTGGCGGAGCAGGGAAACAGAGCGCTGTGCTCAGCAGTGAAGGAAAGCAAAGCGAACGTGGGTCTCCACGAGGCCAGGGAGAGGAGCGTGGGTCTCCACGAAGCCAGGGAGAGGAGCGTGGGTCTCCACGAGGCCAGGGAGAGGAGCGTGGGTCTCCGCGACTCCAGGGAGAGGAGCGTGGGTCTCCGTGAAGCAGGAGGGGGGAACGATGTCCTCCATGGAGCAGGAAGGGGGAGTGACATACGGCGCGCAGCAGCGAAGAGGAACGACGTCTTCAGCGGAACATAGAGGCAGAGCGACGTCCTCCGCAAAGCAGGATGACATAGAGACAACCTCAGCCAAGCAGGAAGGCAGAGCGACGACCTCAGCCGAGCAGGGAAACAGAGCGCCGTACCCAGTGGTGCAGGAGTGCTGAGCAACGCTCTCGGCTGAACAGGAGTGCCGAGCAGCGTCCCCAGCAGAGTGGGCAGGCTGAACGAGATCCATGACAGGGGAGGGAGGGTGGGAGACGACCTCATACGGGGGCTCTGAGGTTGCCAGGTGAACCTCGGGCTTGAGTGGATCTTGGTCGGCCGTGTCGGTAGACTTGGGCGTGGGCAGAACTTGGTCAGCTGTGTCGGTGGACTTGGGCATGGGCAGAACTTGGTCGGCCCTGTCGGTAGACTTGGGCATGGGAAGAACTTGGTTGGCCGTGTCGGTAGACTTTGGCGTGGGCAGAACTTGGTCGGCTGTGTCAGTAGACTTGGGCATGGGCAGAACTTGGTCGGCCGTGTCGGTAGCCTTGGGCATGGGCAGAACTTGGTCAGCCGGGTCAGCAGGCTTGGACATGAGCGGAACTTGGTCAGCTGGGTCAGTAGACTTGGGCGTGAGCAGAGCTTGGTCGGCCGTGTTAACATACACTTGGTGGTTCATCCACTCATTATGCATGTGGAACGGCAGGTCAGCCTTGTTCGCCACAACAAGCTTATCCAGGTTGTAGCTCTGCCCTGGTTCTCCAAACTCCTTCAAAAACAGGTCCAAAAATTGCCTATTGTCCTCCAGTACCCGGGATCTCATGGCTGCTAATCTCTGTGCCCAATTGCGAGCTGGGCCAAAAAACCGGGACATCATGAACCTAATCCATTGCTTCTCCTCTGGCTTCGGGTCAAACAGGCTGGAGAAGTAGAACTGACAGTCTACCAAAAAATAGTCCGGGTAGCTAAAGAACCCATCATACCAATCGGGAAGGTCCAGGAAAGTCTCTTGTAGAAACTGTATCGAGTCCAAGGCGGGGATGATTGGCGTGGACTTCTGGGTTCTGCGTCCTCTCCGTTCTCCAGCTGCATCCATGATTCGGCAGAATATTCTGTTATGTCACTCGTGATGTAAGGATGTTCAGACTGATGCAAGCGGAGTATGAACAGTTTTATTAAAGAGAGAGACAGGAAGACAAATCCAAAACGTGATCCATAAACATAATCCAGTAACATGCAAAGTTCAGGCGACCGGCAAACAGGCATACACAGGACTAGGCAGGAATCAAGGTCGTGGTCACGGAAAACAGGGTCGAGACAAGGGACTGGTAGCGGAGAAACCAGCGTGAACTAAACTAACGAACCGAAACATGGACTATGACTATGACTATGACTAACGCATTCACTATCAAACACATGCATTCAAATCAATATTCTGCCTTGTGTGCTGGGAGACGCGCGGTATATATAGAAACATAATCAGCCTCGTAATGGCTGATGGCTGAGGGCAATTCAAAACATGAAACAACAACCAATGACAGGACGGGGAGGAGACATAACAGAAACATAAACAAATGCATGTGTCGAAATGTTACGATTGTTCACAAGGGAAAAGCAGATGCTCGCTCACCTGCTTGTACACGCGCGCTCACATGCTCCACAGCGCGCTGCTTGAAGGGGAACTCGTGACAGAAACCAATCACATTTTTGTGAATTTTAACATTTTATATTTAAATTAGTTTCTGAAACCCAAACCACTTTGTATGAATATCACAATTATTAATTTCTACACAATAATGACTGCATATAAGTCTTACCTGATCTTCATACATTACAGTTACAGTTTAATGGAGAAAAAATAGAGCTCATGATAAAAAGACATGAAGTTAAATGAATATTGAGGAAATGTGATTGGATTTTTGTATCTTGGCTGTGGGCCGTGTCAATAATTACTCAGGACTAGATAGCTAGCGTTAGCTAACATAATTAACTGCAAGCAACAATGTTAACGCTGGTAGTGTTGGAATCAATCAAGGTTTCAGTAATGTTAGTCACAGCACTCATATAACCGCTGTGTGTAAATAATAAAATTAGCCGTGTTTGATAGTAAGCGAGCTAATGTTACGCTAACTGCTGTGTGTGAATAATAAAATTAGCCGTATTTGATAGTAAGGGAGATAAGGTTATGCTAAGCTAATTTTCTCATTTCTAAGTCGCTTTGGATAAAAGCGTCTGCTAAATGAATAAATGTAAATGTAAATGTAAACTCTTCCAGTTTAATTAATTGAGCAGGGTTTAACTTGCTTTTAACAGGGGGCTCGGTCTCTAGAGAAGTGAGTGCATATGCAGGGGGAGGAATCAACATCAAGTGCAGATATGAGGATGAATACAAATACAAATCCAAATCTTTCTGTAAGATGAGAACACATCGGTGGTGTTTGAATCGAATAACAACAAAACTACACAGTGAATGGTCACATGATGGTAGATTCTCAATTCAGAACAACAGAAGTGCAGGATTCTTCAAGTGTGTTTATCAGAAGAAACATCAGATTTATATGTAAATTTACTGTATAACTGTCTAAGTGTTGTTAATCAGAGCTAGGACACATATACACATATAAACTGATCTGATTGGTTGTGATTTGCAGATCTGTCCTATGAGAAGTCCATCAGTAAGACTGTCCATGTAGGAGGAGATTTGACTGTCCACTGTAAATACCCAGAATCCCTCAGGAGTGACCCCAAGTTTCTCTGCAAGATGAGGCTGCAAGATTCTGCTTGTTTTTATAAAGAATCTGTTAATGAAAGTAGAAAATATGTAAATGAGGGGAAATTCTCCCTGTATGATGACAGAGAAACACAAATGCTCGCTGTGAGTATTAGAAATGTAACTGAGCAGGACTCAGGTGAATACTGGTGTGGAGCTGAAGCAGCCTGGACATCTGATCATGGATACCAGGTTTATTTCACACAGATCGACCTGACAGTTACTGGTGAGTTTGTAGAGACATGGAGACACGTTGTCTCAGTCAGTATTTCTGAAGTTCCACACATAGAGAATGTACACTGTATTGTGTTGCATCTGTGCTGCTATCAGTCATTTACTAGATTCACTCACTTAATGTCTTTCATTATCTAACTAAATTTTTCACTGCTTTCGATCCACGTGCTTCAGTTTCAACCTTGATACCAACACAACCATCTTCATCATCATCATCTGAGCCTACTCCAGCTTCTCCTCCAGCAGGTGATTCTGCTCAGATCCTCATCACCCCCAGAGTCTAACTACATGACTTTGATGAATCTGATCCCTTATGAATGATCAGCATGTAGGTTAAAGTGACTGTCTGTTTGTTTCTCTTCCAGGATTTCCAGTTTCCACTGTGATCACTGTGTCTGTAATTCTGCTGCTGCATCTGATTGGAATCATATTCCTTACTTTGACTCTACAAAAGAGATGCAGTCTGCACACGCGCACACACACACACACACACACACACACACACACACACACACACACACACACACACACACACACACACACACACACACACACACACACACACACACACACACACACACACACCAAAATGTTTAACACTTTCAATTTCATCATCGGACAGTATGGTGGTGTGTTGCTGCCTTGCAGCTCCAGGGTCCAGGGTTCAACCCTGAGCTTTGGTTACTGTTAATATTCACAACACAAAATTCTAGGTGTGTATGTGTGTGTGCGTGTGTGTGTAAGTGATAGTGTGCAAAGTCTTGCAATGGCCTTTATTAAGCATTTACTGAAGATAGATGAATGAATGATTCATTCATGATTCATTCTGATTAATGACAGAATCACATCATCCGTTTAATTGACTATGGTTGTAAACAAATATATTTACTGCACTACTTATTTATTAATATAAGCATTATCAATAACGTAAGCGATATTTCCTGGCTCACCTAATGTTTAAATCAGGATTATAAAAACTTTCTTAAAGCTCTAGTCATAGCTTATAATTCAGATTCTTCGTCTCCTTCTTTGTCTTCTTCTCTCAAAACCAGTATGCAAAGCCATAACTGTTACATGTAGAAACACCAGATTTTCTGGAAAGATGCCGTGAAGACACGTCTCTCAGAGTTCTGGTAGTCATGAAGTACAGCACTCTGAATAAAGTGTTTGATTCTCTTTATTCTTCAAAGATCCAATCCCATAGTTTCTGCCTCCTTAGATTCTGAGCTAATTTGCATGATTGAATAATTTCACTCTGTGTCAAACCTTTATAATGTTCCTGATCCTGCAAAACTCTGCACCTCGATTAGCTCTAGGTAATAGCAGCGTTGTATCAGTATCATGTTAACCAACAAAGAATGAAGGCTTTGGCAGAGAAAACATAATTTATTTTCATTTATTTGGTGGCACGACTTCAACTGTGGATCTCATCAGCCTACTGCCGGACTGTAGAATGAATCTCTTTAAAGCCCCAGGGAATGTAAAGTGGAAGTTCATTTGTGTAACTGTGAGTGCTTGTGGTTGTTAATGCGGTGTTTAATGTTCTGTTTTATTAGAATAAGTCTTTATTATTGTAAGAGAAATGTGTTCAAACTCAAACTGTAAACAAAAACACCACGGTGTAATATTATATCAGCATTCTGTATAATACATTTACAGCGTTTAGAAGATGTCCTTTTCTACAGAGACTTACAGAAGTGCTTTGTAGAGACACAGATATAGCTACAGATACAGAAAGTGTCACACACACACACACACACGCAGACACACTGATGCACACAATCAGACACTTCCTGTCTATTTCTCTGCGAACCTGTCAAGCTCATCTCATAACATCAATAACATCAATAGTTCTATGCCATTTATCAATTCTCCTCTGAGTATCTCTCATAGCTACCATGTCAGCCGTTCTTAGTGCAGTCATTTCAATTTTTGCTTTGTCATGAGCACGATCCAGTTTCTTCTTCAGTCCCGCAAGATCCAAATCCTTGAGCTCCTCTTCTAGTCTTTTCTGTCTTTCTTCTCTTTTCTTTCTTCAATGATCTCTGCAACAAGCTCTTCTTGCCTTGTGGCTCAAGTCTTTTTGCGATCTCGAGCGAGAGGCGATCTGTGTCTCATCGTGGCACTTGAGGCCTGAGGATACTACAACAGTAGACTGTACTTATTTAAAACAATGAAGTACAATTACTTAAGAATTTTCCTCTCCGGAGCATAACAATACATTAACTTGAGTCTGCAATTGTTTACTTATTTATTTTTTTATTTTGTGATCTGCATTGTGTGCAGGCTTTTCTCAATCTCTTTAGGACTAGTATACATTTTCTATACATATATAATGACACAAAGTAAATAAAGTAAATGAAGATAATAGTTCATTACATGTATAGCATTATGCTCAAAAGACAGCAAAACCCTGGCACCCCATTTAACCCTTTAAACCAATAGTTATTCTTCAGATTCTTGTACATTTCACAGTATCCTTCTGTGGAAGTGGGGGCGTGCTTAAACGATGGTAAGGAATACACACCTGGGGAATTCTGTTAATGAATGTTCTTGATCCAAGCCTGCCTCCGGCTTCCTCATTTCTGACTGATCAATGTCTCAACCAAATAAAGGTGTCAAAACTTCTAGACCGATCAGGATAACTTTATATATATATATATTTTTTTATCATTTACTTCTTAATTTTATATATGTGAAGATGTGTAAATGTAAATCCCTGTATACTTTAACTAGAGTACATATGTTGCACCACATTTGCACTTTTAATACTTTAAATACATTTTTACACCTCTGCTTATGCCCTAGGCACCAGACAACCTACTAACAGATCTACAGAGGAAACGCAAGGTTGTGTGACTGTGGGTGTAAAGCTGTGTGCCTTGAGCAGGGCTTTGATAATCTCTAACTCTATCTGCTCCTTACTCAGCCAGAAAGGGAAGTGGTAAGTGCATCAGTATCTGATTAAAATGCAGATAAAGACACAGGTGAAGACACACAGCACATTCACAGAGCGGGACAGAGACAGTAACAGTGTGTAACACAACAGGAACTTTAATATCTTTCTGAAGTGGAGTTGGTGTGGAGATCTGGGAGTGTGAACTCAGGATGAAGATCCTCCTCATCTTCACCCTCTGTCTGATCTCAGGTAAAGAAATGCACTTCAGAATAATCCTCACTATCAGCAGCAGTGTTACATGAAGGAAGGTTTTGCTCAGATGGATGTTTGGTGTTTTGTTAGATGGAGGAGCCTCCAAGGAAGTACCAGGATATTCAGGAGGAGGAGTCCTTATCAAGTGCAAGTATCATACAGAATACAGAGAAAACCAAAAATATTTCTGTAAGGGTTCATGGCTATCCTGTTCTGACCAAATAAAGACAGGAGATAAAAACGAGTGGATAAATTCAGGAAGATTCTCACTGTTTGATGACACCAAATCAGCAGAGTTCAGAGTGATGATCAGAGAACTCACTGTAGAGGACACTGGGACGTACCACTGTGGAGTTGATTTACCTAGTGTGAAAGACATTTCCACATGGGTGGAACTGAAGGTGACGGAAGGTGAGTCTCCCACCACTGCCTTCTGTTTACCTTCACACAGCTCTAGTATCATTACGAGAGGTAGAAAATACAAACTAATTATATGTTGTTACTATACTTAAGTGTTATTTTCGGAGACTTTTACACTTTAAATTTTCATTCTGACCTTTTTACGTACTTGAACTCACCTGTTTCCTGTAAGTAAACTCTTATTTTACAGTTTTAAAGTTTTACCTTTACAGTGTGTGTTTCTGGGCATTTATGTCTCTGTTCACTATTCCTGGTTATTGACTTTTTGCTTAAATTATTCATTTTGATTCTGATTGCATTGCTCTGTTTGCCTGCCATTTGGCCTTTTGTCTGTTAAGGCTAGTCTTAAGTGTTTTAGCAGAAGAAACATGTTGTGATCAGATTTATATGTAAATTTACTGTATAACTGTCTAAGTGTTGTTAATCAGAGCTAGGACACATATACACATATAAACTGATCTGATTGGTTGTGATTTGCAGATCTGTCCAATAAGAAGTCCATCAGTAAGACTGTCCATGTAGGAGGAGATTTGAATATCAGCTGTAAATACCCAGAATCCCTCAGGAGTGACCACAAGTTTCTCTGCAAGACGAGGCTGAAAGATTCCTCTTGTTTTAATAAAGCATCTGTTAAAGAAAGTAGAAAAGACTTAAATAAGGGGAAATTCTCCCTGTATGATGTCAGAGAAACACAAATGTTGACTGTGAGTATTAGAAATGTAACTGAGAAGGACTCTGGTGAATACTGGTGTGGAGCTGAAGCAGCCTGGACATCTGATCATGGATACAAGGTTTATTTCACACAGATCAACCTGACAGTTACTGGTGAGTTTGTAAAGACATGGAGACACACTGCATTAACTATCCTGACATTACAGAGGCTTTGTGTGCACAAATTTTAAAGCATAGTCAGTCAGAGTCAGTGCACATCCTAACCTACACTAGCCTGTGATCTTATTGGCAGTTAGTGAATATAATGATAATGGCAGTACGAGTAGAGCAGTTATTTTTAGATAGAAGCTTGTTAATTGAGGTGATTTAGCTGATAATCTTTGTTAAACTTGTGACTTCTGTCCTTTCAGACAAGATGATATGAAGAGATTTTTATTAGGTTCAAAGTCTGTTATCTGTTCTTCCTGTGCAAGTGTATTTTTGGTTCACTGCACTTCCTGTGGTTTATCAGATGTATAAACAGCAACTCAGCAATGTCTCAGTGCAGTCATTTATTATCTACCTGAACTTTTCACTGCTTTAGATCCACATGTCCCAGTTTCAACCTCGATACCAACACAACCTTCATCATCATCATCATCATCATCATCATCATCATCATCATCATCCTCATCTGAGTCTACTCCAGCTTCTCCTCCAGCAGGTGATTCTGCTCAGATCCTCATCACCCCCAGAGTCTAACTACATGACTTTGATGAATCTGATCCCTTATGAATGATCAGCATGTAGGTTAAAGTGACTGTCTGTTTGTTTCTCTTCCAGGATTTCCAGTTTCCACTGTGATCACTGTGTCTGTAATTCTGCTGCTGCTTCAGATTGGAATCATATTCCTCTTTGTAATTCTACAAAAGAAACACAAGATTAGGGGTAACTACACACACACACACACACACACACACACACACACACACACACACACACAAACATAACACATGATAAAATGTTCAGGTTCAAGGGTTCATTCCTGAGCTCTGGTCGCTGTATGTTTCTGCTGAACAGATCCAGCATGTTGTTGAATGTTCTCCACATGTTCTTCTTGGATTCCTCCAGGTTCCCTAGTTTCCTCTCCTCCCAGAAGCAGTCAGTAGGTGGATTGGGTGCAGTAACATGCGCGAGTTTGTTTGTGTGTGTGTGTGTGTGTGTGTGTGTGTGTGTGTGTGTGTGTGTATATGTATGTACTAGAGATGTCATGAGAACCGATACTTCAGTACCAAGTCGGTACCAGCATTCTTAAAAAGTGACGGTTGCAATTCTTCCGGACCTGATGGGAGCAGAAAATACGCGCAAGTGTTTTAGTCGGTCCACAAGTAGTGAAGAAGAACGCCTACAAGCACACGGGAAAAACTACAGAAGATTAGCTTAGCTTAACAAGTTTAGCTCCGCCCGGACTCGTTGAGAGGAAAAGAGAAGAAATCTAGTATCGGTTTCCGGTGTGCAACCGATGTTATCGTTCATTTCAAACAAAGCGAGGAAACACCTGTAATTTGGCGGAGCACCTGAAAGACGGTCCTATATTATATTTGTTTGAGGCAGCTGCATTGTGGCTGTGAAACCAGCTAACGTTATGCTACATGTAATGTTAGCGATAGCCAGTTATTTATTAACAACGCTAACACATTGCAATGTTATAAACTACCTCCTAATGTTCCACCATGCATCGCCATTCAGCAAGTGTCCTGTCAGCTAAATGTAGCCTAATGTCACTAATAATTATTCAAATGTTCATGCTTTAAATAAATCTTTTTGGCCTGTCACCAGATCAGTGAATTTAAAACTAATGCTTGCATTCAGAGTATAAGGTGCGTGTGTGTGTGCGCGCGTGTTTGGGAGTGCACCTCCACTCATTGTCAGACAGTGTCTGATAACTAAAACACCCCCCCCCACCCCCCCCCTCTCTCTCTCTCTCTCTCTCTCTCTCTCTCTCTCTCTCTCTCTCTCTCTCTTTACCAGTATCAGCAAGAGGAGGATGTCCTCCAGGGGAGTTTTTAATTTTATTTTTTACATTTTATTTTTATAGCACACCCTGGTATCGACTTTGATATCGAGTATTGTGTACTTTTGGTGGTATCGGTACCGACTACTAGATTTTTGATATCGTGACATCCCTACTATGTGTGTGTGTGTGTGTGTGTTATTTTTCTATTAACCTCATTCATTAGTCAAAATCAGGATTTTTCCATGTTCAGTAGGAGGAGCAGTGACAGTGAGTCTGTATGAGCTGATCAGCAATGAACAAAGTAGAGAACAGACAGAAAAAGAACTGCACACAATCCAGATGAATAAATTCACCACATGATTTCTGACCGTCATAAAACCCAAAACTAAAAATAACAACAGTGTTTACAACCACTGACTACATGACTGTTTTTATTTCAATAGGTAGACATTCTGTCCAAGACTCACAAAAGGACCAAGTGGTAATAGTCTTCATCTCTCTCTCTCTCTCTCTCTCTCTCTCTCTCTCTCTCTCTCTCTCTCTCTCTCTGTGTGTGTGTGTGTTATTGCCTTTAAAATATTTCTCTTTTTTATGTTCCTTTACTTTTAGGTTCCTCTTGATGTCTGTGAGTACGAGGAAATTAAAGACACCAGACGACTTTCTGCCTCAGACGCTGGATCTTCTTCAGTTTGTGCTACTGTTCAACTACCCACAATCCCCTCTGATCCTTCTCAAACTGTTTATGCCAACGTGGTGTTACACACAAGTTCCTGTGAGTCCATTTATTCTACGCCTCAACTTCCCATAAACCCTCCTGATCAGGACATCTACTCCACAGCTCAGATACCCACACGTCTCCCTGACTCTTCAGTTGGTTGAGAAATCTGATGAAGCGACAGTTTTCACTTAACACCACCAGCTCTAATGATACAGATCCAAAGATGATCTTGTTTGACTATGTTTCAGGCAGTCGTGTTCATTCATGAGGCTAGTTTCTCATCATTACGGCTCCAAGTACATGGCACTGGAACTCTACTGCTTTGCTTAGACATTCACTCATTCATTCATTCATTCGTTCATTCTTCTTCTTCTTCTTCTTCTGTTTTTCAAACAATATTCAAAGCAATTACTGTAATATAGACTGTAACATTGTTTTTTTAGATAATTTTCATGATTTGTCAAGCCTAAGGATTTTGTCTGCTCCTAGAAAAAATTCTGCACCTCTGTAGCTCCAGCTAATAGCTGTGTTGTATTTGTCAGTCGCGTGTGCTGGTTAGACTATTAGTCCACTCTCTATCAGGACAGTCTGGGAAGGCCTGCTTGGTAAATTCACCTCATATTTTATCTCATATCTAACACACTCACTGATTCTGCTCGGTGCGCTCATATCTGCTGTTCTCCAGCTCGCTATTTCATAGTAGAGACTGCTAAAGTATGCTGATTAATCAGTAACAGGAACACAGAAATATGTGTTTTCTTTTATATTTGATAACAGATAGTGTAGATACTGTTGTTGCTAAGTAACAGAGAATGTACAAAGTTATTATCAGAGCTCATTAATTAAACCAGTAAATAATAATATTATTCAGTATATCGTATGTCCATAATACTTTCACTAAAGGCTCCTCTAGATGGCAGCATTGATTCTCAGACCTGTAGAGTTCACCTCTGTAAAGACCCAGGGGATGTCAAAATAATGTTGCCTCACACTGAGTAAAAAAATTAAGATGTAACAACTTTTACAGAAAAGACATTTTCAACACCCAGAGCATCCTTGTAGCTGAATATCATGCAAATACAAAAATGCTGAGCAACTTTACTGCAGTGATAAACACTTCTACTGGCTGTATGTTTAATATTCACACTTATATGTTGTTTTCCTGAGGCAGAAATAATGTAATACTCGTTACAAATACAAGTAGCATGATTAAACTGGTGAATGCACTGACCTGAATTACACAATTCTTGTTGTCATGGTAACAAACACTGACACTAAACATCCCTCCACACATGTGCATAACTTTGGCTCAGATTACATATAACATGCATGTAAACACAGATTTTATACACAGTGACTTCTTTTGTCTGCATATAAACAGGTCATTTGAATCGGTGAAAACCTTTGCATGTAAATATGCATTTAGAACATTAACTGATACACATATAGATAGTGTCATTGTGTTACACCCCTAGTGTTTACAGACAGACAGCAGGGAAGTCGGTGTTAAAAGTTAATACTGGAGCACTGAGAGGAAAAAAGATACTCAGGGAGAAAGATACTCACATGCAGAATGTTAATTTTAAACACTCACACACCTTCATCTGAGTGTTTACATACTGTAACTGATCAGGCGTGCATTTATGTATGTATCAGAAATGTGAGAGCATTTATGCTGCATTTTGTTCACACATTTTGCATACACATTTCAAACATATCTTCTTGGACAGCTCTTTCTCACAAATCTATAAGAGGAAGCAGGTGTGCTATGGGAATTTCCCCATTGTGGGATCAATAACGTTTATTTATTCATTTATTTTTTATCTTATCTCATGACTGGTTAAGACAGATGAAGACACACAGTACATTCACAGAGTGGGACAGAGACAGCAACAGTGTGTAACACAACAGGAGCTTTAATATCTTTCTGAAGTGGAGTTTGTGTGGAGATCTGGGAGTGTGAACTCAGGATGAAGATCCTCCTCATCTTCACCCTCTGTCTGATCTCAGGTAAAGAAATGCACTTCAGAATAATCCTCACTATCAGCAGCAGTGTTACATGAAGGAAGGATTTGCTCAAATGGATGTTTGGTGTTTTGTTAGATGGAGGAGCCTCCAAGGAAGTAACAGGATATTCAGGAGGAGGAGTCCTTATCAAGTGCAAGTATCATACAAAATACACAAAAAACAAAAAATATTTCTGTAAGGGTTCAGTACCAGGCTGTTCTGACCAAATAAAGACAGGAGCTAAAAGCGAGTGGATAAATTCAGGAAGATTCTCACTGTTTGATGACACCAAATCAGCAGAGTTCAGTGTGAAGATCAGAGAGCTCACCGTAGAGGACACTGGGACGTACCAGTGTGGAGTTGATTTACCCAGGGTGAAAGACATTTACACACGGGTGGAACTGAAGGTGACGGAAGGTGAGTAGGAGATATTTATTCAGACCTTTCAAGTAAAAAACTTGACTGAAAATCTAAAAAAAAATATATTTTTTTTGCATGGCCGAGAAACCAATCACATTTTTGAGCATTTTAACATATTATATTTAAATTAACTTCTGAAATCCAAACCAATTTGTATCAATATCACAGTTATTAATTTCTACACAATAATGACTGCATAGAAGTCTTACCTGATCTTCATACATCACAGTTACAGTTTAATGGAGAAAAAACAGATCTCATGATAAAAAGAAAAAAAAAGTAATTATTCATGTATTTAAATGAACATTGAGTAAATGTAGTTGGATTTCTGTCTCCTGGCTGTGGGCTGCAAGCAGCAATGTTAATGCTGGTAGTGTTGGAATCAATCAGTGTTTCAGTAATGTTAGTCACAGCACTCAGATAACCGCTGTGTGTAAATAATAAAATTAGATTGAAATTATGAAGATTTCATAGAAAAGAAGACATTACAAAAGTACAAACTCGAACCTGTCCTTTAACTCTAAGTCAGTTTATAGAAAGTGAGCTGTGTTTAAAGATATGAAGTTGCGAATGAGACATCATGTCGGAGAAAGAAAAATCATTTTACTGTGAGGATTTTTTTAGCTTGAACTCAAGTATAATTTTTAGTAGCTGCTTCCAGTTTTAATTAATTGAGCAGGATTGAACTTGCTTTTAACAGGGGGCTTTGTCTCTAGAGAAGTGAGTGCATATGCAGGGGGAGGAATGTTAGGGTCACGTATCGTGACGGAGCAGAGATAGGACGGATGCAAGTGCAGTATGAACAGCTGTTTATTTAAAAGAATGACAGGCAGACAAATCCAAAACGTGATCCAAAACGTAATCCACAAACATGCAAGAGGTCAGGCGATTGGCAAACAGGCATACACGGGGCAAGGCTGGAATCTAGGTCGTGGTCACGGAAAACAGGGTCGATAAACAAAACGAGAAACGAACTATGACGAGGAACTGGAAGCGGATAATCCAGCGCGAACTAACTCTAAAACATGGACTAGGACTAGGACTAGGACTACTATACGAACTAGACTAACTCTATGATAATCTTCCGCATTGTGTGCTGGGATGCGTGCAGTATATAAGCGGACATGATCAGCTTCTAAACCGCTAACAGCTGAGAGCAATACAGACACACGTGAAATCCCAGCCAATGACAGAACAGGGAGGAGACCTGACAGAAACATAAACAAAACACACGTGTCCAGATGTCACTACGGTCAACAATGGAAAAGCAGGCGCTCGCGCATTCACGCTTAGAGCACGCTGGTTCAAGGGGGAATCATGACAGAACCCCCCCCCCCCCCCCCCCCCAAAGGCACCTCTCCCGGAGTGCAATGAGTCATCCCATTTCATTGTCGGACGCGGCCCCCTGGGCTGAATGTCCCAAGCAGAGCCAGGAAACTGCACGGTGTTCTTGGCGGCGCAGGGAAGCGGAGCGACATCCCTGGCTGAACAGGGAGCCAGAGTGACGACCACAGCCGAGCAGGCAGGCTGAGTGAAGTCCTCGGCAGAGCATGAAGGCAGAGCGATGACCTCGGTGAAGCAGGAAAGCAGAGCGACGTCCTCGGCTGAACAGGGAAACAGCGCTGTACGACCTCGGCGGAGCATGAAGGCGGAGCGACAACCACAGCTGGGCAGGCAGGCTGAGCAACGTCCTCGGCGGGGCAGGGAAGCGGAGCGACGTCCCCGGCTGAACAGGGAAACAGAGCACTGTACTCAGGAGTGCAGGAGAAGTCCCTTGTGAGGCCAGGGAGAGGAGTGTGGGTCTCCGTGGGGCCAGGGAGAGGAACAAAGCTCTCCTCGAAGCATGAGGTGGGAACGACGTTCGCCATGGAGCAGGAAGGCTGAGCGACGTCCACAGCTGAACAGGAAGACTGAGCGACGACCTCAGCTGAACAGGAAGACTGAGCGACGACCTCAGCTGAACAGGAAGACTGAGCGACAACCTCAGCTGAACAGGGAGGCTGAGGCTCTGAGG
This sequence comes from Ictalurus punctatus, assembly GCF_001660625.3. Classification (NCBI taxonomy): domain Eukaryota; kingdom Metazoa; phylum Chordata; class Actinopteri; order Siluriformes; family Ictaluridae; genus Ictalurus; species Ictalurus punctatus. The sequence continues at coordinate 24,227,169 of NC_030426.2, read as the reverse complement.
TCACCAGGTGAACCTTGGGCATGGGCGGAGCTTGGCTGTGCGTGTCAGCAGACTGGGGCATGAACAAAACTTGGCTGGGCGTGTCAGCAGACTCGGGCGTGAGCAGAACTTGGCTGGGCGTGTCAGCAGACTCGGGCGTGAGCAGAACTTGGCTGGGCGTGTCAGCAGACTCGGGCGTGAGCAGAACTTGGCTGGGCGTGTCAGCAGACTCGGGCGTGAGCAGAACTTGGCTGGGCGTGTCAGCAGACTCGGGCGTGAGCAGAACTTGGCTGGGCGTGTCAGCAGACTCGGGCGTGAGCAGAACTTGGCTGGGCGTGTCAGCAGACTCGGGCGTGAGCAGAACTTGGCTGGGCGTGTCAGCAGACTCGGGCGTGAGCAGAACTTGGCTGGGCGTGTCAGCAGACTCGGGCGTGAGCAGAACTTGGTCGTTAGGCTTAGATATTAGCGGAGCTTGGTCAACTGGATCAGCAGGCTTGGACGTGACCTCAGGGACTTGAGACTTGACTTGGATTTCAGAAGCTTGAGACTTGACTTGGACTTCAGAAGCTTGAAACTTGACTTGGACCTCAGGGATATGAGACTTGACTTGGACCTCAGGCTGGAGCCTCCCTGTTGACCTCTTGCTGGAGCTCAGCAGGTGAGCCCACCTCGTGGGGCTCAGGTTCGAGCTCTGAGGTCGCCAGGTTAACCCCCGGCTGGGGTTCTGCATGAGTTTGCCTGTAGTAGTGGGTAAACAGCAGGGCAGGTTTGCCTGCCAGACTTACCCCCTCGAGAAGTTCTAGCTCGGCCCTCGCCTCCGGACTACCGAACCGCCTCATGAATTCCCCCATAAACTGTTCTACACTGTCCAGGTTCCTACAGTGCTTATCCAGTTGGAGCTGCACCCACTGACGGGCCGGTCCAAAGAACCGGGACCACATGAATCGGATCCATTGCTTCTCCTCTGGCTTAGGGTCTAACAGGCTGGCGAAATAGAATTGACAGTCTACCAGAAGATATTCAGGGGCAGCGAAAAATCCGTCAAATGGATCAGGAAGCTCCATAAATGTCCATTGTGGGAAGTGAACCGAGTCCATAGCGGGTACGGTTGGCGTCGACTTCTGGGTTCTGCGTTTTTTCCGTTCTCCTGCTGGCATCCATGTTTCGTCGGAAGATTCCATCACATATCGTGACGGAGCAGAGATAGGACGGATGCAAGTGCAGTATGAACAGCTGTTTATTTTAAAGAGAGACAGGCAGACAAATCCAAAACGTGATCCAAAACGTAATCCACAAACATGCAAGAGGTCAGGCGATTGGAAAACAGGCATACACGGGGCAAGGTTGGAATCTAGGTCCTGGTCACGGAAAACAGGGTCGATAAACAAAACGAGAAACGAGCTATGACGAGGAACTGGAAGCGGATAATCCAGCACGAACTAACTCTAAACATGGAACGTGACTATGACTACTATACTAACTCTATGATAATCTTCCGCATTGTGTGCTGGGAGGCACACGGTGTATAAGCGGACATGATCAGCGTCTAAACCGCTAGCAGCTGAGAGCAATACAGACACACATGAAATCCCAGCCAATGACAGAACAGGGAGGAGACATGACAGAAACATAAACAAAACACACGTGTCCAGATGTCACTACGGTCAACAATGGAAAAGCAGGCGCTCGCGCATTCACGCTTAGAGCATGCTGCTTCAAGGGGGAATCATGACACTTAGCATTTGAAACTAGAGAATCTCCGGGATACGATTCTTAACAAGGAAGACCGCACCCTCGCCTCACTACACACTTCCCACACCAAGGCCTTGGGAGAGTTTACCACATGACACAGACACACAAAGTTCAAATGGAACTCATTTATTCAAAGAAAGGCAGAGTATATATTAGGCTTGACACACAATAGAGAAGGTATGTAAATTGGGACACCTCAGTCAACAGAGAAACAAAGAAAAAACACAGGACCAGTAAACAAGGGGGGGCGAGGGGGCGAGTGGGCGGGGGGGGTATTCACAGGGATGGGAGAGTGTTTACAGTAATCTAATCAAGTAATCAACATCAAGTGCAGATATGAGGATGATAAATGCAAACCCAAATCTTTCTGTAAGATGGGAACACATCAGTGGTGTTTTAATCAAATAACAACAAAACTACACAGTGAATGGTCACATGATGGCAGATTCTCAATTCAGGACAACAGAAGTGCAGGATTCTCCAGTGTGTTTATCAGAGAGCTGATTACGGAGGACACTGGAACATACACGTGTGCTGTTGTTGTGTCTGATGAAATACAGATCTACACTGCAGTGAAGCTGAAAGTAACAGAAGGTGAGGATCTTTAATTATGTGTTTTATCAGAAGAAACATCAGATTTATATGTAAATTTGCGTATAACTGTCTAAGTGTAGTTAATCAGAGCTAGGACACATATACACATATAAACTGATCTGATTGGTTGTGATTTGCAGATCTGTCCTATGAGAAGTCCATCAGTAAGACTGTCCATGTAGGAGGAGATTTGAATATCAGCTGTAAATACCCAGAATCCCTCAGGAGTGACCCCAAGTTTCTCAGCAAGACGAGGCTGCAAGATTCTGCTTGTTTTTATAAAGAATCTGTTAAAGAAAGTAGAAAAGATGTAAATGAGGGGAAATTCTCCCTGTATGATGACAGAGAAACACAAATGTTCACTGTGAGTATTAGAAATGTAACTGAGCAGGACTCTGGTGAATACTGGTGTGGAGCTGAATCAGCCTGGACATCTGATGATGGATACAAGGTTTATTTCTCACAGATCGACCTGACAGTTACTGGTGAGTTTGTAGAGACATGGAGACACGTTGTCTCGGTCAGTATTTCTGAAGTTCCTCACATAGAGAATGTACACTGAATTGTGTCGCATCTGTGCTGCTATCAGTCATTTACTAGATTCACTCACTTAACATCATTTATTAACTAAACCTTGCTAAACATTATTTACATCCACATGTCCCAGTTTCAACCTCGATACCAACAAAACCTTCATCATCATCATCATCATCATCATCCTCATCTGAGCCTACTCCAGCTTCTCCTCCAGCAGGTGATTCTGCTCAGCTCCTCATCACCCCCAGAGTCTAACTACATGACTTTGATGAATCTGATCCCTTATGAATGATCAGCATGTAGGTTAAAGTGACTGTCTGTTTCTTTCTCTTCCAGGATTTCCAGCTTCCACTGTGATCACTGTGTCTGTAATTCTGCTGCTGCTTCTGATTGGAATCATATTACTCGTTGTGATTCTACATAAGAAATGCAGGATACAAGGTCTAGTCTGTTTAATATTACTTAAAAACTTTATCTTTGAGGAAATATATTTACTACACTACTTGCTGTTTAATCATGTCTGAATGGTTTCAGATGCTCGGAGTGTGTGCATGTGTGTGTGTCTGTGTGTGTGTGTGTGCGTGCATGTGTGTGTGTTGTTAACCTTGTTCATTAGTCAGTTACATGTTCAGTAGGAGGAGTAGTTAGTGACACAGTGATCCTGTCCATGCTGACCAACAATGAGCACGGATGAGAAGAGACAGAAAATGAACCCATAATACAGATGAATAAATACACCACAGGATTTCCGGCCATCATAAAATCCAAAGCTAATAATAACAACAGAAATAACAACTACTGACTACTTGGATGTTTTTTGTTTCAGCAGGTACAGCTTCTATTGGTGAGAGTTCTGTCCAAGGCTCAGGAAACGACCAAGAGGTAACTGTCTTCATCAGTGTGTGTGTTCAGTACCAAAATTTACTGTATTTGAAAATCCATGAAAACATTTATATGTGTTGTTTCTGTTTCTCTGTGCTTACTGTCTTTGATTATGAGGAGGTTAAAGACACCAGACGCCTTTCTGCCTCAGACGCTGGAACAGTTTACTGCAATGTTCATCTACCCCCAATCCCCTCTGATCCTCCTCAAAATGTTTATGCCAACATGTAGTTGAAACGTTTATTCTACTGCTCAATTACCCACAATCCCTCCTGATCAGGAAATCTACTCCACAGCTCAGTTACCCACAAGTCTCTCTGATTCCTGAGTCAGTGCTGATCAGAAGTTAGTTGAGGAATCTGCTGAAGGCCTGAATTACGCAGCAGCCACCAGCTCTAATGATGCAGTTCCAAAGATGATCTGTCAGAAGCAAGAGATATCGTATGTCTATGATACAGTCAGTCATGTTCATTCATGTGGCTAGTTTATAATAATTAGGTCTCCAAGCATCACCATCATCATCGTCATCATCATCATTATTCCATCCATTCATTCATCCGAGTCAGTAGTTTTTCATCTTCAGTAACTGTGTCCTGGTCAGGTTTGCAGTAGATCTGGAGCCTCGGGAACACTGGACATGAGGCAGGAATACACCCTGGGAGGAACACCAGTCCATCGTAGCTTCTGGTATTTTCTCTAATTTTACAATAAGTACAGATTGTGATTTTTCTGTAATATGATCACTGCTTGTGGCTATATTCATCTTTGTATTTTCATCCATTTTGAATAGCTATATGAACGTATGGTATGTACTGAGTGTGGTGTGTATTGTATGTGTGGACTATGGTATGTTTGGAAAGAAATGCAGTATGTATTAATATATGGAGAAAGGTATGCATTGTACTGTATATAGGAGTATGATTTTAAATAGTATCTTTACAGAGAGTGAGTGCTAGAAGAAAGAGAGAAGTGGAGACATTCGTCTTATCTTAACCCCAAAGTCTCAAAATCAGCTTGACCTGCTCACTTCACTTTTTGTTCACATGTTGTTGTTCATTTTTACTTTGTCTTATAGTGACCACACTCATTATTACTGCTCTGCGTACTTATATCAGCCATCCTCATGCCCTCTGTTTCATAATAAAGACTCTGATTCTGTCGTGTATGCTTATTCAGATAAAGGCACACAGTGTATTTTTGCCATTTAAATGATTTTTTTTATGTTGAGTTCATTAAGGACTGTTCACTTTTGATGTTATGCAATAAATAACTTTGAAACTTTGCATAGGACATTTTCACTTAGGGGTGTACTCACTTTTGTTGCCAGCGGTTTAGACATTAATGGCTGTGTGAGTTATTTTGAGGGGACAGCAAATTTGCACTGTTACACAAGCTGTACACTCATTACTTTACATTGTAGCAAAGTGTCATTTCTTCAGTGTTGTCACATTAAAAGATATCATCAAATATTTACAAAAATGTGAGGGGTGTACTCACTTTTGTGAGATACTATATGTCAGACACACACTTTCTGTAGAGCTCTTTCTCACACTTCTAGAAGGGGAAGTGAATGTGCTATGACTTCCTGCTTAAGAGACAGATGAAGACACAGCACATTCACACAGCGGGACAGAGACAGTAACAGTGTGTAACACAACAGGAGCTTTAATATCTTTCTGAAGTGGAGTTGGTGTGGAGATCTGGGAGTGTGAACTCAGGATGAAGATCCTCCTCATCTTCACCCTCTGTCTGATCCCAGGTAAAGAAATGCACTTCAGAATAATCCTCACTATCAGCAGCAGTGTTACAGGAAGGAAGGTTTTGCTCAGATGGATGTTTGGTGTTTTGTTAGATGGAGGAGACTCCAAGGAAGTAACAGGATATTCAGGAGGAGGAGTCCTTATCAAGTGCAAGTATCATTCAAAATACACACAAAACCAAAAATATTTCTGTAAGGGTTCAGGGCTATCCTGTTCTGACCAAATAAAGACAGGAGCTAAAAACGAGTGGATAAATTCAGGAAGATTCTCACTGTTTGATGACACCAAATCAGCAGAGTTCAGTGTGATGATCAGAGAACTCACTGTAGAGGACACTGGGACGTACCAGTGTGGAATTGATTTACCCAGGGAGATAGACATTTACACACCAGTGGAACTGAAGGTGAAGGAAGGTGAGTAGGAGATATTTACTCAGACCTTTCAAGAAAAAAACTTGACTAAAGTTTCAAACATCACTATTCTATTTGATAGTAAGTGAGCTAACGTTCCACTAACCGCTGTGTGTAAATAATAAAAGTACAAAGATTTCATATGAAGACATAAGAAAAGTAGAAACTCGAACCTTTCCCTTAACTCTAACTCAATTTATAGAAAGTGAGTTGTGTTTAACGATATGAAGTTGCGAGTGAGACATCATGTCGGTAGAAGAATAATCATTTAACTGTGAATACTTTTCTTTAAAGCTAGAACTCAAGTATCATTTTAGTAGCTGTTTCCAGTTTTAATTATTTGAGCAGGATTGAACTTGCTTTTAACAGGGGGCTCGGTCTCTAGAGAAGTGAGTGCATATGCAGGGGGAGGAATCAACATCAAGTGCAGATATGAGGAAGAATATAAAGACAAACCCAAATCTTTCTGTAAGATGGGATCAAATCAGTGGTGTTTTAATCAAATAACAACAAAACTACACAGTGAATGGTCACATGATGGCAGATTCTCAATTCAGGACAACAGAAGTGCAGGATTCTTCAGTGTGTTTATCAGAGAGCTGATTACGGAGGACACTGGAACATACGCGTGTGCTGTTGTTGTGTCTGATGAAATAGAGATCTACACTGTAGTGAAGCTGAAAGTAACAGAATGTGAGGATCTTTAATTATGTGTTTTATCAGAAGAAACATCAGATTTATATATAAATTTACTGTATAACTGTCTAAGTGTTGTTAATCAGAGCTAGGACACATATACACATATAAACTGATCTGATTGGTTGTGATTTGCAGATCTGTCCTATGAGAAGTCCATCAGTAAGACTGTCCATGTAGGAGGAGATTTGAATGTCAGCTGTAAATACCCAGAATCCTTCAGGAGTGACCCCAAGTTTCTCTGCAAGACGAGGCTGCAACGTGCTGCTTGTTCTTATAAAGTATCTGTTAAAGAAAGTAGAAAAGATGTAAATGAGGGGAAATTCTCCCTGTATGATGACAGAGAAACACAAATGTTCACTGTGAGTATTAGAAATGTAACTGAGCAGGACTCTGGTGAATACTGGTGTGGAGCTGAAGCAGCCTGGACATCTGATGATGGATACAAGGTTTATTTCACACAGATCGACCTGACAGTTACTGGTGAGTTTGTAGAGACATGGAGACACGTTGTCTCAGTCAGTATTTCTGAAGTCCCACACATAGAGAATGTACAGTGTATTGTGTTGCATCTGTGCTGCTATCAGTCATTTACTAGATTCACTCACTTAATGTCTTTCATTATCTAACTAAACTTTTCACTGCTTTAGATCCACGTGTCCCAGTTTCAGCCTCGATACCAACACAACCTTCATCATCATTATCATCATCATCATCACCACCACCACCATCATCATCATCGTCATCATCATCATCATCCTCATTATCATCTGAGCTTAATCCAGCTTCTCCTCCAGCAGGTGATTCTGCTCAGATCCTCATCACCCCCAGAGTCTAACTACATGACTTTGATGAATCTGATCCCTTATGAATGATCAGCATGTAGGTTAAAGTGACTGTCTGTTTGTTTCTCTTCCAGGATTTCCAGTTTCCACTGTGATCACTGTGTCTGTAATTCTGCTGCTGCTTCTGATTGGAATCATATTCCTCTTCGTGATTCTACATAAGAAATGCAGGATACAAGGTCTAGTCTGTTTAATATTATTTACAAACTTCATCTTTAAGGAGACATATTTACTACACTACTTGCTGTTTAATCATGTCTGAATGGTTTCAGATGCTCTGAGTGTGTATGTATGTGTGTGTGTGTATGTGTGTGCGTGCGTGTGTGTGTGTGTTGTTAACCTTGTTCATTAGTCAGTTACATGTTCAGTAGGAGGAGTAGTTAGTGACACAGTGATCCTGTCCATGCTGACCAACAATGAGCACGGATGAGAAGAGACAGAAAATGAACCCATAATACAGATGAATAAATACACCACAGGATTTCCGGCCATCATAAAATCCGAAGCTAATAATAACAACAGAAATAACAACTACTGACTACTTGGATGTTTTTTGTTTCAGCAGGTACAACTTCTATTGGCGAGAGTTCTGTCCAAGGCTCAGGAAACGACCAAGAGGTAACTGTCTTCATCAGTGTGTGTGTTCAGTACCAAAACTTACTGTCTTTGAAAATCCATGAAAACATTTATATGTGTTGTTTCTGTTTCTCTGTGCTTATTATCTTTATGAGGAGGTTAAATACACCAGACGCCTTTCTGCCTCAGACGCTGGAACAGTTTACTGCAATGTTCAACTAGCCACAATCCCCTCTGGTCCTACCCAAAATGTTTATGCCAACGTTTATTCTACTCCTCAATTACCCACAATCCCTCCTGATCAGGAAATCTACTCCACGGCTCAGTTACCCACAAGTCTCTCTGATTCCTCAGCCAGTGCTGATCAGCAGTTAGTTGGGGAATCTGCTGAAGGCCTGAATTATGCAGCAGCCACCGGCTCTAATGCAGTTCCAAAGATGACCTTTAAGAAGCAAGAGATATCATATGTGTATGATACAGTCAGTCATGTTAATTCATGTGGCTAGTTTATAATAATTAGGTCTCCAAGCATCACCATCATCATCATCATCATCATCATCATCATCCCATCCATCCATTCATCCCAGTCATGTGTCCTGGTCAGGTTTGCAGTAGATCTGGAGCTTTGGGAACACTGGACGTGAGGCAGGAATACACCCTGGGAGGAATACCAGTCCATCGTAGCTTCTGGTATTTTCTCTAATTTTACAATAAGTACAGATTGTGATTTTTCTTTAATATGATCACTGCTTGTGGCTATATTCATCTTTGTATTTTCATCCATTTTGAATAGCTATATGAACGTATGGTATGTACTGAGTGTGGTGTGTATTGTATGTGTGGTCTATGTTATGTTTGGAAAGAAATGCCGTATGTATTAATATATGGAGAAAGGTATGCATTATACTTTATATAGGAGTATGATTTTAAATAGTATATTTACAGAAAGTGAGTGCTAGAAGAAAGAGAGAAGTGGAGACATTCATCTTATCTTAACCCCAAAGTCTCAAAATCAGCTTGACCCGCTCACTTCACTTTTTGTTCACATGTTGTTCATTTTTATTTTGTCTTATAGTGACCACACTCATTATTACTGCTCTGCGTACTTATATCAGCCATCCTCATGCCCTCTGTTTCATAATCAAGACTCTGATTCTGTCGTGTATGCTTCTTCAGATAAAGGCACACAGTGTATTTTTGTCATTCAAATATTTTTTTTTTTATGTTGAATTCATTATGGACTGTTCACTTTTGATGTTTTCAGCAGGATGTTATGCAATAAATAATTTTGAAAGTTTCTCAAGTGCATAGTATTGTTCCTAAGCAGGAAGTAATTATCTCAGGTCAGTATTTACACCATATATAAGATTATTATATACATACAGCTGGGGTCCAAAATTCTGAAACCACAGTGAAAATCTGAAGTTTTATTTAGATTTAAATTCTGGAAATAAACAAGGTTTTTTTTTTTTAAATAAATAAATAACTATAAAAAAAAGAAGAAGAAGAAGACAAAAGACGACACGCTGATGGATCTTATCTAAAATGGATCATCAGGTTTTGCACAAACTTGTGGAGTCCGTGCCAGCTCGGGTGCACACTGTCATTAAAGCAAAAAGGGGATGTACCAAATATTAAGAAACTCTGAAATTCATGTAAATATTTCTAAGATTCTATTTTTCACTCAAGTAGTTGCTGATAATCTCATGTGTAATGAAAACCTTTGTGTTAAATAGAAAAATAATGATAAAGAGAAGCATTTTCACTAGAGCTCAGACATCTGGACCCCACTGTACTGTATGTCCATAAAGTAACAGCTGAGTTTATGCTGAACATGATTTGCTTTTACTAAAGGCTCCTCTAGATGGCAGTGTTGATCCGCAATCCTGTAGAATTAACCTCTATAAAGCACCAGGAAATGTAAAATGTAAAAACACTAGGGCACATGTTGTATCAAATTAGGTCCACTAACTGAATATAGTTATGATTAACAAAAATGTAGCATAGAAACAGATACTCACATCTACCAGACTGTTGCATGAAGAAAGTAAGACACCGAACCAGTGAGTGAGAAGAAGCAAGGGTCCAAGTTTATTGTTCCAATTCACATGAGATCCACACAGTTGAGACGTCCCAAGGGTGACCTAAAAACCCAGAGCTGAGGCTCTCCTATTTATACAGTTTCTTAGGTTCAGATTTCCCACCCTCAGCAACTTTTTTCCAATACCAATATGTTCTGAGTTAACCGATACCGAAAACCCTTACGTTCCCTCAACAGTGTTTTTCAGCAACTCTCACATTTGCAAAACGGTGTTTTCCAGCAACTCTTATCTTGCGGAATTCGCTTACTTCATTGCTCCTTATCTTTCAGGTTTAGCTGGGTTTCATTCCCCTTTTGTTTGGCCTGTCCGGTTTCACTTTTTTTAAAATTGACTTCCGCATACTGTGTCACTCCTGACTGGATTTTCATTGAGAGAGGATCTCCGTAACCTTGCACAAGCCATCTCCAATTGTGGGTAAGTTTTATTCTTTTTCCCACATTTCTCTTTTAGTGCTTGCACGTCCCTGTGTATATATACATACATATATATGTAAATTTATATTTTCTAAATACCTGACAATCCTCCGTGTGTGTGTGTATTTGTAATGTAACTCTCAGTTGACCCTCTGCTCCTACGTATATGTGTGTGCACGCGTGCAGATGTAATCCGGCTAGGCCCTCAGGCATGCCTCACTAATTGAGTACATGTGGTGTTTTCCTCCTGAGTATTGCTTATTCTATGTTTTTCTGTGGGTCTAGGCGAACGTCAGCTCTTCTTATCTCCTTTACTGGAGGGGTTGGACTTGGATCTGAACACTCGCTATCAGCTTGCGCATCTCACTGCCGACATCACCATGCTGATCGAGGTTCTCCGCACCTCGTCTGCTGACTCAGGTTTTCCACCGCAGCTTTGGTACAGGATTTGTCCCGCTAATGTGTGTGTGGATGCTGCCACTCAGACTGACCCGCTGCCGGCTGTTCCACCCATTCACCCCTCCAACTATCAGACCGATGATGACATGGCCTTCTCTGACCCGGGCTCTGACCTTTCTCCTCCTTTTTCACCTGCCAGTCCTGACTATTCTCCTCCATACACCTCAGCTGGCTATAGTTCCTCCCCCGGACGTATACCTTTTTACCAGCATTTTTCTCCCTATCATTTGTCTTCACCCACAGACTACAGTCCCACCAGCCCCGTGAATTCTCAAAAAATTACATGCTGCTCATACTTGGTCTCCCTCGTGTTTTATTTCATATTTATTTGCATACAACACAAAAGTGGAGAAATTATTATTATTTATTTATTTATTTATTTATTTTACTTTTGGGGGGGGAAACACCTCCACATATCCACATATTGTGAAGTTCTGAGATCAGCTTCCTGCACAACAACGTCCCTGCTGTCCGTGTGTGAGCACTAGGGGTGTAACACAGTGACACTTTCTGTATCTGTATCTGTTTAGTGATCTAAATATCCATATCTGCTTGCAAATATTTCCTCTATTCCAAATGACCTGTTTATATAGATCCTAACCTGGACTCTCTGTATAAAACCTGTGTTTATCTGCCTGGTATATGAAAGCTAATCCAAAGTTAAGTGATGCTCTAGTGTCAATGTTACTATGACAACGAGTAATACATGAGACCATTCCGCATATTCACCTTTTTAATCATGCTAGTTGTGTTAACAAAGTTTAAATGATTTCCGTGTCAGAAAAACATCATCTAAGTGAGATTATTAAATGGACAAGGCCTTTTAATAATAAGCAGCAACAGAAACTTCTACAATTCAGACAAAGTCCTGCTCTCATTATTAACATTTTTAATCCTCCATGGTGAATACTGTAGTGTTCGGTTTAAACTGTATCTTTCTCCCTCTGTTACACACCGTGTGCTGTAGAGGGCAGTAGAGGCCTTCTGGCAGTAGAGCAGTATACACTGACATGGAGTAATAAATATCCTCAGTAAAGTTAATACTGGAGCACTGAGAGGAGAAATATCTCCCATGGAGAAAGATGCTCAGATGCAGAATGTTAATATTAAACACTCTCACATCTTCATATGATAGTTTATACACTGTAACTGACCACAGGCACATAGTTCACACATATTTCACACACACACTTCCTGTAGAGCTATTTATCACACTTCTAGAAGGGGAAGTTGGCGTGCTGTGACTTTCTGCTTAAGACACAGATGAAGGCACACAGCACATTCACAGAGCGGGACAGAGACAGTAACAGTGTGTAACACAACAGGAGCTTTAATATCTTTCTGAAGTGGAGTTGGTGTGGAGATCTGGGAGTGTGAACTCAGGATGAAGATCCTCCTCATCTTCACCCTCTGTCTGATCTCAGGTAAAGAAATGCACTTCAGAATAATCCTCACTATCAGCAGCAGTGTTACATGAAGGAAGGTTTTGCTCAGATGGATGTTTGGTGTTTTGTTAGATGGAGGAGCCTCCAAGGAAGTAACAGGATATTCAGGAGGAGGAGTCCTTATCAAGTGCAAGTATCATACAGAATACACACAAAACAATAAATATTTCTGTAAGGGTTCAGGACTCTCCTGTTCTGACCAAATAAAGACAGGAGCTAAAAACGAGTGGATAAATTCAGGAAGATTCTCACTGTTTGATGACACCAAATCAGCAGAGTTCAGTGTGAAGATCAGAGAGCTCACTGTAGAGGACACTGGGACGTACCAGTGTGGAGTTGATGTATCCTGGGGAAATGACATTTACACACCTGTGGAACTGAAGGTGAAGGAAGGTGAGTAGGAGATATTTATTCAGACCTTTCAAGTGAAAAATTGACTAAAACTTTCAAATATCACGATTTGATTGTCCATTACTTTTGCATGGCCGAGAAACCAATCACATTTTTGTGCATTTTAACTTTTTATATTTAAATTAGCTTCTGAAATCCAAACCAATTTGTATGAACATCACAATTATTAATTTCAACACAATAACGACTGCATATAAGTCTTACCTGATCATCATACATTACAGTTACAGTTTAATGGAGAAAAAAAAGATCTCATGATAAAAAAAGACTTGAATTTAAATGAACATTGAGGAAATGTGGTTGGATTTCTGTCTCCTGGCTGTGGGCGGAGTCAGTTATTCATGACTAGCTAGCTAGCGTTAGCTAACTTACTTTGACAGCAAGCAGCAATGTTAACGCTGGTAGTGTTGGAATCAATCAGTGTTTCAGTAATGTTAGTCACAGCACTAAGATAACTGCTGTGTAAATAATAAAATTAGCCATTTTTGATTGTAAGCGAGCTAACGTTACACTAACCACTGTGTGTAAATAATAAAATTAGCCGTGTTTGATAGTAAGTGAGCTAACGTTATGTTAACTGCTTCCAGTTTTAATTATTTGAGCAGGGTTGAACTTGCTTTTAACAGGGGGCTCGGTCTCTAGAGAAGTGAGTGCATATGCAGGGGGAGGAATCAACACCAAGTGCAGATATGAGGATGAATATAAATACAAACCCTAATCTTTCTGTAAGATGGGATCTCATCAGTGGTGTTTTAATCAAATAACAACAAAACTAAACAGTGAATGGTCACATGATGGCAGATTCTCAATTCAGGACAGCAGAAGTGCAGGATTCTTCAGTGTGTTTATCACAAGAAACATCAGATTTATATGGAAATTTACTGTATAACTGTCTAAGTGTTGTTAATCAGAGCTAGGACACATATACACATATAAACTGATCTGATTGGTTGTGATTTGCAGGTCTGTCCTATGAGAAGTCCATCAGTAAGACTGTCCATGTAGGAAGAGATTTGAATATCAGCTATAAATACCCACAATCCCTCAGGAGTGACCCCAAGATTCTCTGCAAGACGAGGCTGCAACGTGCTGCTTGTTCTTATAAAGAATCTGTTAAAGAAAGTAGAAAATATGTAAATATGGGGAAATTCTCCCTGTATGATGACAGAGAAACACAAATGTTGACTGTGAGTATTAGAAATGTAACTGAGCAGGACTCTGGTGAATACTAGTGTGGAGCTGAAGCAGCCTGGACATCTGATCATGGATACAAGGTTTATTTCACACAGATCGACCTGACAGTTACTGGTGAGTTTGTAGAGACATGGAGACACACTACATTAACTATTCTGACTAAACTAATTAGGCTAATCTAACTAAACTTTTCACTGCTTTGGACCCATTTGTCCCAGTTTCAACCTCGAAACCAACACAACCTTCATCATCACCATCACCATCATCATCATCTTCTTCTCCTCTAGCAGGTGATTCTGCTCAGATCCTCATCACCCCCAGAGTCTAACTACATGACTTTGATGAATCTGATCCCTTATGAATGATCAGCATGTAGGTTAAAGTGACTGTCTGTTTGTTTCTCTTCCAGGATTTCCAGCTTCCACTGTGATCACTGTGTCTGTAATTCTGCTGCTGCTTCTGATTGCAATCTCATTCCTCTTTGTGATTCTACAAAAAAGACAGAAGATGCAAGGTACACAAACAGAAACACAACACATTATCAGTGTGTAACAGGTTTAATTTGGAGTGACGGGTTGATGATCGGTGGTACAGTGGTGCAGCAGGTAGCGTTGCTGTCTCACAGCTCCAGTGTCCAGAATTCAGTCCTGAGCTTGGGTTCCTGTTTTGCATATCTGACCTCACAAAAACATGCCGGTAGGTGGATGTGTGATGTCCTGTAATGGACTAATGTAAAGCATTTACTGGAAATGAATTCATGACTGATTCCAAAACTAAACTAAATCTAAAACTAAAAATAACAGCATTTATAAGATTTACTGATTACTTGACTTCCGTTATCAGGAGGTACAGCTTCTACTGGCAGGAGTTCTGTCCAAACCTCAGGAAATCACCAAGGGGTAATTGTCTTCATCAGTGTGTGCTCAGTACAAAACTTATTGTCTTTTACAACAACATTTGTTGTAGAAAACATTTATATTCTTTGTTTTTGTTTCTCTTTGCTCTCAGGTTCCTCCTGATATCTGTTTCTATGAGGAGATTGAAGACACCAGACGACTTTCTGCCTCAGACGCTGGATCTTCTTCAGTTTACTCTACTGCTCAACTACCCACAATCCTCTCTGATCCTCAACCTGTTTATTCAAACACAGAGTTACCCACAAGCCCCTGTGATTCTACTGTTTATTCTACTGCTCAACAACCCACAATCCCCTCTGATCAGGACATCTACTCCACAGCTCAGTTACCCACACGTCTCTCGGCTGAGAAATCTGATGAAGGTCTGACTTAGGCAGCAGTGAATTTTCACTCCAGGGCCACCAGCTCTAATGATGCAGTTCCACAGATTCTCTTTAAGAAGGAAGAGGTCTCGTGTGACTATGATACAGTCAGTCATGTTAATTCATGTGGCTAGTTTCTCATCATTAGTGCTGCAACCATGTGGCACTGGAACTCTACCGCTTTGTTTAGATTATTCTTCTTCTTCATCATCAAAATATGTTGGTTATTATTAGGCAAAAAAAAAGACTGAAAAGTGGTCATTATTTTTTCAAGATTAAGTCTGTGAGGATTGCGGGAGTGGATTCTACGGAAGCCCTAAGCGGTCATGCATTGTTAATTTTTCTTTAATGCTTTCTCGTGATCTCAACTTAATTATTCTATGTATTAGACAGCCATCGTCCCGAACTCAGTGGGTTTTTTTAATGGGTTTTTGCTTAAATGCCTGAAATAAGGTCTGTGGTTAACACAATCTCAGGATATTTTCACGTTTTATTCTATGCCTAAAACACATCAGTAGTACTCCACTCGTGATTTTGAAAAAGGTGGCTGCTAACGAGTGGCTAAATGAGAGTACAGAGATTATCAAGGAAATTAAACGTCATCACACCGAACAGGAAAACTCATCTACTACAGCCTCGTTGTGTTTATACTCGTGCTTTTGCGAACTATTCCAACTCAGACCTTCCAACTTGTAGATTTATCAGTTTATAATATTTCCCAATGGTAGTGTTTTTTTAAATAAAGATTGAAAGAGTTGTCGGAAACGTAGCGGTGCTGACGTTGAAGTCATGTGACCGTGGTGTAGCTCATTTATAGCCTAATATTAGCTTTTTACTTCTGGCGATTGTATTTAGGCTGCAAAATTCATAAAGTTTGTGTTAATTTGTAAAGATTATCTTGATGAACAAAACTTGTAAGAACCATAAAGTTTTGTTGGTCACAGAGCTTATTTTCTGCAATAATCTAAAAACCAATGGGAAAATGTTATTGGATTTTTGTCGAGGGAACCAGGGTGATGCTACCTTCCGGGTTGGCCTACAAAAATACATCATCCATGCAGGATTGACGATCTCCACGTTAGTGTTCGACACCTGAGAAGGGGACACGCCTCTCTCTTAATGTGGAGATAAAGTCTATTTCTACAGCGGAAATTATTCTGTAGGATTCACCATTTGAAAGCTTTTTTTTTACTCCTTCAGACCGCCCCCAATTCCAAGTAGAAATTTGTATATACAAATTCTTAAAGTTATTCATCTCTGGCTGTTGTTTTTTTTATTTTTATTTATTTGTATATTTGCTTTAGAATAAAACAAACAGATTTTTAACATTTAAATAAAGGTTTTATTTATTCTCAGCCAGAGTGTCAAGGCTTAAGATAGCGAACTTATGAATTAACTTAATAAAGACACAAACACACACATATACACACTGCCCTCCACTAATATTGGCACCCTTGGTAAACATGAGCAAAGAAGGCTGTGAAAAATTGTCTTTATTTTTTAACTTTTTGATATTTTGTTAAAAGAATTCACAAAAATGCTCTGCTCTCATGGATATCAAACAATTGCAAACACAACACAGGTTTATCCAAAATAATATCTTTGTTACACATAGGTGTGCAACAATTATTGTCACCCCTATGAATTCATATGAGAAAATATATATTTGAAGTGTATTCCCATTGATATTTTACTTTTGTTTAGTACACCTGGGTGACTAGGAACAAGAAATTGTTCAACCATCGCTTCCTGTTTATTCCAGGGGTATAAATATGAGGTAACACATAGGCCAAATTCCCTTGGTCATATATATACAATAGCAATGCACATACAATGTGCAGTAAAATGTTTTTGAGCTTCACAAAATGGGAAGTGGCTATAAGAAAATAGCACAAGTGTTGAAAATGCCCATTTCCACCATCAGAGCAATAATTAAGAAGTTCCAGTCAACTGGAAATGTTATGAATCAACCTGGAATTGGACGTGTGTCTATATCGTCTCAACACACTGTGAAGAGGATGGTTCGAGTGGACAAAAAATCTCCAAGGATCACAGCTGGAGAACTGCAGAAGTTAGTTGCGTCTTGGGATCAGAAAGTCTCCAAAACTACAATCTGAAGTCACCTACATCACCACAAGTTGTTTGGAAGGGTTTCAAGAAAAAAGCCTCTACTCTCATCCAAAAACAAACTCGAGCGTCTTCAGATTGCCAGATACTACTGGAACTTCAAATGGGATCGGGTTCTATGGTCAGATGAAACCAAAATAGAGCTTTTTTGTAATAAATACCAGAGGTGGTTTTGGCTCACAGAGAGGTAGCCATATGGAAAAATACCTTATGTCCACAGTTAAATATGGTGGTGGATCTTTAATGTTTTGGGGCTGTTTTTCTGCCAGAGGACCTGGATATTTTGTTAGGATACATGGCATCATGGACTCCATCAAATATCAACCAATATTAAATGAAAACCTGACTGCCTCTGCCAGAAAGCTTCAAAATGGGCCGTGGTTGGATCTTCCAGCAGGAGAATGATCCAAAACGTACATCTAAATCAACACAAAAATGGTTTACTGACCACAAAATCAAGGTCCTACCATGACCATCCCAGTCCCCTGACTGGAAACCCACATAAAACCTATGGGGTGAACTGAAGAGGAGAGCCCACCAGCGTGAATGTACGGGCAAGCTGCATATATTATGATCAACACACAATTTAACCGAGATGAGAGAATGATCTGAGATCTTCTCTAATTCCAGACTGCTGGGACTACGGCTGCTCCTAAGGCCATACAGACTTCATATAAATCCATAATGAACTTTTTCACACTAACTGTTGTTACCCAGATGAGGATGGGTTCCCTTCTGAGTCGGGTTCCTCTCAAGGTTTCTTCCTCTTAAAACATCTTAGGGAGTTTTTCCTTGCCACCGTCGCCACTCAGTGGCTTGCTCAGTTGAGATAAATTCACACCTTTAATATCTGTATACCATGTTGATATTTCTGTAAAGCTGCTTTGAGACAATGTCTATTGTAAAAAGCGCTATACAAATAAAATTGAATAGAATCGCTTCACTGAGGAAATATGACAACATTTTCTATATTTAATCTGTAAATTAGTAGAAGGTCAAGAGTGTGACCACCATTATGAGTGGGTCCTATAACATTGTGATTGACCCCTACTGAATCTAGAATGGACATATCCGCTTAACACATCCTCAGGGTTTAATTTTGTGATTAGTTTCCATCATTTCCCATTTTCAGTGTATTTTTTTTCTGTTTGAAAAGCGAGTATGAACATGTTCAGGGTTGAGCAAAGCAACTCAGCACAGTAAGTAAGAGCAGGCTGGTATTAGAAAACATTTTTATTCATGTAGGAAACATTAGATTAAAGTAAGACATTTATTTTAAAATAATAGATATAACAATAAACTATAAAAAAAGAGAATATTTAAATAAGGTTAACTAGAGAGAAAATTAAACGTATAAGAGAATGAACGGTCACAAATGAAGCTAGCTAGCTTGTTAGCTTGAGACCCTCAAAGTTGTGGATATAACTCGAAACATACAGCTTAAAGCCATTCTCCTTCTCACTAGAGGGAAAGACAGATGCTAACATCATAATGCGATTGTCATCGTTCACAGTAATCCGTGGAAGGTCTTACAAGCAGTGAGTGTAAAAATCCATGCTGACAGCGTCCATTGAAACGGAAAGCAAAAATCACTTCCGGTGCAGCACTGAAAGTTGCGCTAGCCACTGAGACTGAAAGCGGAAGTGACTGTGCATAGAGTCCAATGAGAATATGCTGAGGCGTCAACGTCATTACATCGTCACTAACCAATGAGAGCGGTTATGGGCGGAGCGACACATGTTTAGCCCCGCTCCATTCTGCCGGCTGTAGCCAGGGGCTGTATTCAGTTGTATTCAACATCATGCAGCGCTGCGCAGCCCGCCACGTCACTGTGACGTTTGGCATCAAAGTACCGCGATAGCGATACGAGAGCAGTCGACTTCCTGCACGAGCTCTGATTACGACACAGCTATTTCAGGATTGGCCAGACTCACTGACCACAATGATGACGCGCTTTTCATGTTTATTCTGACACCTTCAGTTCTGCTAAGACTCACAAATCTGTATTTTTATAACAGTGAAAACCCTTTCCATGTGATCTTAATGTTATACTGTGTCATGTTTATCAAAATAAAACTGATAAAAATGTAGACCCAACTTTATTGGTTTTTAAATAATACAGGTTTATGATTAACTTTCTTCTTGTACATACAGGCACTGTATTAACTTAATCTATTCAGTGACATGTGTTTCTGGTTGCTACATGTAAAATTCAGACGCTTGTTTATCTGAGAAATATTACATCTAATCCACTTCCTCTGCGATAAAGAAAGCAAACACTGCACAAGCGTCACTACGGGAAGCAGAAAGTGTCCAACTTAACGGCTCTGTTTTAAACTCCTCCCCCGACTGCAAGTGGAAACTCTCGCCGATCGGTTACATCCAATCACAGCCGAAGGCCAATACATCGAGGACCTTCTCCCCAATTACCCTTGTGTTCACAAAGCTCCGCCCCCAGGACTTACCTGACCTGTACAGAACAGTTCAGCTAGAGTTACCGAGTTCAACTAGCTAGTGGTTAGCACGTTTGCCTCACACCTCCTGGGTTCTCCCTGTGCTGCAGGTGTTTCCTCCGGGTACTTCGGTTTCCTCTCCCAGTCCAAAGACATGCATGGTAGGCTGGTTGGCATTTGGCAAGTGTCCGTAGTGTATGTGATTGTGCGCTGCGATGGATTGGCAGTTGCCCAGGTCATGCACCTTTTAGACGTTCCCTTACTGACTCCATTACTATAAGGCGCTGATGACCTGCATTTCCCAAAATCCGCTTCCGCGGGTTTTAACTAATGATGTTAGTAATGTAGCATTTAGCGTTTTCACACTCAGCTCAAGCTCTTGTTATAGGTTATAGCCTAGAAATAAAGGAATAAAGTGCACAGATTGAGAACGATCCCAATGAAATTTCTATCTGAATAAACTAGATGAGTAATCATTTTTAATAATGTTTTCTTGCAAGTAGAAGGCCTAGAAGAAGTAGAAGTAGAAGTAGAAGGCCTGAGAGGAGAAATAACTCCCATGGAGAAAGATGCTCAGATGCAGAATACACTTGAGATACACTCACAACTATATTGAGATACACTCACAACTTCATATGATAGTTTGTACACTGTAACTGACCACAGGCACATAGTTCACACATATTTCACACACACACACTTCCTGTAGAGCTATTTATCACACTTCTAGATGTGGAAATGAGCGTGCTGTGAGTTTCTGGTTAAGACACAGATGAAGACACACAGCACATTCACAGAGCGGGACAGAGACAGTAACAGTGTGTAACACAACAGGAGCTTTAATATCTTTCTGAAGTGGAGTTGGTGTGGAGATCTGGGAGTGTGAACTCAGGATGAAGATCCTCCTCATCTTCACCCTCTGTCTGATCTCAGGTAAAGAAATGCACTTCAGAATAATACTCACTATCAGCAGCAGTGTTACATGAAGGAAGGTTTTGCTCAGATGGATGTTTGGTGTTTTGTTAGATGGAGGAGCCTCCAAGGAAGTAACAGGATATTCAGGAGTAGGAGTCCTTATCAAGTGCAAGTATGATACAAAATACAGAGAAAACCAAAAATATTTCTGTAAGGGTTCATGGCGATCCTGTTCTTACCAAATAAAGACAGGAGCTAAAAACGAGTGGATAAATTCAGGAAGATTCTCACTGTTTGATGACACCAAATCAGCAGAGTTCAGTGTGAAGATCAGAGAGCTCACTGTAGAGGACACTGGGACGTACCACTGTGGAGTTGATGTATCCTGGGGAAATGACATTTACACACCTGTGGAACTGAAGGTGAAGGAAGGTGAGTAGGAGATATTTATTCAGACGTTCCAAGTAAAAAATTGACTAAAACTTTCAAATATCACGATTCGATTGTCCATTACTTTTGCATGGCCGAGAAACCAATCACATTTTTGTGCATTTTAACATCTTATATTTAAATTAGCTTCTGAAATCCAAACCACTTTGTATGAATATCACAATTTTTAATTTCTACACAATAATGACTGCATATAAGTCTTACCTGATCTTCATACATCACAGTTACAGTTTAATGGAGGAAAAAACAGATCTCATGATAAAAAAGACATGAATTTAAATGAACATTGAGGAAATGTGGTTGGATTTCTGTCTCCTGTCTGTGGGCGGAGTCAGTTACTCATGACTAGCTAGCTAACGTTAGCTAACTTACTTTCACTGCAAGCAGCAATGTTAACGCTGGTAGTGTTGGAATCAATCAGTGTTTCAGTAATGTTAGTCACAGCACTCAGATAACCGCTGTGTGTAAATGATCAAATGAACCGTGTTTGATAGTAAGTGAGCTAACGTTACACTAACCGCTGTGTGTAAATAATAAAATTAGCTGTGTTTGATAGTAAGCGAGCTAACGTTACGCTAACCGCTGTGTGTGAATAATAAAATCAGCCGTGTTTGATAGTAAGTGAGCTAGCGTTATGTTAACTGCTTCCAGTTTTAATTAATTGAGCAGGGTTGAACTTGCTTTTAACAGGGGGCTCGGTCTCTAGAGAAGTGAGTGCATATGCAGGGGGAGGAATCAACATCAAGTGCAGATATGAGGATGAATATAAATACAAACCCAAATCTTTCTGTAAGATGGGATCACATCAGTGGAGTTTTAATCGAATAACAACAAAACTACACAGTGAATGGTCACATGATGGCAGATTCTCAATTCAGGACAGCAGAAGTGCAGGATTCTTCAGTGTGTTTATCAGAGAGCTGATTACGGAGGACACTGGAACATACGCGTGTGCTGTTGTTGTGTCTGATGAAATACAGATCTACACTGTTGTGAAGCTGAAAGTAACAGAAGGTGAGGATCTTTAATTATGTGTTTTATCAGAAGAAACATCAGATTTATTTGTAAATTTACTGTATAACTGTCTAAGTGTTGTTAATCAGAGCTAGGACACATATACGCATATAAACTGATCTGATTGGTTGTGATTTGCAGATCTGTCCTATGAGAAGTCCATCAGTAAGACTGTCCATGTAGGAGGAGATTTGAATATCAGCTGTAAATACCCACAATCCTTCAGGAGTGACCCCAAGTTTCTCTGCAAGACTCTGCAAGATTCTGCTTGTTTTTATCAAGAATCTGTTAAAGAAAGTAGAAAATATGTAAATGGGGGGAAATTCTCCCTGTATGATGACAGAGAAACACAAATGTTGACTGTGAGCATTAGAAATGTAACTGAGCAGGACTCTGGTGAATACTGGTGTGGAGCTGAAGCAGCCTGGACATCTGATCATGGATACAAGGTTTATTTCACACAGATCAACCTGACAGTTACTGGTGAGTTTGTAGAGACATGGAGACACGTTGTCTCAGTCATTATTTCTGAAGTTCCACACATAGAGAATGTAAACTGTATTGTGTTGCATCTGTGCTGCTATCAGTCATTTACTAGATTCACTCACTTAATGTCTTTCATTATCTAACTAAACTTTTCTCTGCTTTAGACCCATGTGTCCCAGTTTCAGTCTCGAGGCCAACACAACCTTCATCATCATCATCTGAGTCTACTCCAGCTTCTCCTCTAGCAGGTGATTCTGCTCAGCTCCTCATCACCCCCAGAGTCTAACTACATGACTTTGATGAATCTGATCCCTTATGAATGATCAGCATGTAGGTTAAAGTGACTGTCTGTCTGTTTCTTTTCCAGGATTTCCAGCTTCCACTGTGATCACTGTGTCTGTAATTCTGCTGCTGCTTCTGATTGGAATCATATTCCTCTTTGTGATTCTACATAAGAAATGCAGGATACAAGGTCTAGTCTGTTTAATATTATTTACAAACTTCATCTTTAAGGAGACATATTTACTATACTACTTGCTGTTTAATCATGTCTGAATGGTTTCAGATGCTCTGAGTGTGTATGTATGTGTGTGTGTGTATGTGTGTGCGTGCGTGTGTGTGTCTCATTCCTCTTTGTGATTCTACAAAAAAGACAGAAGATGCAAGGTACACACACACAAACACAACACATTATCAGTGTGTAACAGGTTTAATTTGGTGTGACGGGTTGATGATCGGCGGTACAGTGGTGCAGCAGGTAGCATTGCTGTCTCACAGCTCCAGTGTCCAGAATTCAGCCCTGAGCTTGGGTTCCTGTTTTGCATATCTGACCTCACAAAAACATGCTGGTAGGTGGATGTGTGATGTCCTGTAATGGACTAATGTAAAGCATTTACTGGAAATGAATTCATGACTGATTCCAAAACTAAACTAAATCTAAAAATAACAGTGTTTATAACATTTACTGATTACTTGACTTCTGTTATCAGGAGGTACAGCTTCTACTGGCAGGAGTTCTGTCCAAACCTCAGGAAATCAAGAAGGGGTAATTGTCTTCATCAGTGTGTGCTCAGTACAAAACATATTGTCTTTTACAACAACAACATTTGCTGTTGAAAACATTCATATTATTTGTTTCTGTTTCTCTTTGCTCTCAGGTTCCTCCTGATGACTGTTACTACGAGGAGATTAAAGACACCAGGCGACTTCCTGCCTCAGACGTTAGATCTTCTTCAGTTTGCTCTACTGCACAACTACCCACAATCCTCTCTGATCTTCAACCTGTTTATTCAAACACAGAGTTACCCACAAGCCCCTGTGATTCTGCTGTTTATTCTACTGTTCAATGACCCACAATCCCCTCTGATCAGGACATCTGCTCCACAGCTCAGTTACCCACACGTCTCTCGGCTAAGAAATCTGATGAAGGTCTGACTTACGCAGCAGTGAGTTTTCACTCCAGGGCCACCAGCTCTAATGATGCGGTTCCACAGATTCTCTTTAAGAAGGAAGAGGTCTCATGTGATTATGATACAGTCAGTCATGTTAACTCATGAGGCTAGTTTCTCATGATTAGTGCTGCAACCATGTGGCACTGGAACTCTACCGCTTTGTTTAGATTATTCTTCTTCTTCATCATCAAAATATGTTGGTTATTATTAGGCAAAAAAAGACTGATAAGTGGTCATTATTTTTTTTTAAGATTAAGTCTGTGAGGATTGCGGGAGTGGATTCTACGGAAGCCCTAAGCGGCCATGCATCGTTAATTTTTCTTTAATGCTTTCTTGTGATCTCGACTTAATTATTCTATGTATTAGACAGCCATCGTCCCGAAGTCAGTGGGGTTTTTGAATGGGTTTTTGGTTAAATGTCTGAAATAAGGTCTGTGGTTAACACAATCTCAAGATATTTTCACGTTTTATTCTATGACATAAAAGATATCAGTAGTACTCCACTCATGATTTTGAAAAAGGTGGCTGCTAACGAGTGGCTAAATGAGAGTACAGAGATTATCAAGGAAATTAAACGTCATCACACCGAACAGGAAAACTCATCTACTACAGCCTCGTTGTATTTATACTCACGCTCTTGCACAAATATTCCAGACTCAGACTTTCCAACTTGTAGATTTATCAGTTTATAATATTTTCCAATGGTAGTGTTTTTTAAATAAAGATCGAAAGAGTTGTCGGAAGCGTAGCGGTGCTGACGTTGAAGTCATGCGACTGTGGTGTAGTTCGTTTATAGCCAAACATTAGCTTTTTTTCTAATGGCGATTGTATTTAGGCTGCAAAATTCATAAAAGTTGTGTTAATTTGTGAAGATTTTCTTGATAAACAAAACGTGTGAGAATCATAAACTTTAGTTGGTCACAGTTTATTTTCTGCAATAATCTAAAAACCAATGGGAAAATCCTATTGGATTTTTGCAGAGGGAACCAGGCTGATGCTACCTTCCGGGGTTGGCTTACAAAAATACATCTGTAACGTTACGTAGACAGGAGGCGGATGCAGGCGCAGATCAAAGTGTTTATTAAACTTAAGGACACAAAACCAAAATAATCCAGTATTCACAGGCAAACTTGAACGTGGCATAACAATAGCCTTCCAGGCATGAAAACAAACGATACCAACAATACAAATCTTACAACTCATAATACTGAGCCCCGTGCTCAGTAACTCAGGCGTTTAAATACAAAGTATAATCAAGTCAAAACGCAATCACCTGTGACAAATCAGAATGACTAGCGCTAACGCTCAACCTGGGAGCGAGTGAACCAAAACAGAGTCATGTGACTCATCCGAAGACGAGCCACAGTGCCATCCGCTGGCCATATCGTCACACATCATCCATGTAGGATTGAGGAACTCCACATTAGTGTCCGATACGTGAGAAGGAGACACACCTCTCTCTTAATGTGGAGATAAAGTCCATCTCTACAACGGGCAATTATTACATTTATGAGGCCAAAGATGCCAACGTGCATGGAACACCAGTCCCATTCACAAGGCAGGAGATTTTCTCTGGACTAAATTACGTACAACTTTGGTTATGTCCTGATCACGAGAAAACAACTAAGAAAAAAATTAACAATGCATGACCGCTTAGGGCTTCCGTAGGATTCAACATTTGAAAGTTGTTTTTTTTTTTTTTACACCTTCAGCCCGGCCCCAATTCCAAATAGAATGGGGCGGGGCTGCACTTTTGACGGGGCTACATGCGTCACTCCGCCCATAACTGGTCTCATTGGTTAGTGGCAATGTAATGAGGTCGACGGCTCCGTACTATCACAGGAAATGCAGTTGGTAACAATGCTTACGACTCACATGTGATATTAAGTTGTGTTTGATATCATTGTTTATTAATAAGCTACAACACACTTAATACATTGTCAATTTGTCTATTTTTTATTTTTCAAACAAGAATCCTCTTACTGCTTTACTTGGCTGATTTTCACTTAGCCTTATATGTCACATCATGTCACATGGGCATTAAGAACTATAAATCTCAATGTCAACGAATTTTGCTGATGTACAAATTCTTATGGTTGTTAATCTCTGGCTGTTTATGTATTTATTATATATTTGCTTTAGAATAACGCAACAGATTTTTAAAATTTATATAAAAGATTATTCTCAGCAAGAGTCAAGTCTTAAGATAGAGAAATTATGAATTAACTTAATAAAGAAAGGATAAATGGTAAGAATGTATCTATCATCATAACATTTTTCTCATACACTGCCCTCCACTAATATTGGCACCCTTGGTAAATATGAGCAAAGAAGGCTGTGAAAGGTTTTCTTTACTTTTAAAATTTTTGATATTTTGTTAAAAAAAAATTCACACTCTGCTCTCATGGATATCAAACAACTGCAAACACAACACAGGTTTCTCAAAAAAAAAAAATCTTTATTAAGTATAGGTGTGCAACAATTATTGGCATCCCTATGAATTCATATGCGAAAAATATATTTGAAGTATATTCCCATTGATATTTTACCTTTTTTTTTTAGTACACCTGGGTGACTAGGAACAAGAAATTGTTCAACCATGACCTCCTGTTTCACAAGGGTATAAATTAGGGATGCACTGAATGTTCGGTAGCCTAAATAGCAAAAAAAGCCCTTTTGGTGTTCGGCCGAATAAATTTGACTGAACAATGACGTGTTTGATGACGCGACCAAGTAGCCTAGCAACCAGAGTGAGGTCACAGAAAACAGGGTCACAACACAAAACAAGAAACATGAACTAGTACTATGGACTGGGAGCAGAGAAACCAGCGAGGACTAAATGAACTAATCTATAGTTTAAACTAACTAAATCTATCAATGTACATAACATTAACAACGTATTTAACTATACTATTTCCACTATAATACTCCGC
Source organism: Ictalurus punctatus (assembly GCF_001660625.3). NCBI lineage: Eukaryota > Metazoa > Chordata > Actinopteri > Siluriformes > Ictaluridae > Ictalurus > Ictalurus punctatus. The sequence continues at coordinate 24,200,006 of NC_030426.2, read as the reverse complement.
GAGGTGTACAGGGACGAGAGCGGTATATATCCCCAATATAATCAGCCGTATAGAACCGAATAGAACCATTTTCTGCACTCTTTTCAATGCACTTTTTAATGCACTTTTTTGTTGTAGGCTACAGAGTGTTCCGTTCTTTCAGCAGTCAGTTATAGGCCTAACATCGGCTATTCGAGGGGGGCTCAAAGATGACCACATCAAAATATTTTTATTTACTAATTTATTTATTTAATGTTATATTGTGCCTTGTTGGTAGCCTATGCCTGCTGGAATGAAAAAAAAATGTTCAAAATGTTGAATAAATATTTTGAAATTGTAGTTTTTGTAATTGATTTTTTTCTTTGAAAAGCAAGACAAAATAGTAAAAAGCACATTTTGACTATTTAATTTATGCAATGGTGAACAAAAAATGGCAAAATAAATGGAAAAAACGTGAAAAAAAACATGTTCAGTATTTGGTCTTCGGCCAAGTTTTTCACTATACTCGGTTTCGGCGAAGAACTTTCATTTCGGTGCATCCCTAGTATAAATATGTGGTAACACATAGGCCAAATTCCCTTGGTCATATATATATAGTCCTGCCATGACCATCCCAGTCCCCTGACTTGAACCCCATAGAAAACCTGTGGGGTGAACTGAAGAGGAGAGTCCACCAGCATGAATGTACGGGCAAGGTGCATATATTATGATCAATACACAATTTAACCGAGATGAGAGAATGATCCGAGATCACTTCAGACTTAGGAAATATGACGATATTTTCTATATTTAATCTGTAGGTTAGTAGAAGGTCAAGAGTGTGACCACCATTATGAGTGGGTCCTATAACACTGTGATTGACCCCTACTGAATCTAGAATGGACACAACCGCTTAACACATCCTCAGGGTTTAATTCTGTGATTAGTTTCCATCATTTCCCATTTTCAGTGTATTTTTTTCTGTTTGAAAAGCGAGTATGAACATGTTCAGGGTTGAGCAAAGCAACTCAGCACAGTAAATAAGAGCAGGCTGGTATTAGAAAACATTTTTATTCATGTAGGAAACATTAGATTAAAGCAAGACACTACATGTAAATATGGTTTATTTTAAAATAATAGATATAACAATAAACTATAAAAACAGAATATTTAAATTGGGTTAACTAGAGAGAAAATTAAACGTATAAGAGAATGAACTGTCACAAATGAAGTTAGCTTGAGACCCTCAAAGTTGTGGATATAACTCGAAACATACAGTTTAAAGCCATTCTCCTTCTCACTAGAGGGAAAGACAGATGCTAACATCATAATGCGATTGTCATCGTTCACAGTAATCCGTGGAAGATCTTACAAGCAGTGAGTGTAAAAAGCCACGCTGACAGCGCCCATTGAAACGGTAGGCAAAAATCACTTCCGGTGCAGCACTGAAAGTTGCGCTAGCCACTGAGACTGAAAGCGGAAGTGACTGTGCATAGAGTCCAATGAGAACATGCTGAGGCGTCGACGTCATTACATCGTCACTAACCAATGAGAGCGGTTATGGTCCGAGCGACACATGTTTAGCCCCGCCCCATTCTGCCGGCTGTAGCCAGGAGCTGTATTCAGTTGTGTTCAACATCATGCAGCGCTGCGCAGCCCGCCACGTCACTGTGACGTTTGGCATCAAAGTACCGCGATAGCGATACGAGAGCAGTCGACTTCCAGCACGAGCTCTGATGACGACACAGCTATTTCAGGATTGGCCAGACTCACTGACCACAATGATGACGCGCTTTTCATGTTTATTCTGACACCTTCAGTTCTGCTAAGACTCACAAATCTGTATTTTTATAACAGTGAAAACCCTTTCCATGTGATCTTAATGTTGTATTGTGTCATGTTTATCAAAATAAAACTGATAAAAATGTAGACCCCACTTCATTGGTTTTTAAATAATACAGGTTTATGATTAACTTTCTTCTTGTACATACAGGCACTGTATTAACTTAATCTATTCAGTGACAAGTGTTTCTGGTTGCTACATGTAAAATTCAGACGCTTGTTTATCTGAGAAATATTACATCTAATCCACTTCCTCTGCGATAAAGAAAGCAAACACCACATAAGCATCACTACGGGAAGCAGAAAGTGTCCAACTTAACGGCTCTGTTTTAAACCCCTCCCCCGACTGCAAGCGGAAACTCTCGCCGATCGGTTACATCCAGTCAGCCGAAGGGCAATACATCGAGGACCTTCTCCCCAATTACGCCTATGTTCACAAAGCTCCGCCCCCAGGACAAACCTGTCACGTAGTTCAGCTAGAGTTTAACTAGCTAGTGGTTAGCATGTTCACCTCACACCTCCAGGGTTCTCCCCATGCTGTGGGGGTTTCCTCCGGGTACTCCGGTTTCCTCTCCCAATCCAAAGACGTGCAGGGTAGGCTGATTGGCATGTCCAAAGTGTCCTTAGTGTATGAATGGGTGTGTGAATGTGTATGTGATTAACTGTGATGGATTGGCACCCTGTCCAGGGTGTACCCCACCTTGTGCCCCATGCTGCCCGGGATAGGCTCCAGGTTCCCCTCGACCCTGTAGGAAAAGCGATATGGAAAATGGATGGATAGTTGGACTTTATTATTGTATCCTGCTCCAGAATTGTTCTGCTTGTTGGAGCAATGAGCGACAGAGCTCTGTATAATGGCTGGATGATGTTAGTAATGTAGCATTTAGCTTTTGCAACTCAGCTCAAGCTCTTGAAAGCCAAGTTATAGCCTAGAAATAAAGGAATAAAGTGCACAGATTGAGAACGATCCCAATGAAATTTCTAGCTGAATAAACTAGATGAGTAATCATTTTTAATAATCCACTTAAAAGGTGGCCTAGAGGGCACTTCATCATGTTTTTCTGCAAATAGAAGCACATTAGAAGGCCTTGCCCATTTAATAATCACACTTAGATGATGTTTTTATGAGACGAAAATAATTTAAACCTCGTTAACAACACAAGTAGCATGATTAAAAAGGTGAATATGCTGAATGGTCTCATGTATTACTCGTTGTCATGGTAACATTGACACTAAGCATCACTTAACTTTGGATTAGTTTTCATATACCAGGCAGATAAACACAGGTTTGATAGTCCAGGTTAGGATCTATGTAAACAGGTCAGCAGGATTAGAGGAAATATTTGCAAGCAGATATGGATATTTACATCACTAAACAGATACACACAGACATGGAGTAATAAATATCCTCAGTAAAGTTAATACTGGAGCACAGAGAGGAGAAATATCTCCCATGGAGAAAGATGCTCAGATGCAGACTGTTAATATTAAACACTCTCACACCTTCATATGATAGTTTATACACTGTAACTGACCACAGGCACATAGTTCACACACACACTTCCTGTAGAGCTCTTTCTCACACTTCTAGAAGGGGAAATGGGCGTGCTGTGAGTTTCTGGTTAAGACACAGATGAAGACACACAGCACATTCACAGAGCGGGACAGAGACAGTAACAGTGTGTAACACAACAGGAGCTTTAATATCTTTCTGAAGTGGAGTTGGTGTGGAGATCTGGGAGTGTGAACTCAGGATGAAGATCCTCCTCATCTTCACCCTCTGTCTGATCTCAGGTAAAGAAATGCACTTCAGAATAATACTCACTATCAGCAGCAGTGTTACATGAAGGAAGGTTTTGCTCAGATGGATGTTTGGTGTTTTGTTAGATGGAGGAGCCTCCAAGAATGTAACAGGATATTCAGGAGGAGGAGTCCTTATCAAGTGCAAGTATGATACAAAATACACACAAAAACAAAAATATTTCTGTAAGGGTTCAGTACCAGGCTGTTCTGACCAAATAAAGACAGGAGCTAAAAACGAGTGGATAAATTCAGGAAGATTCTCACTGTTTGATGACACCAAATCAGCAGAGTTCAGTGTGAAGATCAGAGAGCTCACTGTAGAGGACACTGGGACATACCAGTGTGGAGTTGATATATCCTGGGGAAATGACATTTACACACCGGTGGAACTGAAGGTGAAGGAAGGTGAGTAGGAGACATTTATTCAGACCTTTCAAGTGAAAAATTGACTAAAACTTTCAAATATCACGAATTGATTGTCCATTACTTTTGCATGGCCGAGAAACCAATCACATTTTTGTGCATTTTAACTTTTTATATTTAAATTAGCTTCTGAAATCCAAACCAATTTGTATGAACATCACAATTATTAATTTCAACACAATAACGACTGCATATAAGTCTTACCTGATCTTCATACATTACAGTTACAGTTTAATGGAGAAAAAAAAGATCTCATGATAAAAAAGACTTGAATTTAAATGAACATTGAGGAAATGTGGTTGGATTTCTGTCTCCTGGCTGTGGGCGGAGTCAGTTATTCATGACTAGCTAGCTAGTGTTAGCTAACTTACTTTGACAGCAAGCAGCAATGTTAACGCTGGTAGTGTTGGAATCAATCAGTGTTTCAGTAATGTTAGTCACAGCACTCTGATAACCGCTGTGTAAATAATAAAATTAGCCGTGTTTGATAGTAAGCGAGCTAACGTTACGCTAACAGCTGTGTAAATAATAAAATTAGCCGTGTTTGATAGTAAGCGAGCTAACGTTACGCTAACAGCTGTGTGTAAATAATAAAATTAGCCGTGTTTGATAGTAAGTGAGCTAACGTTATGTTAACTGCTTCCAGTTTTAATTAATTGAGCAGGATTGAACTTGCTTTTAACAGGGGGCTCGGTCTCTAGAGAAGTGAGTGCATATGCAGGGGGAGGAATCAACACCAAGTGCAGATATGAGGATGAATATAAATACAAACCCAAATCTTTCTGTAAGATGGGATCACATCAGTGGTGTTTTAATCAAATAACAACAAAACTACACAGTGAATGGTCACATGATGGCAGATTCTCAATTCAGGACAGCAGAAGTGCAGGATTCTTCAGTGTGTTTATCAGAGAGCTGATTACGGAGGACACTGGAACATACGCGTGTGCTGTTGTTGTGTCTGATGAAATACAGATCTACACTGTAGTGAAGCTGAAAGTAACAGAAGGTGAGGAGATTTAATTGTGTGTTTTATCAGAAAAAACATCAGATTTATTTGTAAATTTACTGTATAACTGTCTAAGTGTTGTTAATCAGAGCTAGGACACATATATACATATAAACTGATCTGATTGGTTGTGATTTGCAGATCTGTCCTATGAGAAGTCCATCAATAAGACTGTCCATGTAGGAGGAGATTTGAATGTCAGCTGTAAATACCCAGAATCCCTCAGGAGTGACCCCAAGTTTCTCTGCAAGACGAGGCTGCAACATGCTGCTTGTTCTTATAAAGAATCTGTTAAAGAAAGTAGAAAATATGTAAATACGGGGAAATTCTCCCTGTATGATGACAGAGAAACACAAATGTTCACTGTGAGTATTAGAAATGTAACTGAGAAGGAGTCTGGTGAATACTGGTGTGGAGCTGAAGCAGCCTGGACATCTGATCATGGATACCAGGTTTATTTCACACAGATCGACCTGACAGTTACTGGTGAGTTTGTAGAGACATGGAGACACGTTGTCTCAGTCATTATTTCTGAAGTTCCACACATAGAGAATGTACACTGTATTGTGTTGCATCTGTGCTGCTATCAGTCATTTACTAGATTCACTCACTTAATGTCTTTCATTATCTAACTAAACTTTTCACTGCTTTAGATCCACATGTCCCAGTTTCAACCTCGATACCAACACAACCTTCATCATCATCTGAGTCTACTCCAGCTTCTCCTCCAGCAGGTGATTCTGCTCAGATCCTCATCACCCCCAGAGTCTAACTACATGACTTTGATGAATCTGATCCCTTATGAATGATCAGCATGTAGGTTAAAGTGACTGTCTGTTTGTTTCTCTTCCAGGATTTCCAGTTTCCACTGTGATCACTGTGTCTGTAATTCTGCTGCTGCTTCTGATTGGAATCATATTCCTCTTTGTGATTCTACATAAAAAATGCAGGATACAAGGTCTAGTCTGTTTAATATTATTTACAAACTTCATCTTTAAGGAGACATATTTACTACACTACTTGCTGTTTAATCATGTCTGAATGGTTTCAGATGCTCGGAGTGTGTGTGTATGTGTGTGTGTGTGTGTGTGTCTGTCTGTGTTGTTAACCTTGTTCATTAGTCAGTTACATGTTCAGTAGGAGGAGTAGTTAGTGACACAGTGATCCTGTCCATGCTGATCAACAATGAGCACGGATGAGAAGAGACAGAAAATGAACCCATAATACAGATGAATAAATACACCACAGGATTTCCGGCCATCATAAAATCCAAAGCTAATAATAACAGAAATAACAACTACTGACTACTTGGATGTTTTTTGTTTCAGCAGGTACAGCTTCTATTGGTGAGAGTTCTGTCCAAGGCTCAGGAAACGACCAAGAGGTAACTGTCTTTATCAGTGTGTGTGTTCAGTACCAAAATTTACTGTTTTTGAAAATCCATGAAAACATTTATATGTGTTGTTTCTGTTTCTCTGTGCTTACTGTCTTTGATTATGAGGAGGTTAAAGACACCAGACGCCTGTCTGCCTCAGACGCTGGAAAAATTTACTGCAATGTTCAACTACCCACAATCCCCTCTGATCCTCCTCAAAATGTTTATGCCAACATGTAGTTGAAACGTTTATTCTACTGCTCAATTACCCACAATCGCTCCTGATCAGGAAATCTACTCCACAGCTCAGTTACCCACAAGTCTCTCTGATTCCTCAGCCAGTGCTGATCAGCAGTTAGTTGAGGAATCTGCTGAAGGCCTGAATTACGCAGCAGCCACCGGCTCTAATGATGCAGTTCCAAAGATGATCTGTCAGAAGCAAGCGATATCATATGTCTATGATACAGTCAGTCATGTTAATTCATGTGGCTAGTTTATAATTATTATGTCTCTAATCATCACCATCATCATCATCATCATCATCATTATTCCATCCATCCATTCATCCCAATTTTACAATAAGTACAGATTGCGATTTTTCTGTAATATGATCACTGCTTGTGGCCATATTCATCTTTGTATTTTCATCCATTTTGAATAGCTATATGAACGTATGGTATGTACTGAGTGTATTGTATGTGTGGTCTATGTTATGTTTGGAAAGAAATGCTGTATGTATTAAATATATGGAGAATGGTATGCATTGTACTGTATATAGGAGTATGATTTTAAATAGTATCTTTACAGAGTGTGAGTGCTAGAAGAAAGAGAGAAGTGGAGACATTCGTCTTATCTTAACCCCAAAGTCTCAAAATCAGCTTGACCCGCTCACTTCACTTTTTGTTCACATGTTGTTGTTCATCTTTATTTTGTCTTATAGTGACCACACTCATTATTACTGCTCTGCGTTCTTATATCAGCCATCCTCATGCCCTCTGTTTCATAATCAAGAATTCTGTCATGTATGCTTATTCAGATAAAAGCACAAAGTGTATTTTTGCCATTTAAATGATTTTTTTTAAATGATGAGTTCATTATGGACTGTTCACTTTTGATGTTATCAGCAGGATGTTATGCAATAAATAAACTTTCTCAAGTGCATAGTATTGTTCCTAAGCAGGAAGTTATCATCTCAGGCCAGTATTTACACCAATATATAAGATTATTATATACATACAGCTGGGGTCCAATATTCTGAAACCACAGTGAAAATCTGAAGTTTTATTTAGATTTAACTTCTGGAAATAAACAGAAAGTTAAATAAATACATAAATAAAGTAAATTGTGACATATTATCATGTGGCACATGTTCAGATGATATGTTGATGGTTTTGATCTAAAAATGGATCATCAGGTTTTGCACAAAGTTGTGGAGTCCGTGCCAGCTCGGGTGCACACTGTCATTAAAGCAAAAAGGGCATGTAACAAATATTAAGAAACTCTGAAATTCATGTAAATATTTCTAAGATTCTACTTTCCACTCAAGCTGTTGCTGATAATCTCAGGTGTAATGAAAACCTTTGTGTTAAATAGAAAAAGAATGATAAAGAGAAGCACTTTCACTAGAGCTCAGACATGTGGTCCCCACTGTACTGTATGTCCATAAAGTAACACAGCTGAGTTTATGCTGAACATGATTTGCTTTTACTAGAGGCTCCTCTAGATGGCAGTGTTGATCCACAATCTTGTAGAATTAACCTCTATAAAGCACCAGGAAATGTAAAATAATAATAATAATAATAATAATAATAATTAAACAAAATAAAATGTAAAATAAATAATTTCTCCACTTGTGCCCTAGTGTTTTACTCTGATTGCCGTTGCAGGCTGGAAGTCCACTGTCTATATGTGGGAGTCTCAGACATTGGAATGTCTATCAAGCTAACACATTAGTATAGGAGTTTAGGAGTTGTGTGAAAATATGAAGGTGTTTTATGTCATGTTTATGCAGATACATAGAAAATTCCAAAGGGTTCACAAACTTTCAAGCACCAATGTAACACTCAAGTGTGGTGTCATGTATACGTTACAAATAACTGGAGCCAGATTTATTCAAACATTTCCCCATGAGGATCACTTCCCAGTTTTTTGAGAACTCACACCTCGACCCCCTCATGAGATGTCTCTGCTGATTAAGAAGGTGGATTCAACATCTGAAGGATTTTTTTTACTCCTTCAGCCCCACCCCAGGACTTACCTGGCCTGTACAGTACAGTTCAGCAAGAGTTACCAAGTTCAACTAGCATAAGGATTAGTATTATCATCATTAGGCACTGCAGAATATTAATGAACTGTGGAAATCTCTCTATACAACAAGCAACTTTAATTGATTATGCTTTACACGTTACTCAGCACACAGCTCTTATATACAAGTAGCTGATAAAGCCAGAAGCTTCCTCCAACTAACTGGCTTGTTTTATTCACCTGTCTGCTCCTTAGTCTCAGTACTGGACAAAACACTGGAGCACATCTGCAGTGCTCTTTTATAGCTAAAACACTTTTACTAGCAGTTTATAACAGTGAATAGCGATGGCTGTGCTTGGCTTTCAGAAACCTAACTCCACTAACCTCTCCCCTCGGCAGACACTGATTTATTGTGTTTGGTGATTAATTACAATTATATTTCATTTATCCTGAGTGACTTTATTATTGTGTCCTGCTACAGAATTGTTCTGCTTGTTGGAGAAGTGAGCGACAGAGCTCTGTATAACGGCTAGATGATGTTAGCAATGTAGCAGTTAGCTTTTGCCCACTCAGCCATTCAAGCTCTTGAAAGCCAAGTTATAGCATTAAAACACATGGACTTCTGCTCATAATAATTCATGATGATTAGATGTCACTTATCCTGAGTGACAAAATGTTTCCCAGGTACTCTGCATGTTACAGCATCAGAGCTCTCTATCTCTGTGTTAGCATTTAGTTTTTGCCCATTCAGCCATTCAAGTGAATAAATGTGCAGTTATAGCTCTTGAAACATGTTAAATTCAGCAGATAATGATTTATAACCATTTTATTTCTCTTATTCTGAATCTATCATCATCACGTTACTGAAGTAAGTTTCTTATTGCAGTGGAGCTCTGTATAAAGGCTGTATAATGTGCTTGAAAGCCTTGTTACTGCATTAAAACACATAAAATTATGATTAATGATGATTAGATTTCCATATCCTGAGTAACTTTTCATGTTACATAAAATGACTGACACGAGGCCCCTCCAAACAATTGACCCCTCCAAATGGCTAGATGATGTTAGCAATGTAGCAGTTAGCTTTTGCCCACTCAGCCATTCAAGCTCTTGACACTAAGCATCACTTAACTTTGGATTAGTACATAGTTCACACATATGTCACACACACAGATGCAGAATGTTAATATTAAACACTCACACACCGTAATACGATAGTTTATACACTGTAACTGACCAGAGGCATGTAGTTCACACATATGTCACACACACACTTCCTGTAGAGCTATTTATCACACTTCTAGAAGGGGAAGTTGGCGTGCTGTGACTTTCTGCTTAAGACACAGATGAAGACACACAGCACATTCACAGAGCGGGACAGAGACAGTAACAGTGTGTAACACAACAGGAGCTTTAATATCTTTCTGAAGTGGAGTTGGTGTGGAGATCTGGGAGTGTGAACTCAGGATGAAGATCCTCCTCATCTTCACCCTCTGTCTGATCTCAGGTAAAGAAATGCACTTCAGAATAATCCTCACTATCAGCAGCAGTGTTACATGAAGGAAGGTTTTGCTCAGATGGATGTTTGGTGTTTTGTTAGATGGAGGAGCCTCCAAGAACATAACAGGATATTCAGGAGGAGGAGTCCTTATCAAGTGCAAGTATCATACAGAATACACACAAAACAATAAATATTTCTGTAAGGGTTCAGGACTATCCTGTTCTGACCAAATAAAGACAGGAGCTAAAAACGAGTGGATAAATTCAGGAAGATTCTCACTGTTTGATGACACCAAATCAGCAGCGTTCAGTGTGAAGATCAGAGAGCTCACTGTAGAGAACACTGGGACGTACCAGTGTGGAGTTGATATATCCTGGGTGATAGACATTTACACAACAGTGGAACTGAAGGTGAAGGAAGGTGAGTAGGAGATATTTATTCAGACCTTTCAAGTAAAAAATTGACTAAAACTTTGAAATATCACAATTTGATTGTCCATTACTTTTGCAAGGCCGAGAAACCAATCACATTTTTGTGCATTTTAACTTTTTATATTTAAATTAGCTTCTGAAATCCAAACCAATTTGTATGAATATCACAATTATTAATTTCTACACAATAATGTCTGCATATAAGTCTTACCTGATCATCATACATTACAGTTACAGTTTAATGGAGACATGAAGTTAAATGAATATTGAGGAAATGTGGTTGGATTTTTGTATCTTGGCTGTGGGCAGAGTCAATATTTACTCAGGACTAGATAGCTAGCATTAGCTAACTTAATTAACTGCAAGCAGCAGTGTTAACGCTGGTAGTGTTGGAATCAATCATTGTTTCAGTAATGTTAGTCACAGCAGTCAGATAACCGCTGTGTAAATAATAAAATTAGCCGTGTTTGATAGTAAGCGAGCTAACGTTACACTAACCGCTGTGTGTAAATAATAAAATTAGCCATGTTTGATACTAAGGTATGGAGCCCCCCTAGTGTCAGGTAAGAAAAAAAATACAGCCATGTGTGAACCGTGCCCTCAGTTTTGTAATCCATGCCCTCAGATTTGTAATCTGTGGCCTCAGTTTTTTAAATCGTACCCTCAGATTTGTAATCCGTACCCTCAGTTGTGTAAACCGCGCACACTGCGTTAAAGTTGCGTTCATATTGGACATTCGCTGTACATTCGAGTTCTCTCTTCTATTTCTCAAGAAATAAACACACAAAAAGCACATAATGTGTATTGTCTTAATAATGTGTATTGAGTACAATACAACTGAATATATTTTTAAATTTTCTCCCGTTAAAGCCCACGGAAGCCAATCTTTGGGAAGCGCAGGTCATCAGCACCTTATAGAAGAGAGAAACCCGAATGTACAGCGAATGTCCCGTATAAACCCAACTTTAACGCAGTGTGCGCGGTTTACAAATCTGAGGGCACGGATTACAATTCTGAGGGTACGATTTACAAATCTGAGGGCACGGATTACAAATCTGAGGGTACAGATTACAAAACCGAGGGTAGGTTTACAAATCTACGGAGCCCCCCTAATGTTAGGTAAGAAAAAAAAATACAGCCATGTGTAATCCGTACCCTCAGTTTTGTAAACTGTGCCCTCGGTTTTGTAACCTGTGACCTCGGTTTTGCAATCCGTACCCTCGGTTTTGCAATCCGTACCCTCGGTTTTGCAATCCGTACCCTCGGTTTTGTAAACTGTGCCCTCAGTTTTGTAAACTGTGCGGATTACACATGGCTGTATTTTTTTTCTTACCTGACACTAGGGGGGCTCCGTAGTAAGGAGCTAATTGCTGGAAATTCCTGCATGTTTCTGTTGTACTGAAGGCTCCACACTAAACCCTATAGGAATATCCTGCAGAGTTTGTCAATGTGTCCTGTAGGATTTCATTATTCTTGCAGGATACCAGCAAACATCCGGCAGAAAAATTTAAATCTTGTAGAATTCAGAGTTTATTTTGTAAGGTTCAGTAGTTAATCATCCATCTGTCTCTCCAATATTATCGTTGTATATCTCAAGAACCAGTTGAAGGTTTGTAGGATTTATATGGAATTTTCACTGAAACCAGAAGCTGAACGAATTTTATTTTGAAATTAATCCAAAACGGGGTCAAGGTCTCAACAAGGTCAAATATCATCTGAAATAGTTTTTCTTGAATAGTGTCCTTTCTGTTTGGAGGATATTTTAAGGGTATTAGAGACATTAGGAACAAGAAGCACTAGACGTGTTGGTGGAGGAGGCGTCCATGTCAATGCTGTTGGCGTAGATTTCTACTTGTTTATAAATTAAATGTACATCAATTATACTCACTGCTTTAAAAATCATAAATTCTTCATGTGAAAACTATCACATTTTAATGTAAAAACTTGATAAAAGTGCATGAGGCCTCTTGGACTCAGATTCCCATCAGACCTATACATAATCTGTCATTGGTTTTTGACCATGGTTTTGTTTGTAGATTTGGATTATTAATAATCGGCTCACGCTTTCATCCATCTTCCTCCACCTCATAGCAATTTCACTACATTTCATAGAAATGAAGACATAAGAAAAGTACAAACTCAAACCTTTCCCTTAACTCTGACTCAATTTATAGAAAGTGAGTTGTGTTTAAAGATATGAAGTTGTGAGGACTTCTTAACTGTGAAGACTTTTTTTTTTCAAGTATCATTTTAACTCAAGTATCATTTTTAGTAGCTGCTTCCAGTTTTAATTAATTGAGCAGGATTGAACTTGCTTTTAACAGGGGGCTCGGTCTCTAGAGAAGTGAACGCATATGCAGGGGGAGGAATCAACATCAAGTGCAGATATGAGGATGATAAATACAAACCCAAATCTTTCTGTAAGATGGGATCACATCAGTGGTGTTTTAATGAAATAACAACAAAACTAAATAGTGAATGGTCACATGGTGGCAGATTCTCAATTCAGAACAACAGAAGTGCAGGATTCTTCAGTGTGTTTATCAGAAGAAACATCAGATTTATATGTAAATTTACTGTATAACTGTCTAAGTGTTGTTAATCAGAGCTAGGACACATATACACATATAAACTGATCTGATTGGTTGTGATTTGCAGATCTGTCCTATGAGAAGTCCATCAGTAAGACTGTCCAAGTAGGAAGAGATTTGAATATCAGCTGTAAATACCCACAATCCCTCAGGATTGATCCCAAGTTTCTCTGCAAGACGAGGCTGCAACGTGCTGCTTGTTCTTATAAAGAATCTGTTAAAGAAAGTAGAAAATATGTAAATGAGGGGAAATTCTCCCTGTATGATGACAGAGAAACACAAATGTTGACTGGGAGTATTAGAAATGTAACTGAGCAGGACTCTGGTGAATACTGGTGTGGAGCTGAAGCAGCCTGGATATCTGATCATGGATACAAGGTTTATTTCACACAGATCGACCTGACAGTTAATGGTGAGTTTATAGAGACATGGAGACACACTACATTAACTATTCTGACTAAACTAATTAGGCTAATCTAACTAAACTTTTCACTGCTTTGGACCCATTTGTCCCAGTTTCAACCTCGAAACCAACACAACCTTCATCATCATCATCATCATCATCTTCTTCTCCTCCAGCAGGTGATTCTACTCAGATCCTCATCACCCCCAGAGTCTAACTACATGACTTTGATGAATCTGATCCCTTATGAATGATCAGCATGTAGGTTAAAGTGACTGTCTGTTTGTTTCTCTTCCAGGATTTCCAGCTTCCACTGTGATCACTGTGTCTGTAATTCTGCTGCTGCTTCTGATTGCAATCTCATTCCTCTTTGTGATTCTACAAAAAAGACAGAAGATGCAAGGTACACAAACAGAAACACAACACATTATCAGTGTGTAACAGGTTTAATTTGGAGTGACGGGTTGATGATCGGTGGTACAGTGGTGCAGCAGGTAGCGTTGCTGTCTCACAGCTCCAGTGTCCAGAATTCAGTCCTGAGCTTGGGTTCCTGTTTTGCATATCTGACCTCACAAAAACATGCCGGTAGGTGGATGTGTGATGTCCTGTAATGGACTAATGTAAAGCATTTACTGGAAATGAATTCATGACTGATTCCAAAACTAAACTAAATCTAAAACTAAAAATAACAGCATTTATAAGATTTACTGATTACTTGACTTCCGTTATCAGGAGGTACAGCTTCTACTGGCAGGAGTTCTGTCCAAACCTCAGGAAATCACCAAGGGGTAATTGTCTTCATCAGTGTGTGCTCAGTACAAAACTTATTGTCTTTTACAACAACATTTGTTGTAGAAAACATTTATATTCTTTGTTTTTGTTTCTCTTTGCTCTCAGGTTCCTCCTGATATCTGTTTCTATGAGGAGATTGAAGACACCAGACGACTTTCTGCCTCAGACGCTGGATCTTCTTCAGTTTACTCTACTGCTCAACTACCCACAATCCTCTCTGATCCTCAACCTGTTTATTCAAACACAGAGTTACCCACAAGCCCCTGTGATTCTACTGTTTATTCTACTGCTCAACAACCCACAATCCCCTCTGATCAGGACATCTACTCCACAGCTCAGTTACCCACACGTCTCTCGGCTGAGAAATCTGATGAAGGTCTGACTTAGGCAGCAGTGAATTTTCACTCCAGGGCCACCAGCTCTAATGATGCAGTTCCACAGATTCTCTTTAAGAAGGAAGAGGTCTCGTGTGACTATGATACAGTCAGTCATGTTAATTCATGAGGCTAGTTTCTCATCATTAGTGCTGCAACCATGTGGCACTGGAACTCTACCGCTTTGTTTAGATTCTTCTTCTTCTTCATCATCAAAATATGTTGGTTATTATTAGGCAAAAAAAAAGACTGAAAAGTGGTCATTATTTTTTCAAGATTAAGTCTGTGAGGATTGTGGGAGTGGATTCTACGGAAGCCCTAAGCGGTCATGCATTGTTAATTTTTCTTTAATGCTTTCTCGTGATCTCAACTTAATTATTCTATGTATTAGACAGCCATCGTCCCGAACTCAGTGGGTTTTTTTAATGGGTTTTTGCTTAAATGCCTGAAATAAGGTCTGTGGTTAACACAATCTCAGGATATTTTCACGTTTTATTCTATGCCTAAAACACATCAGTAGTACTCCACTCGTGATTTTGAAAAAGGTGGCTGCTAACGAGTGGCTAAATGAGAGTACAGAGATTATCAAGGAAATTAAACGTCATCACACCGAACAGGAAAACTCATCTACTACAGCCTCGTTGTGTTTATACTCGCGCTTTTGCAAACTATTCCAACTCAGACCTTCTAACTTGTAGATTTATCAGTTTATAATATTTCCCGATGGTAGTGTTTTTTTAAATAAAGATTGAAAGAGTTGTCGGAAACGTAGCGGTGCTGACGTTGAAGTCATGTGACCGTGGTGTAGCTCGTTTATAGCCTAATATTAGCTTTTTACTTCTGGCGATTGTATTTAGGCTGCAAAATTCATAAAGTTTGTGTTAATTTGTAAAGATTATCTTGATGAACAAAACTTGTAAGAACCATAAAGTTTTGTTGGTCACAGAGCTTATTTTCTGCAATAATCTAAAAACCAATGGGAAAATGTTATTGGATTTTTGTCGAGGGAACCAGGGTGATGCTACCGTCCGGGTTGGCCTATAAAAATACATCATCCATGCAGGATTGACGATCTCCACGTTAGTGTTCGACACCTGAGAAGGGGACACGCCTCTCTCTTAATGTGGAGATAAAGTCCATTTCTACAGCGGAAATTATTCTGTAGGATTCACCATTTGAAAGCTTTTTTTTTACTCCTTCAGACCGCCCCCAATTCCAAGTAGAAATTTGTATATACAAATTCTTAAAGTTATTCATCTCTGGCTGTTGTTTTTTTTATTTTTATTTATTTGTATATTTGCTTTAGAATAAAACAAACAGATTTTTAACATTTAAATAAAGGTTTTATTTATTCTCAGCCAGAGTGTCAAGGCTTAAGATAGCGAACTTATGAATTAACTTAATAAAGACACAAACACACACATATACACACTGCCCTCCACTAATATTGGCACCCTTGGTAAACATGAGCAAAGAAGGCTGTGAAAAATTGTCTTTATTTTTTTAACTTTTTGATATTTTGTTAAAAGAATTCACAAAAATGCTCTGCTCTCATGGATATCAAACAATTGCAAACACAACACAGGTTTATCCAAAATAATATCTTTGTTACACATAGGTGTGCAACAATTATTGTCACCCCTATGAATTCATATGAGAAAATATATATTTGAAGTGTATTCCCATTGATATTTTACTTTTGTTTAGTACACCTGGGTGACTAGGAACAAGAAATTGTTCAACCATCGCTTCCTGTTTATTCCAGGGGTATAAATATGAGGTAACACATAGGCCAAATTCCCTTGGTCATATATATACAATAGCAATGCACATACAATGTGCAGTAAAATGTTTTTGAGCTTCACAAAATGGGAAGTGGCTATAAGAAAATAGCACAAGTGTTGAAAACGCCCATTTCCACCATCAGAGCAATAATTAAGAAGTTCCAGTCAACTGGAAATGTTATGAATCAACCTGGAATTGGACGTGTGTCTATATCGTCTCAACACACTGTGAAGAGGATGGTTCGAGTGGACAAAAAATCTCCAAGGATCACAGCTGGAGAACTGCAGAAGTTAGTTGCGTCTTGGGATCAGAAAGTCTCTAAAACTACAATCTGAAGTCACCTACATCACCACAAGTTGTTTGGAAGGGTTTCAAGAAAAAAGCCTTTACTCTCATCCAAAAACAAACTCGAGCGTCTTCAGATTGCCAGATACTACTGGAACTTCAAATGGGATCGGGTTCTATGGTCAGATGAAACCAAAATAGAGCTTTTTTGTAATAAATACCAGAGGTGGTTTTGGCTCACAGAGAGGTAGCCATATGGAAAAATACCTTATGTCCACAGTTAAATATGGTGGTGGATCTTTAATGTTTTGGGGCTGTTTTTCTGCCAGAGGACCTGGATATTTTGTTAGGATACATGGCATCATGGACTCCATCAAATATCAACCAATATTAAATGAAAACCTGACTGCCTCTGCCAGAAAGCTTCAAAATGGGCCGTGGTTGGATCTTCCAGCAGGAGAATGATCCAAAACGTACATCTAAATCAACACAAAAATGGTTTACTGACCACAAAATCAAGGTCCTACCATGACCATCCCAGTCCCCTGACTGGAAACCCACATAAAACCTATGGGGTGAACTGAAGAGGAGAGTCCACCAGCGTGAATGTACGGGCAAGCTGCATATATTATGATCAACACACAATTTAACCGAGATGAGAGAATAATCTGAGATCTTCTCTAATTCCAGACTGCTGGGACTACGGCTGCTCCTAAGGCCATACAGACTTCATATAAATCCATAATGAACTTTTTCACACTAACTGTTGTTACCCAGATGAGGATGGGTTCCTCTCAAGGTTTCTTCCTCTTAAAACATCTTAGGGAGTTTTTCCTTGCCACCGTCGCCACTCAGTGGCTTGCTCAGTTGAGATAAATTCACACCTTTAATATCTGTATACCATGTTGATATTTCTGTAAAGCTGCTTTGAGACAATGTCTATTGTAAAAAGCGCTATACAAATAAAATTGAATAGAATCGCTTCACTGAGGAAATATGACGATATTTTCTATATTTAATCTGTAAGTTAGTAGAAGGTCAAGAGTGTGACCACCATTATGAGTGGGTCCTATAACATTGTGATTGACCCCTACTGAATCTAGGGTTTAATTTTGTGATTAGTTTCCATCATTTCCCATTTTCAGTGTATTTTTTTTCTGTTTGAAAAGCGAGTATGAACATGTTCAGGGTTGAGCAAAGCAACTCAGCACAGTAAAAAAGAGCAGGCTGTTATTAGAAAACATTTTTATTCATGTAGGAAACATTAGATTAAAGCAAGACATTTATTTTAAAATGATTTATTTTAAAATAATAGATATAACAATAAACTATAAAAAGAGAATATTTAAATAAGGTTAACTAGAGAGAAAATTAAACGTATAAGAGAATGAACGGTCACAAATGAAGCTAGCTAGCTTGTTAGCTTGAGACCCTCAAAGTTGTGGATATAACTCGAAACATACAGTTTAAAGCCATTCTCCTTCTCACTAGAAGGAAAGACAGATGCTAACATCATAACGCGATTGTCATCGTTCACAGTAATCCGTGGAAGGTCTTACAAGCAGTGAGTGTAAAAATCCATGCTGACAGCGTCCATTGAAACGGAAAGCAAAAATCACTTCCGGTGCAGCACTGAAAGTTGCGCTAGCCACTGAGACTGAAAGCGGAAGTGACTGTGCATAGAGTCCAATGAGAACATGCTGAGGCGTCGACGTCATTACATCGTCACTAACCAATGAGAGCGGTTATGGGCGGAGCGACACATGTTTAGCCCCGCCCCATTCTGCCGGCTGTAGCCAGGGGCTGTATTCAGTTGTATTCAACATCATGCAGCGCTGCACAGACCGCCACGTCACTGTGACGTTTGGCATCAAAGTACCGCGATAGCGATACGAGAGCAGTCGACTTCCTGCACGAGCTCTGATTACGACACAGCTATTTCAGGATTGGCCAGACTCACCGACCACAATGATGACGCGCTTTTCATGTTTATTCTGACACCTTCAGTTCTGCTAAGACTCACAAATCTGTATTTTTATAACAGTGAAAACCCTTTCCATGTGATCTTAATGTTGTACTGTGTCATGTTTATCAAAATAAAACTGATAAAAATGTAGACCCAACTTTATTGGTTTTTAAATAATACAGGTTTATGATTAACTTTCTTCTTGTACACACAGGCACTGTATTAACTTAATCTATTCAGTGACATGTGTTTCTGGTTGCTACATGTAAAATTCAGACGCTTGTTTATCTGAGAAATATTACATCTAATCCACTTCCTCTGCGATAAAGAAAGCAAACACTGCACAAGCGTCACTACGGGAAGCAGAAAGTGTCCAACTTAACGGCTCTGTTTTAAACTCCTCCCCCGACTGCAAGTGGAAACTCTCGCCGATCGGTTACATCCAATCACAGCCGAAGGCCAATACATCGAGGACCTTCTCCCCAATTACCCTTGTGTTCACAAAGCTCCGCCCCCAGGACTTACCTGACCTGTACAGAACAGTTCAGCTAGAGTTACCGAGTTCAACTAGCTAGTGGTTAGCACGTTTGCCTCACACCTCCTGGGTTCTCCCTGTGCTGCAGGTGTTTCCTCCGGGTACTTCGGTTTCCTCTCCCAGTCCAAAGACATGCATGGTAGGCTGGTTGGCATTTGGCAAGTGTCCGTAGTGTATGTGATTGTGCGCTGCGATGGATTGGCAGTTGCCCAGGTCATGCACCTTTTAGACGTTCCCTTACTGACTCCATTACTATAAGGCGCTGATGACCTGCATTTCCCAAAATCCGCTTCCGCGGGTTTTAACTAATGATGTTAGTAATGTAGCATTTAGCGTTTTCACACTCAGCTCAAGCTCTTGTTATAGGTTATAGCCTAGAAATAAAGGAATAAAGGGCACAGATTGAGAACGATCCCAATGAAATTTCTATCTGAATAAACTAGATGAGTAATCATTTTTAATAATGTTTTCTTGCAAGTAGAAGCACATTAGAAGGCCTGAGAGGAGAAATAACTCCCATGGAGAAAGATGCTCAGATGCAGAATACACTTGAGATACACTCACAACTTCATATGATAGTTTGTACACTGTAACTGACCACAGGCACATAGTTCACACATATTTCACACACACACACACTTCCTGTAGAGCTATTTATCACACTTCTAGATGGGGAAATGAGCGTGCTGTGAGTTTCTGGTTAAGACACAGATGAAGACACACAGAACATTCACAGAGCGGGACAGAGACAGTAACAGTGTGTAACACAACAGGAGCTTTAATATCTTTCTGAAGTGGAGTTGGTGTGGAGATCTGGGAGTGTGAACTCAGGATGATGATCCTCCTCATCTTCACCCTCTGTCTGATCTCAGGTAAAGAAATGCACTTCAGAATAATACTCACTATCAGCAGCAGTGTTACATGAAGGAAGGTTTTGCTCAGATGGATGTTTGGTGTTTTGTTAGATGGAGGAGCCTCCAAGGAAGTAACAGGATATTCAGGAGGAGGAGTCCTTATCAAGTGCAAGTATGATACAAAATACAGAGAAAACCAAAAATATTTCTGTAAGGGTTCATGGCGATCCTGTTCTTACCAAATAAAGACAGGAGCTAAAAACAAGTGGATAAATTCAGGAAGATTCTCACTGCTTGATGACACCAAATCAGCAGAGTTCAGTGTGATGATCAGAGAGCTCACTGTAGAGGACACTGGGACGTACCAGTGTGGAGTTGATAAATTGGGAATAGACATTTACACACCGGTGGAACTGAAGGTGAAGGAAGGTGAGTAGGAGATATTTATTCAGACTTTTCAAGTAAAAAAACTTAACTAAAGATTCATATATCACGATTTTATTTGATAGTAAGCGAGCTAACGTTCCACTAAATGCTGTGTGTAAATAATAAAAGTAGAAAGATTTTCATAGAAATGAAGACATAAGAACAGAACTCTAACTCAGATTATAGAAAGTGAGTTGTGTTTAAAGACATGAAGTTGCGAGTGATACATCATGTCGGTAAAAGACAAATCATTTAATTGTGAATACTTTTCTTTAAAGCTAGAACTCAATTATCATTTTAACTCAAGTATCATTTTTAGTAGCTGCTTCCAGTTTTAATTAATTGAGCAGGATTGAACTTGCTTTTAACAGGGGGCTCGGTCTCTAGAGAAGTGAGTGCATATAAAGGGGGAGGAATCAACATCAAGTGCAGATATGAGGATGAATATGAAGACAAACCCAAATCTTTCTGCAAGATGGGAACACATCAGTGGAGTTTTAATCGAATAACAACAAAACTAAACAGTGAATGGTCACATGATGGCAGATTCTCAATTCAGGACAACAGAAGTGCAGGATTCTTCAGTGTGTTTATCAGAAAGCTGATTACGGAGGACACTGGAACATACGCGTGTGCTGTTGTTGTGTCTGATGAAATACAGATCTACACTGTAGTGAAGCTGAAAGTAACAGAAGGTGAGGATCTTTAATTATGTGTTTTATCAGAAGAAACATCAGATTTATTTGTAAATTTACTGTATAACTGTCTAAGTGTTGTTAATCAGAGCTAGGACACATATACACATATAAACTGATCTGATTGGTTGTGATTTGCAGATCTGTCCTATGAGAAGGCCATCAGAAAGACTGTCCATGTAGGAAGAGATTTGACTGTCAGCTGTAAATACCCAGAATCCCTCAGGAGTGACCCCAAGTTTCTCTGCAAGACGAGGCTGAACGATTCTGCTTGTTTTTATAAAGAATCTGTTAAAGAAAGTAGAAAATATGTAAATGAGGGGAAATTCTCCCTGTATGATGACAGAGAAACACAAATGTTGACTGTGAGTATTAGAAATGTAACTGAGCAGGACTCTGGTGAATACTGGTGTGGAGCTGAAGCAGCCTGGACATCTGATCATGGATACAAGGTTTATTTCACACAGATCGACCTGACAGTTACTGGTGAGTTTGTAGAGACATGGAGACACGTTGTCTCAGTCAGTATTTCTGAAGTTCCACACATAGAGAATGTACACTGTATTGTGTTGCATCTGTGCTGCTATCAGTCATTTACTAGATTCACTCACTTAATGTCTTTCATTATCTAACTAAACTTTTCACTGCTTTAGACCCACATGTCCCAGTTTCAACCTCGATAGCAACACAACCTTCATCATCATCATTATCACCATCATCATCATCATCTGAGTCTACTCCAGCTTCTCCTCCAGCAGGTGATTCTGCTCAGCTCCTCATCACCCCCAGAGTCTTACTACATGACTTTGATGAATCTGATCCCTTATGAATGATCAGCATGTAGGTTAAAGTGACTGTCTGTTTGTTTCTCTTCCAGGATTTCCAGTTTCCACTGTGATCACTGTGTCTGTAATTCTGCTGCTGCTTCTGATTGCAATCTCATTCCTTTTTGTGATTCTACAAAAAAGACAGAAGATGCAAGGTACGCAAACACAAACACAACACATTATCAGTGTGTAACAGGTTTAATTTGGTGTGACGGGTTGATGATCGGTGGTACAGTGGTGCAGCAGGTAGCGTTGCTGTCTCACAGCTCCAGTGTCCAGAATTCAGTCCTGAGCTTGGGTTCCTGTTTTGCATATCTGAGCTCACAAAAACATGCTGGTAGGTGGATGTGTGATGTCCTGTAATGGACTAATGTAAAGCATTTACTGGAAATGAATTCATGACTGATTCCAAAACTAAAGATATCTAAAACTAAAAATAACAGCATTTATAACATTTACTGATTACTTGACTTCTGTTATCAGGAGGTACAGCTTCTACTGGCAGGAGTTCTGTCCAAACCTCAGGAAATCACCAAGGGGTAATTGTCTTCATTAGTGTGTGTTCAGTACAAAACATATTGTCTTCTGCAATAAAAAAGGCTGAAATCATTCATATTATTTGTTTCTGTTTCTCTTTGCTCTCAGGTTCCTCCTGATGTCTGTGAGTATGAGGACATTAAAGACACCAGACGACTTCCTGCCTCAGACGTTGGATCTTCTTCAGTTTACTCTACTGCTCAACTACCCACAATTCTCTCTGATCCTCAACCTGTTTATTCAAACACAGAGTTACCCACAAGCCCCTGTGATTCTATTCTATTCTATTCTGCTGTTTATTCTGCTGTTCAACGACCCACAATCCCCTCTGATCGGGACATCTACTCCACAGCTCTACCCACACGTCTCTCGGCTGAGAAATCTGATGAAGGTCTGACTTACGCAGCAGTGAGTTTTCACTCCAGGGCCACCAGCTCTAATGATGCAGTTCCACAGATTCTCTTTAAGAAGGAAGAGGTCTCGTGTGATTATGATACAGTCAGTCATGTTAATTCATGAGGCTAGTGTCTCATCATTAGGACTCCAACCATGAGGCACTGGAACTCTACCGCTTTGTTTAGATTCTTCTTCTTCTTTTCTTCTTCTTCTTCCTCTTCTTCTCCTCCACAGCTTGAGCCCAAAACAATATCTGAAGCAAAATCCAGTAATGTGCCTGAAAAGACGCACTGAAGATATCTGTATCAGATGTTATAGGGGTGAGATAGCACCACAATTGGCTGAAAATTCTTCTTTCTCATCATCATTAGAAAGCCCAAAGCCATAAGTACCTACTTCAGTTCTGAGCTATTGTTCACGATGTGTGAATCTTAGGGCCCTTTTCCCCTAAAGTATAGATTCTACACAATTTTATCCCCAATAATCCAGTCAGTATCTCATTTTGGTGCTTGTACAATGCTAACCAACTGACTGCAAGTGAGTCAAGTCATGTAGTTTCAGTGTCAGCCATGTGTCAGCTATTCTGTGTGTGAAAGTCATGTAGTGTGAACACCGCCAAAGTGTGGTAAGAGCAGTGAGAACAGGAACCTCTGACCAAGTATGATTTTACAAGCCCTTTTCTGCACGTCTTCCTGTTGTTCCTCTTCCTCAAGCTTCCTGTTGGCTGAGGTCAACATGCGGTCCTCCTGACTGTCCCATCTCAAGTTACCCTGGATGATAACCCCCAGGACTTTGACTATGTCACAAACGTCCAATATGTTCTGATCAGTGGAGAGGCTCGGCCTGGCTGGTCTATGTCTCATGCTGGTAACGTAAAACTTTACATTTCTTTGAGTTGAGTTTCATTTTATGTTCCTCTACCCAGTTGTTAAGACCATTCAGGGTCTGTCCAGAGGGTATAGGGTAGTTGGGGTGTCCACATCTGGGCCAATGTCATATCATCCACATATTTCCAGTAATCTGTTCCATCCAGGAGAGCACTGTTAATCACCGTTAAGAACACTATAAGCCCTAGTACGAATCCCTGTGCAACTCCACATGTTTGATATTCCCAATCAGAGAGATATCCCTGATGATGCACTTTTTGGCGATGGACAGTCGTGAAGCTGCAAATTCATGAGATTAGGTCCGGTCTCACTGCACGATCGAGGAGGCCTTGTACCGTCACTGTGTGATCTACAGCATCAAATGCCTTGGCAAAATCCGTCGTGATAAATGTGCGCACTGAGCCTGAAACATCACAGGCCTTGTACACATCAGTCCATCAAACTAACTAGACTGTGTGTTGTGGAATATTTTGTTGTGTTACATGGGATCTAAATTTGGTGTGATGTCATTCAGAATCCAGTGTGCAGCAAACTGTTCACAAATTTCATGAGTGGTCCACTTACTTCAATGGATTTCCTTAGTTCAAGGAAACTAGAAAACTTGGGCTGTCATGGTCCACAAGGGCAATTCCACCTTGGGCCACTAGAGGGCACCCTGACTTCTTGTTCTATTGTCGCACTGATTTCCTGTCTCAGTCATGCCCACCTGTTTGTTATTTCTTGATTAGTTGTTCTATTTAAGCTCCTTGTGTTCTCACTTTGTTTGCTGGAGCATTACGTTCATGTTATGTTAAGTTTTGTTAGTGCCATTTGATGTTTGTACTAGGCATAGTCTTTTTTATAGTTTAAGTAGTGCTTACTTTCTGGTTGTTTTGCATTTGTATCCGCTTCCATGGACTCGTCTTCGTGACGTGGGCTGGCCGGAGTGGCCTAATATATGATATAATCACTGATTACTGGTTATATATGATATAACCTAACTGATATAATGTTGCTTTTCATAGCTTTTTTTATTTTATTTGCTTAATTATTACAATAAATATAACTCTGAAACTTTCTGTAGTTCAAAGCGTTTTTATTCCGTGACCTAGTGAACCAGTATCAGGATGTATTTATTGATAGAAACTTCAAAGCACTTCTGTTTGTTGCTCTGGATAAGGGCTTCTGCCAAATGCCTTACACTACATCTACACTGACTTTTTAATTGTATACTGTTTTTAATTATAAACATTGCCAAAAAGCACCCTTACAGAAATCCATAGATTTAGAGCCATATACAAGAGGTCAAAGGTCACAGTCGTGATGAAAAAACTCCCTGAAACGACATGAGAAACAAAACAGACTCGAAAAGGGACGCTTTTTCTTCGGAGTGACACCGGATAGTGGGATTATAAATAGTATTCATTTAGCTGGTCGTTTCATTTATTTAACCCCGCAAACACTGGGACTCGATGAGAAGTTTCAGTTTCATATCTCTGACAGCAAATATGATTACGTACACCAGCAAAGCCGAGTTATCTGTGAGCCTAATAACTGGCAGATGAAAAGCGTCCCCCTTTACACCCTGACTTAATGTGCGTTTTCAGTGATCTGATCACGACTGGGTTTCACCTGAGTGCATCAAATGCCAGTGTAAATGGACTCGATACTCATGCTGATTGGATTATGATTGGATCACTCAAACCTCATTCTGAGTTGTCTGGGATGTTCTTTGACCACATTCAAGACAAGCGTAAATGAAATCGTTTTGCTTATCCTGATACAAGTACATCGGCTGAAGAACGTGTGCTGATATGGTCTCAAATCAAATGGAATATCTGTCATTGCTTGCAAAAAATGATATACTTACAGGTAATTAGGTACACCTACCTTGTGTCTGCAATCCATTTTATCGTGTTTACTTTCCATAGAGATGCATTCTGTACTTCTGAAATTATAGATCTGTTTCTAGGCACGATTTGTTAGTCCTCCTTAAGCTTGTTCATCAGTGGTCAGGACCATCACAGGACCACCACTGAGCAGGTATTAGTTTGTGGCGCGTGTGTGTGTGTGTGCATGCAAAAACAACTCGGTGTCACTGCTGGGCTGAGAATAGTCTGCCAAACCAAACCCAAACTGACATCAGTGTAAAATAAAGCCACCTACTAAAGCAATTCATCTCTGTGTGAGGACCGACATCACCCATTAATTCCACGCCAAAACATTTAGGCCTACGTCTTACATTTCCAAGACTGTTTAAAGCTAAATACCTCTATCCTTCCATTCATCCATCCATTTTCTATACTGCTTATCTTATACAGGGTCACGGGGGAGTATGGAGCCTATATCCCAGGGGACAAGGCGAGGGGACCCAAACCATTGCAAGTCACAAACACACACCAATTTACACACTATGGATAGTTTGAAAATGCCATATAGACTACAACACATCACTGGACACGGGTAGGAAACCGGAGTACCTGGAGGAAACCCTAAAAGCATGGGGAGAACATGCAAACTCTCTGCACACAGAGCAGAGGCAGGAATCAAACCCCCAACCCTGCAAATGTGACGCAAATGTGCTGACCACTAAGCCGTCGTGCCACCCAGTCTAAATACCTTTTTAATATTACTCCAGTATATTTTTGGCTCCGTGCTTTAACCTGAATAAGATTCTGACACATGACGTCATAATGTCATATAACTGCAGTTTTTACGCACTTTTTACACCTCTGGTTATGCACTAGCTGAGTGAAATTATTTACACACTGGTAATGACTTATTGTTTGCACAAAATAAAAGCCTAAGATATAATAAGAATGACAAAAATAAAAAGACAAGTTAGTTAATTAAATATGAATTACATAGCGCTGGCTTGTTACACCCAACATTATCCTTTCAGCCAGCTAGCGGATTTGTAAAAAAATGAGCTGTATTAGCTAGTTGAAAAAAAAATATGCAGCATGGTTCTTATTTGCTTCACAGCCCTAAAGCTGATTTCCACCTAGCATTTGATCAAGGAAGTGCAGAGTCCTGTAACCACAGGTCTAAAGAGGGGGCCTTGCGCAGGCCTACGGTAGACCCCATAGAACGAGGTTTGCAGCTGTTTCTTACTCTGACAGAAGGGGAAGTGGTTACTGCATCACTTTCTGATTAAGACACAGATGAAGACACACAGCACATTCACAGAGCGGGTCAGAGACAGTAACAGTGTGTAACACAACAGGAGCTTTAATATCTTTCTGAAGTGGAGTTGGTGTGGAGATCTGTGAGTGACCCTCTGTCTGATCTCAGGTAAAGAAATGCACTTCAGAATAATCCTTACTATCAGCAGCAGTGTTACATGAAGGAAGGTTTTGATCAGATGGATGTTTGGTGTTTTGTTAGATGGAGGAGCTTCCAAGGAAGTAACAGGATATTCAGGAGGAGGAGTCCTTATCAAGTGCAAGTATCATACAGAATACAGAGAAAACCAAAAATATTTCTGTAAGGGTTCAGTACCAGGCTGTTCTGACCAAGTAAAGACAGGAGCTAAAAACGAGTGGATAAATTCAGGAAGATTCTCATTGTTTGATGACACCAAATCAGCAGAGTTCAGTGTGAAGATCAGAGAGCTCACTGTAGAGGACACTGGGACGTACCAGTGTGGAGTTGATAAATTGGGAATAGACATTTACACACCGGTGGAACTGAAGGTGAAGGAAGGTGAGTCTCCCACCGCTGCCTTGAGTTTTTCTTCACAAAGCTCTAGTGTCATTAGCAGACAAAATACAAAGTAATCATACTTTATTTCTATACTTAAGTATCATTTTAACATATTTTTCATATTTTTACTCTTTATATTTTCATTCAAATATTGAGGTAATGATTTAATTTTTCCCCTTTTCCAGGCTGAGAAACCAATCAATCTGTACATTTGAACTTTATTTCTTCACTAGATTTAAAATATCAAATTGAATTCAAACTGACCTGCAAACTATTGAACTTCCTGCTTCCTTCATTTACTTCCTTGTATTAATTTTACTTCATTATTTATTCAAATGATCTTCACTACCGTGTGTGTTTCTGAGCATGATTTCATTGCTCATTATTTCTTGTTTTTGACTTTTTGCTTACACACTTTATTTTGTTTCTGATTGCCCAGTGCTGTTCTGTTTGCCTGACACTTCACCCGCCATTTTTATTTTTTTTTTTACCATGAGCGTCCTGATTTTGACTGTCAATCATAACCTGAACCTTAGTAAATTTTCTGACAAATTAAATCACGTGCATAGTCATGAATTTGCCTGTGAGACATCATCTTGAAAGAAAAGTTTTTTTTTCACTTGAATTGCAGCATAAAGTTTACTAACTGCTTCCAGTTTTAATTAATTGAGCAGGATTGAACTTGCTTTTAACAGGGGGCTCGGTCTCTAGAGAAGTGAGTGCATATGCAGGGGGAGGAATCAACATCAAGTGCAGATATGAGGATGAATATAAAGACAAACCCAAATCTTTCTGTAAGATGGGATCACATCAGTGGAGTTTTAATCAAATAACAACAAAACTAAACAGTGAATGGTCACATGATGGCAGATTCTCAATTCAGGACAGCAGAAGTGCAGGATTCTTCAGTGTGTTTATCAGAAGAAACATCAGATTTATATGTAAATTTACTGTATAACTGTCTAAGTGTTGTTAATCAGAGCTAGGACACATATACACATATAAACTGATCTGATTGGTTGTGATTTGCAGATCTGTCCTATGAGAAGTCCATCAGTAAGACTGTCCATGTAGGAGGAGATTTGACTGTCAGCTGTAAATACCCACAATCCCTCAGGAGTGACCCCAAGTTTCTCTGCAAGACGAGGCTGAAAGATTCTGCTTGTTCTTATAAAGAATCTGTTAATGAAAGTAGAAAAGATGTAAATGAGGGGAAATTCTCCCTGTATGATGACAGAGAAACACAAATGTTGACTGTGAGTATTAGAAATGTAACTGAGCAGGACTCTGGTGAATACTGGTGTGGAGCTGAAGCAGCCTGGACATCTGATGATGGATACAAGGTTTATTTCACACAGATCGACCTGACAGTTACTGGTGAGTTTGTAGAGACATGGAGACACGTTGTCTCAGTCATTATTTCTGAAGTTCCACGCATAGAGAATGTACACTGTATTGTGTTGCATCTGTGCTGCTATCAGTCATTTACTAGATTCACTCACTTAATGTCTTTCATTATCTAACTAAACTTTTCACTGCTTTAGACCCACATGTCCCAGTTTCAATCTCGATGCCAACACAACCTTCATCATCATCATCATCTGAGTCTACTCCAGCTTCTCCTCTAGCAGGTGATTCTGCTCAGATCCTCATCACCCCCAGAGTCTTACTACATGACTTTGATGAATCTGATCCCTTATGAATGATCAGCATGTAGGTTAAAGTGACCGTCTGTTTGTTTATTTTCCAGGATTTCCAGTTTCCACTGTGATCACTGTGTCTGTAATTCTGCTGCTGCTTCTGATTGCAATCTCATTCCTCTTTGTGATTCTACAAAAAAGACAGAAGATGCAAGGTACACAAACACAACACAATATCAGTGTGTAACAGGTTTAATTTGGTGTGACGGGTTGATGATCGGTGGTACAGTGGTGCAGCAGGTAGCGTTGCTGTCTCACAGCTCCAGTGTCCAGAATTCAGTCCTGAGCTTGGGTTCCTGTTTTGCATATCTGACCTCACAAAAACATGCTGGTAGGTGGATGTGTGATGTCCTGTAATGGACTAATGTAAAGCATTTACTGGAAATGAATTCATGACTGATTCCAAAACTAAAGATATCTAAAACTAAAAATAACAGCATTTATAACATGTGACAAAGGTCACAGTCGTGATGAAAAAACTCCCTGAAACGACATGAGAAAGAAAACAGACTCGAAAAGGGACGCTTTTTCTTCGGAGTGACACCGGATAGTGGGATTATAAATAGTATTCATTTAGCTGGTCGTTTCATTTATTTAACCCCGCAAACACTGGGACTTGACGAGAAGTTTCAGTTTCATATCTCTGACAGCAAATATGATTACGTACACCATCAAAGCCGAGTTATCTGTGAGCCTAATAACTGGCAGATGAAAAGCGTCCCCCTTTACACCCTGAATTAATGTGCGTTTTCAGTGATCTGATCACGACTGGGTTTCACCTGAGTGCATCAAATGCCAGTGTAAATGGACTCGATACTCATGCTGATTGGATTATGATTGGATCACTCAAACCTCATTCCGAGTTGTCTGGGATGTTCTTTGACCACATTCAAGACAAGCGTAAATGAAATCGTTTTGCTTACCCTGATACAAGTACATCGGCTGAAGAACGTGTGCTGATATGGTGTAAAGTCACATAACTGCAGTTTTTATGCACTTTTTACACCTCTGGTTATGCTCTTGTGCACTAGCTGAGTGAAATTATCTACACACTGGTAATGACTTATTGTTTGCACAAAATAAAAGCCTAAGATATAATAAGAGTGACAAAAATAAAAAGACAAGTTAGTTAATTAAATATTAATTACATAGCGCTGGCTTGTTACACCCGACATTATCCTTTCAGCCAGCTAGCGGATTTGTAAAAATGAGCTGTATTAGCTAGTTGAAAAAAAAAGAATCAGCATGGTTCTTATTTGCTTCACAGCCCTAAAGTTGATTTCCATCTAGCATTTGATCAAGGAAGTGCAGAGTCCTGTAACCGCAGGTCTAAAGAGGGGGCCTTGCGCAGGCCTACGGTAGACCCCATAGAACGAGGTTTGCAGCTGTTTCTTACTCTGACAGAAGGGGAAGTGGTTACTGCATCACTTTCTGATTAAGACACAGATGAAGACACACAGCACATTCACAGAGCGGGACAGAGACAGTAACAGTGTGTAACACGACAGGAGCGTTAATATCTTTCTGAAGTGGAGTTGGTGTGGAGATCTGGGAGTGTGAACTCAGGATGAAGATCCTCCTCATCTTCACCCTCTGTCTGATCTCAGGTAAAGAAATGCACTTCAGAATAATCCTCACTATCAGCAGCAGTGTTACAGGAAGGAAGGTTTTTCTCAGATGGATGTTTGGTGTTTTGTTAGATGGAGGAGCTTCCAAGGAAGTAACAGGATATTCAGGAGGAGGAGTCCTTATCAAGTGCAAGTATGATACAGAATACACACAAAACAATAAATATTTCTGTAAGGGTTCAGTACCAGGCTGTTCTGACCAAGTAAAGACAGGAGCTAAAAACGAGTGGATAAATTCAGGAAGATTCTCACTGTTTGATGACACAAAATCAGCAGAGTTCAGTGTGAAGATCAGAGAGCTCACTGTAGAGGACACTGGGACGTACCAGTGTGGAGTTGATATATCCTGGGGAAATGACATTTACACACCGGTGGAACTGAAGGTGAAGGAAGGTGAGTCTCCCACCGCTGCCTTGTGTTTATCTTCACAAAGCTCTAGTGTCATTAGCAGACAAAATACAAAGTAATCATACTTCATTTCTATACTTAAGTTTAGTTATCATTTTAACATATTTTTCGTATTTTTACTCTTTATATTTTCATTCAAATATTGAGATAATGATTTAATTTTTCACCTTTTCCAGGCTGAGAAACCAATCAATCTGTACATTTGAACTTTATTTCTTCACTACATTTAAAATATCAAATTGAATTCAAACTGACATGCAAACTATTGAACTTCCTGCTTCCTTCATTTACTTCCTTGTATTAATTTTACTTCATTATCGATTCAAATGATCTTCACTACCGTGTGTGTTTCTGAGCATGATTTCATTGCTCATTATTTCTTGTTTTTGACTTTTTGCTTACACACTTCATTTTGTTTCTGATTGCCCGGTGCTGTTCAGTTTGCCTGACACTTCACCCGCCATTTTTATTAATTTTTTTACCATGAGCTTCCTGATTTTGACTGTCAATCATAACCTGAACCTTAGTAAATTTTCAGACAAATTAAATCACGTGCATAGTCATGAATTTGCCTGTGAGACATCATCTTGAAAGAAAAAAGTTTTTTTTTTTTCACTTGAATTGCAGCATAAAGTTTACTAACTACTTCCAGTTTTAATTAATTGAGCATAGATAACGTATACTGTATTGTGTTGCATCTGTGCTGCTATCAGTCATTTACTAGATTCACTCACTTAATGTCTTTCATTATCTAACTAAACTTTTCACTGCTTTAGATCCACGTGTCCCAGTTTCAATCTCGATACCAACACAACCTTCATCATCATCACCATCATCATCATCATCATCATCATCATCTGAGTCTACTCCAGTTTCTCCTCCAGCAGGTGATTCTGCTCAGATCCTCATCACCCCCAGAGTCTAACTACATGACTTTGATGAATCTGATCCCTTATGAATGATCAGCATGTAGGTTAAAGTGACTGTCTGTTTCTTTCTTTTCCAGGATTTCCAGTTTCCACTGTGATCACTGTGTCTGTAATTCTGCTGCTGCTTCTGATTGCAATCTCATTCCTTACTTTGACTCTAAAAAAGAGATGCAGTATGCAAGGTATACACACACACACACACACACACACACACACACACACACACACACACACACACACACACACACACACACACACACACACACACACACACACACACACCAAAATGTTTAACACTTTCAATTTCATCACCGGACAGTATGGTGGTGTGTTGCTGCCTTACAACTCCAGGGTTCAACCCTGAGCTTTGGTTACTGTTAATATTCACAACACAAAATTCTAGGTGTGTGTGCGTGTGTGTGTGTGTGTGTATGTGTCTGTGTACATGAGTGTAGGGCTACATGATTATGGCTAAAATGATAATCATGATTATTTTGATCAATATTGAGATGAGGATTATTAATTGATTTGAGGGACAACATATTTTTATTGCACTTTTACATTTAAATAAACAGACCTTTGCTTTCACCTCCATGTTTGCTACATTCCTGCTAATGTACAAATCTTTGCATCAAATTAGACTGGTCCTTAAAGTGCATCATCTAGTAGAAGCAAAATATAAATAAAATTGTACCCAAAATACAGGATGAGTAAAAATAAATACGCCAATAACCAAATGAAAATATGCATCAAATATAATAATATGTAACCAAATGAAAACAATTCAGGCGAATGCAGAAAAGGCAATAACAGTGTTTACAGGAGGAGAGACGCAGACAAATCACCCAATAGAGTGACGCAGGGATGACGTTATTTTGTACCGGAACCCGGAAGTTCACATCACACCGGTTCCCTCGACAAAAACACAATAGGATTTTCCCAAAGGCTTTTGGATTATTGCAAAAAAATAATCTCTCTGATCAACAAAACTTTACAATACTAACACGTTTTGTCCATCAAGATCATTTTCACAAATGAACACAACTTTTATGAAGTTTGAAGCCTAAATACAATCTGCAGAAATAAACAGCTAACCGTACGCTATAAACGAGCGACACCACGGTCACTCGACTTCAACGTCACATCACGAGCTTCCGATAACTTTTCCAAACTTGATTTAAACACATTTTCCACAATACGGATTTAATCTGTGGATCAATCTTCATCCACGTTTTTATTTGGGAATTGTGCACAGTATACCTGAACCAGTTTATCTGCAAAGACTTTTCCTGTTCGCCGTGATGACGTTTAATGTCCCCGACAACGTCTGTAGTCCCATTTAGCAACTTGTTAATGTCACGATTTCCCCTCGCGCAAGCGCTGGAGCACGCAGTACGCTCTGAAGCGCTGAAACACTAACTCATTTCCGGGTTTTGGCGTTACAAAATGACGTCATCCCTGCGCCAGTCTATGGTGACTGGCTGTAAGTTTAGGAAACGCTTGATTTGATCTGCAGCGGAGTTTTCTGTGAGCGGAGGACGAAATTTAAACGTCAATATCGCAGTCGATCATGTTCATGTAATCGTGGGCAGTCGAAATCGTAATCGAGATCGATAATCAATTAATTGTGCAGTCCTACATGAGTGTGTGTGTGTGTGTGAGTGTGTGTGTGTGAGTGTGTGCATGTGTGTGTGAGTGTGTGCACTCACATATTAGTATTTTAAATAACGTAAGCGATATTTCCTGGCTCACCTAATGTTTAAATCAGGATTATAAAAACTTTCTTAAAGCTCTAGTCATAGTTTATAACTCAGGTCTTAATTTTACTGTAGACTTTATTATTCAGCAACTTTTATTGAACTTTATAGCAAATGTATGAAGTTACAAGAGTCATGATAAAATCTCAAACTAAAAATAAAAACAGTAGCGATAACTACTGACTACTGGACTACTTTTTTTCAGCAGGTACATCTTCTACTTGCAGGCATTCTGACCAAGACTCAGGAAATGCCCAACAGGTAATTATCATCAATGTGTGTGTTCATTTGTATAAATAATGATCAAATGTAAAAACGTGTGTGTGTGTGTGTGTGTGTTTAAATATCTTTTCTATTTCTCTTTGCTTTCAGGTTTCTCTTGCTGTGTGTGACTATGAGGAGGAGAAATCTGCTGAAGTTCTGACTTACACAACAGTGATTATTTACAGCAATGCCACCAGCTCTAATGATGCAGTTCCAAGCATTAATGATGAAGTCTCATGTGACTATACTTCAGTCAGTTACGCTGCTTTGTGTGGATAGATTATTGGAGCGTGATTAGGGCTCTGAGCATGCGGCACTGGATTGTTACTGTTTTCTTCTTCTTCTTCTTCATCTTCAGATTTTCTGGAAAGATGCCGTGAAGACACGTCTCTCAGAGTTCTGGTAGTCATGAAGTACAGCACTCTGGACAAAACGTTTGATTCTCTTTATTCTTCAAAGCTCCAATCCCATAGTTTCTGCCTACTTAGATTCTGAGCTAATTTGCATGATTGCATAATTTCACTGTGTGTCAAACCTTTATAATGTTCCTGATCCTGCAAAACTCTGCACCTCGATTAGCTCTAGGTAATAGCAGCGTTGTATCAGTATCATGTTAACCAACAAAGAATGAAGGCTTTGGCAGAGAAAACATAATTTATTTTCGTTTATTTGGTGGCACGACTTCAACTGTGGATCTCATCAGCCTACTGCCAGACTGTAGAATGAACCTCTTTAAAGCCCCAGGGAATGTATAGTGGAAGTTCATTTGTGTAACTGTGAGTGCTTGTGGTTGTCTGTTAATACGGTGTTTAATGTTCTGTTTTATTAGAATCAGGCTTTATTATTGTAAGAGAAATGTGTTCAAGCTCAAACTGTAAACAAAAACACCACGATGTAATATTATATCAGCATTCTGTATTATACATTTACAGCGTTTAGAAGATGCCCTTTTCTACAGAGACTTACAGAAGTGCTTTGTAGAGACACAGATATAGCTACAGATACAGAAAGTGTCCCTGTGTTACACCCCTAGTGTTCACACACAGACAGCAGGGATGTTGTTGTGCAGGAAGCTGATCTCAGAACTGCAGAATATGTGAATATGTGGAGGTGTTTTCCCAAAGCAGCACCAGAAACTTCTCCAATTCAGACAAAGTCCTGCTCTCTCATTATTTACATTTTTAATCCTCCATGGTGAATTCTGTAGTGTTCAGTTTAAACTGTATCTTTCTTCCTCTGTTACACACCTTGTGCTGTAGAGGGCAGTAGAGGCCTTCTGGCAGTAGAGCAGTACACACTGACATGGAGTAATAAATATCCTCAGTAAAGTTAATACTGGAGCACTGAGAGGAGAAATAACACTGTTTTTTAAATAAAGATTGAAAGAGTTGTCGGAAGCGTAGCGGTGCTGACGTTGAAGTCATGCGACTGTGGTGTAGTTCGTTTATAGCCTAACATTAGCTTTTTTCTACTGGCGATTGTATTTAGGCTGCAAAATTCATAAAAGTTGTGTTAATTTGTGAAGATTTTCTTGATAAACAAAACGTGTGAGAATCATAAACTTTAGTTGGTCACAGAGTTTATTTTCTGCAATAATCTAAAAACCAATGGGAAAATCCTATTGGATTTTTGCAGAGGGAACCAGGCTGATGCTACCTTCCGGGGTTGGCTTACAAAAATACATCATCCATGCAGGATTGAGGAACTCCACATTAGTGTCCGATACTTGAGAAGGAGACACACCTCTCTCTTAATGTGGATGTCCATCTCTACAACGGGCAATTATTACATTTATGAGGCCAAAGATGCCAACGTGCATGCAACACCAGTCCCACTCACAAGGCAGGAGATTTTCTCTGGACTAAATTACGTACAACTTTGGTTATGTCCTGATCACGAGAAAACAACTAAGAAAAAAATTAACAATGCATGACCGTTTAGGGCTTCCGTAGGATTCAACATTTGAAAGTTTTTTTTTTACACCTTCAGCCCGGCCCCAATTCCAAATAGAATGGAGCGGGGCTGCACTTTTGACGGGGCTACATGCGTCACTCTGCCCATAACTGGTCTCATTGGTTAGTGGCAATGTAATGAGGTCGACGCCTCGGTACTATCACAGGAAATGCAGTTGGTAACGATGCTTACGACTCACGTGATATTAAGTTGTGTTTGATATTATTGTTTATTAATAAGATACAACACACTTAATACATTGTCAATTTGTCTATTTTTTATTTTTCAAACAAGAATCCTCTTACTGCTTTACTTGGCTGATTTTCACTTAGCCTTATATGTCACATCATATCACATGGGCATTAAGAACTATAAATCTCAATGTCAACGAATTTTGTTGATGTACAAATTCTTCTGGTTGTTAATCTCTGGCTGTTTATTTATTTATTTATTATATATTTGCTTTAGAATAACGCAACAGATTTTCAACATTTATATAAAAGATGATTTATTCTCAGTAAGAGTGTCAAGTCTTAAGATAGAGAAATTATGAATTAACTTAATAAAGAAAGGATAAATGGTAAGAATGTATCTATCATCATAACATTTTTCTCATACACTGCCCTCCACTAATATTAGCACCCTTGGTAAATATGAGCAAAGAAGGCTGTGAAAGGCTTTCTTTACTTTTAAAACTTTTGATATTTTGTTTAAAAAATTCACACTCTGCTCTCATGGATATCAAACAACTGCAAACACAACACAGGTTTCTCAAAAAAAAAAATCTTTATTAAGTATAGGTGTGCAACTATTATTGGCATCCCTATGTATTCATATGAGAAAAATATATTCAAAATATATTCTCATTGACATTTTACCTTTTTTTAGTACACCTGGGCGACTAGGAACAAGAAATTGTTCAACCATGACCTCCTGTTTCACAAGTGTATAAATTAGGGATGCACCGAATGTTCAGTAGCCTAAATAGCAAAAAAAGCTCTTTCGGTGTTCGGCCGAACAAATTTGACCGAACAATGACGTGTCTGATGACGCAACCAAGTAGCCTAGCAACCAGAGTGAGGTCACAGAAAACAGGGTCACAACACAAAACAAGAAACATGAACTAGTACTATGGACTGGGAGCGGAGAAACCAGCGAGGACTAAAAGAACTAATTTATAGTTTAAACTAACTAAATCTATCAATGTACATAACATTAACAACGTATTTAACTATACTATATCCACTGTAATACTCCGCGAGTTGTACAGGGACGTGAGCGGTATATATCCCCAATATAATCAGCCGTATAGAACCGGATAGAACCATTTTCTGCACTCTTTTCAATGCACTTTTTTGTTGTAGGCTACAGAGTGCTCCATTCTTTCAGCAGTCAGTTATAGGCCTAACATCGGCTATTCAAGGGGGGCTCAAAGATGACCACATCAAAATATTTTTATTTACTGATTTATTTATTTAAAGTTATATTGTGCCTTGTTGGTCGCCTATGCCTGCTGGAATGAAAAAAAAATGTTCAGTGATAAATAAATATTTTTGAAATTGTAGTTTTTGTAATTGATTTTTTCTTTGAAAAGCAAGACAAAATAGTAAAAAACACATTGTGACTATTTCATTTATGCAATGGTGAACAAAAAATGGCAAAATAACTGGAAAAAAACGCGAAAAAAAACCTGTTCGGTATTCGGCCAAGTTTTTCATTATACTCGGTTTCGGCTTCGGCCAAGAACTTTCATTTCTATATATCATTTCTAGTATAAATATGTGGTAACACATAGGCCAAATTCCCTTAGTCATATATATATAGTCCTGCCATGGCCATCCCAGTCCCCTGACTTGAACCCCATAGAAAACCTGTGGGGTGAACTGAAGGGTTTAATTCTGTGATTAGTTTCCATCATTTCCCATTTTCAGTGTATTTTTTTCTGTTTGAAAAGCGAGTATGAACATGTTCAGGATTGAGCAAAGCAACTCAGCACAGTAAATAAGAGCAGGCTGGTATTAGAAAACATTTTTATTCATATACTAAACATTAGATTAAAGCAAGACACATGTAAATATGGTCTATTTTAAAATAATAGATATAACAATAAATTATAAAAACAGAATATTTAAATAAGGTTAACTAGAGAGAATATTAAACGTATAACAGAATGAACTGTCACAAATAAAGCTAGCTTGTTAGCTTGAGATCCTCAAAGTTGTGGATATAACTCGAAACATACAGTTTAAAGCCATTCTCCTTCTCACTAGAGGGAAAGACAGATACTAACATCATAATGCGATTGTCATCGTTCACAGTAATCCGTGGAAGGTCTTACAAGCAGTGAGTGTAAAAAGCCATGCTAACAGCGCCCATTGAAACGGAAAGCAAAATCACTTCCGGTACAGCACTGAAAGTTGCGCTAGCCACTGAGACTGAAAGCGGAAGTGACTGTGCATAGAGTCCAATGAGAACATGCTGAGGCGTCGACGTCATTACATCGTCACTAACCAATGAGAGCGGTTATGGGCGGAGCGACACATTTTTAGCCCCGCCCCATTCTGCCGGCTGTAGCCAGGAGCTGTGTTCAGTTGTGTTCAACTTCATGCAGCGCTGCGCAGACCTCCACGTCAGTTCAATTCAATTCAATTCAATTCAATTTTATTTGTATAGCGCTTTTTACAATAGACATTGTCTCAAAGCAGCTTTACAGAAATATCAACACGGTATACAGATATTAAAGGTGTGAATTTATCCCAACTGAGCAAGCCACTGAGTGGCGACGGTGGCAAGGAAAAACTGCCTAAGATGTTTTAAGAGGAAGAAACCTTGAGAGGAACCCGACTCAGAAGGGAACCCATCCTCATCTGGGTAACAACAGATATTGTGAAAAAGTTCATTATGGATTTATATGAAGTCTGTATGGCGTTAAGAGCAGCCGTAGTCCCAGCAGTCTGGAATTAAAGAAGATTTGAGCTCCATCCAGAGGCAGAAAGGATCTGGATCTCTAGTATCTCCATAAATTCGTGTGGGGCTCGGCGAAAGGAGAGAGGGAGAAAGTAGAACAGAATCTAGTCAGGGTAGGCTTGAGTAAACAAATACGTTTTAAGCTTAGACTTAAACACTGAGACTGTGTCTGAGTCCCGAACACTAATAGGAAGACTGTTCCATAACTGTGGGGCCCTATAAGAGAAAGCTCTTCCGCCTGCTGTAGCCTTCACTATTCGAGGTACCGTCAGATAGCCTGCATCTTTTGATCTAAGTAGGCGTGGCGGATCATATAAAACCAAAAGGTCAGTGTGACGTTTGGCATCAAAGTACCGCGATAGCGATACCAGAGCAGTCGACTTCCTGCACGAGCTCTGATGACGACACAGCTATTTCAGGATTGGCCAGACTCACTGACCACAACGATGACGCGCTTTTCATGTTTATTCTGACACCTTCAGTTCTGCTAAGACTCACAAATCTGTATTTTTATAACAGTGAAAACCCTTTCCATGTGATCTTAATGTTGTATTGTGTCATGTTTATCAAAATAAAACTGATAAAAGAATATAGACCCCACTTTATTGGTTTTTAAATAATACAGGTTTTTGTTGAACTTTCTTCTTGTACACACAGGCACTGTATTAACTTAATCTATTCAGTGACAAGTGTTTCTGGTTGCTACATGTAAAATTCAGACGCTTGTTTATCTGAGAAATATTACATCTAATCCACTTCCTCTGCGATAAAGAAAGCAAACACTGCACAAGCGTCACTAGGGGAAGCAGAAAGTGACGGCTCTGTTTTAAACTCCTCCCCCGACTGCAAGCGGAAACTCTCGCCGATCGGTTACATCCAGTCACAGCCGAAGGCCAACACACCAAGGACTTTCTCCCCAATTACCCCTGTGTTCACAAAGCTCCGCCCCAGGACTTACCTGACCTGTACGGAACAGTTCAGCTAGAGTTACCGAGTTCAACTAGCTAGTGGTTAGCACGTTTGCCTCACACCTCCAGAGTTCTCCCTGTGCTGCGGGAGTTTCCTCCGGGTACTCCGGTTTCCTCTCCCAGTCCAAAGACATGCAGGGTAGGCTGATTGGCATGTCCAAAGTGTCCGTAGTGTATGAATGGGTGTGTGAATGTGTATGTGATTAACTGTGATGGATTGGCACCCTGTCCAGGGTGTACCCCGCCTTGTGCCCCATGCTCCCTGGGAAAGGCTCCAGGTTCCCCTCGACCCTGTAGGAATAGCGATATGGAAAATGAATGGATAGCTGGACTTTATTATTGTATCCTGCTCCAGAATCGTTCTGCTTGTTGGAGCAGTGAGCGACAGAGCTCTGTATAATGGCTGGATGATGTTAGTAATGTAGCATTTAGCTTTTGCACACTCAGCTCAAGCTCTTGAAAGCCAAGTTATAGCCTAGAATTAAAGGAATAAAGTGCACAGATTGAGAACGATCCCAAAGAAATTTCTATCTGAATAAACTAGATGAGTAATAATTTCTAATAATCCACTTAAAAGGCGGCCTAGAGGGCACTTCATCATGTTTTCTTGCAAGTAGAAGCACATTAGAAGGCCTTGTCCATTTAATAATCACACTTAGACGATGTTTTTATGAGACGGAAAAAATTTAAACCTTGTTATCAACACAAATAGCATGATTAAAAAGGTGAACATGCTGAATGGTCTGATATGTTACTCGTTACCATAGTAACATTGACACTAAGCATCACTTAACTTTGGATTGGCTTTCATATACCAGGCAGATAAACACAGGTTTGATACAAAGTCCAGGTTAGGATCTATATAAACAGGTCAGTAGGATTAGAGGAAATATTTGCAAGCAGATATGGATATTTAGATCACTAAACAGATACAGATACAGAAAGTGTCACTGTGTTACACCCCTAGTGTTCACACACAGACAGAAGGGACGTTGTTGTGCAGGAAGCTGATCTCAGAACTGCAGAATATGTGAATATGTGGAGGTGTTTTCCCAAAGCAGCACCAGAAACTTCTACAATTCAGACAAAGTCCTGCTCTCTCATTGTTAACATTTTTAATCCTCCATGGTGAATACTGTAGTGTTCAGTTTAAACTGTATCTTTCTCCCTCTGTTACACACCTTGTGCTGTAGAGGGCAGTAGAGGCCTTCTGGCAGTAGAGCAGTACACACTGACATGGAGTAATAAATATCCTCAGTAAAGTTAATACTGGAGCACTGAGAGGAGAAATATCTCCCATGGAGAAAGATGCTCAGATGCAGAATGTTAATATTAAACACTCACATACCTTCATATGATAGTTTATACACTGTAACTGATCAGAGGCATGTAGTTCACACATATTTCACACACACACTTCCTGTAGAGCTCTTTATCACACTTCTAGAAGGGGAAATGGGTGTGCTGTGACTTTCTGGTTAAGACACAGATGAAGACACACAGCACATTCACAGAGCGGGACAGAGACAGTAACAGTGTGTAACACAACAGGAGCTTTAATATCTTTCTGAAGTGGAGTTGGTGTAGAGATCTGGGAGTGTGATCTCAGGATGAAGATCCTCCTCATCTTCACCCTCTGTCTGATCTCAGGTAAAGAAATGCACTTCAGAATAATCCTCACTATCAGCAGCAGTGTTACATGAAGGAAGGTTTTGATCAGATGGATGTTTGGTGTTTTGTTAGATGGAGGAGCCTCCAAGGAAGTAACAGGATATTCAGGAGGAGGAGTCCTTATCAAGTGCAAGTATGATACAAAACACACACAAAACCAAAAATATTTCTGTAAGGGTTCATGGCCAGGCTGTTCTGACCAAATAAAGACAGGAGCTAAAAACGAGTGGATAAATTCAGGAAGATTCTCACTGTTTGATGACACCAAATCAGCAGCGTTCAGTGTGAAGATCAGAGAGCTCACTGTAGAGGACACTGGGACGTACCAGTGTGGAGTTGATGTATCCTGGGGAAATGACATTTACACACCTGTGGAACTGAAGGTGAAGGAAGGTGAGTAGGAGATATTTATTCAGACCTTTCAAGTGAAAAATTGACTAAAACTTTCAAATATCACGATTTGATTGTCCATTACTTTTGCATGGCCGAGAAACCAATCACATTTTTGTGCATTTTAACATTTTATATTTAAATTAGCTTCTGAAATCCAAACCACTTTGTATGAATATCACAATTTTTGATTTCTACACAATAATGACTGCATATAAGTCTTACCTGATCTTCATACATCACAGTTACAGTTTAATGGAGAAAAAAACAGATCTCATGATAAAAAGACATGAAGTTAAATGAACATTGAGGAAATGTGGTTGGATTTCTGTCTCCTGTCTGTGGGCGGAGTCAGTTACTCATGACTAGCTAGCTAGCGTTAGCTAACTTACTTTCACTGCAAGCAGCAATGTTAACGCTGGTAGTGTTGGAATCAATCAGTGTTTCAGTAATGTTAGTCACAGCACTGATAACCGCTGTGTGTAAATGATCAAATGAACCGTGTTTGATAGTAAGTGAGCTAACGTTACGCTAACCGCTGTGTGTGAATAATAAAATCAGCCGTGTTTGATAGTAAGTGAGCTAGCGTTATGTTAACTGCTTCCAGTTTTAATTAATTGAGCAGGGTTGAACTTGCTTTTACC
This sequence comes from Ictalurus punctatus, assembly GCF_001660625.3. Classification (NCBI taxonomy): domain Eukaryota; kingdom Metazoa; phylum Chordata; class Actinopteri; order Siluriformes; family Ictaluridae; genus Ictalurus; species Ictalurus punctatus. The sequence continues at coordinate 24,157,104 of NC_030426.2, read as the reverse complement.
AGGGGGCTCGGTCTCTAGAGAAGTGAGTGCATATGCAGGGGGAGGAATCAACATCAAGTGCAGATATGAGGATGAATATGAAGACAAACCCAAATCTTTCTGTAAGATGGGATCACATCAGTGGAGTTTTAATCGAATAACAACAAAACTACACAGTGAATGGTCACATGATGGCAGATTCTCAATTCAGGACAACAGAAGTGCAGGATTCTTCAGTGTGTTTATCAGAGAGCTGATTACGGAGGACACTGGAACATACGCGTGTGCTGTTGTTGTGTCTGATGAAATACAGATCTACACTGTTGTGAAGCTGAAAGTAACAGAAGGTGAGGATCTTTAATTATGTGTTTTATCAGAAGAAACATCAGATTTATTTGTAAATTTACTGTATAACTGTCTAAGTGTTGTTAATCAGAGCTAGGACACATATACGCATATAAACTGATCTGATTGGTTGTGATTTGCAGATCTGTCCTATGAGAAGTCCATCAGTAAGACTGTCCATGTAGGAGGAGATTTGAATATCAGCTGTAAATACCCACAATCCCTCAGGAGTGACCCCAAGTTTCTCTGCAAGACTCTGCAAGATTCTGCTTGTTTTTATAAAGAATCTGTTAAAGAAAGTAGAAAATATGTAAATGAGGGGAAATTCTCCCTGTATGATGACAGAGAAACACAAATGTTGACTGTGAGCATTAGAAATGTAACTGAGCAGGACTCTGGTGAATACTGGTGTGGAGCTGAAGCAGCCTGGACATCTGATCATGGATACAAGGTTTATTTCACACAGATCAACCTGACAGTTACTGGTGAGTTTGTAGAGACATGGAGACACGTTGTCTCAGTCATTATTTCTGAAGTTCCACACATAGAGAATGTACACTGTATTGTGTTGCATCTGTGCTGCTATCAGTCATTTACTAGATTCACTCACTTAATGTCTTTCACTATCGAACTAAACTTTTCTCTGCTTTAGAGCCATGTGTCCCAGTTTCAGTCTCGAGGCCAACACAACCTTCATCATCATCATCTGAGTCTACTCCAGCTTCTCCTCTAGCAGGTGATTCTGCTCAGATCCTCATCACCCCCAGAGTCTAACTACATGACTTTGATGAATCTGATCCCTTATGAATGATCAGCATGTAGGTTAAAGTGACTGTCTGTCTGTTTCTTTTCCAGGATTTCCAGCTTCCACTGTGATCACTGTGTCTGTAATTCTGCTGCTGCTTCTGATTGCAATCTCATTCCTCTTTGTGATTCTACAAAAAAGACAGAAGATGCAAGGTACACACACAAACACAACACATTATCAGTGTGTAACAGGTTTAATTTGGTGTGACGGGTTGATGATCGGCGGTACAGTGGTGCAGCAGGTAGCGTTGCTGTCTCACAGCTCCAGTGTCCAGAATTCAGCCCTGAGCTTGGGTTCCTGTTTTGCATATCTGACCTCACAAAAACATGCTGGTAGGTGGATGTGTGATGTCCTGTAATGGACTAATGTAAAGCATTTACTGGAAATGAATTCATGACTGATTCCAAAACTAAATTAAATCTAAAAATAACAGTGTTTATAACATTTACTGATTACTTGACTTCTGTTATCAGGAGGTACAGCTTCTACTGGCAGGAGTTCTGTCCAAACCTCAGGAAATCAAGAAGGGGTAATTGTCTTCATCAGTGTGTGCTCAGTACAAAACATATTGTCTTTTACAACAACAACATTTGTTGTTGAAAACATTCATATTATTTGTTTCTGTTTCTCTTTGCTCTCAGGTTCCTCCTGATGACTGTTACTACGAGGAAATTAAAGACACCAGACGACTTCCTGCCTCAGACGTTAGATCTTCTTCAGTTTGCTCTACTGCACAACTACCCACAATCCTCTCTGATCTTCAACCTGTTTATTCAAACACAGAGTTACCCACAAGCCCCTGTGATTCTGCTGTTTATTCTACTGTTCAATGACCCACAATCCCCTCTGATCAGGACATCTGCTCCACAGCTCAGTTACCCACACGTCTCTCGGCTCAGAAATCTGATGAAGGTCTGACTTACGCAGCAGTGAGTTTTCACTCCAGGGCCACCAGCTCTAATGATGCGGTTCCACAGATTCTCTTTAAGAAGGAAGAGGTCTCGTGTGACTATGATACAGTCAGTCATGTTAACTCATGAGGCTAGTTTCTCATGATTAGTGCTGCAACCATGTGGCACTGGAACTCTACCGCTTTGTTTAGATTATTCTTCTTCTTCATCATCAAAATATGTTGGTTATTATTAGGCAAAAAAAGACTGATAAGTGGTCATTATTTTTTTTTAAGATTAAGTCTGTGAGGATTGCGGGAGTGGATTCTACGGAAGCCCTAAGCGGCCATGCATCGTTAATTTTTCTTTAATGCTTTCTTGTGATCTCGACTTAATTATTCTATGTATTAGACAGCCATCGTCCCGAAGTCAGTGGGGTTTTTGAATGGGTTTTTGGTTAAATGTCTGAAATAAGGTCTGTGGTTAACACAATCTCAAGATATTTTCACGTTTTATTCTATGACATAAAAGATATCAGTAGTACTCCACTCATGATTTTGAAAAAGGTGGCTGCTAACGAGTGGCTAAATGAGAGTACAGAGATTATCAAGGAAATTAAACGTCATCACACCGAACAGGAAAACTCATCTACTACAGCCTCGTTGTATTTATACTCACGCTCTTGCACAAATATTCCAGACTCAGACTTTCCAACTTGTAGATTTATCAGTTTATAATATTTTCCAATGGTAGTGTTTTTTAAATAAAGATCGAAAGAGTTGTCGGAAGCGTAGCGGTGCTGACGTTGAAGTCATGCGACTGTGGTGTAGTTCGTTTATAGCCAAACATTAGCTTTTTTCTAATGGCGATTGTATTTAGGCTGCAAAATTCATAAAAGTTGTGTTAATTTGTGAAGATTTTCTTGATAAACAAAACGTGTGAGAATCATAAACTTTAGTTGGTCACAGTTTATTTTCTGCAATAATCTAAAAACCAATGGGAAAATCCTATTGGATTTTTGCAGAGGGAACCAGGCTGATGCTACCTTCCGGGGTTGGCTTACAAAAATACATCTGTAACGTTACGTAGACAGGAGGCGGATGCAGGCGCAGATCAAAGTGTTTATTAAACTTAAGGACACAAAACCAAAATAATCCAGTATTCACAGGCAAACTTGAACGTGGCATAACAATAGCCTTCCAGGCATGAAAACAAACGATACCAACAATACAAATCTTACAACTCATAATACTGAGCCCCGTGCTCAGTAACTCAGGCGTTTGAATACAAAGTATAATCAAGTCAAAACGCAATCACCTGTGACAAATCAGAATGACTAGCGCTAACGCTCAACCTGGGAGCGAGTGAACCAAAACAGAGTCATGTGACTCATCCGAAGACGAGCCACAGTGCCATCCGCTGGCCATATCGTCACACATCATCCATGTAGGATTGAGGAACTCCACATTAGTGTCCGATACGTGAGAAGGAGACACACCTCTCTCTTAATGTGGAGATAAAGTCCATCTCTACAACGGGCAATTATTACATTTATGAGGCCAAAGATGCCAACGTGCATGGAACACCAGTCCCATTCACAAGGCAGGAGATTTTCTCTGGACTAAATTACGTACAACTTTGGTTATGTCCTGATCACGAGAAAACAACTAAGAAAAAAATTAACAATGCATGACCGCTTAGGGCTTCCGTAGGATTCAACATTTGAAAGTTGTTTTTTTTTTTTTACACCTTCAGCCCGGCCTCAATTCCAAATAGAATGGGGCGGGGCTGCACTTTTGACGGGGCTACATGCGTCACTCCGCCCATAACTGGTCTCATTGGTTAGTGGCAATGTAATGAGGTCGACGGCTCCGTACTATCACAGGAAATGCAGTTGGTAACAATGCTTACGACTCACATGTGATATTAAGTTGTGTTTGATATCATTGTTTATTAATAAGCTACAACACACTTAATACATTGTCAATTTGTCTATTTTTTATTTTTCAAACAAGAATCCTCTTACTGCTTTACTTGGCTGATTTTCACTTAGCCTTATATGTCACATCATGTCACATGGGCATTAAGAACTATAAATCTCAATGTCAACGAATTTTGCTGATGTACAAATTCTTATGGTTGTTAATCTCTGGCTGTTTATGTATTTATTATATATTTGCTTTAGAATAACGCAACAGATTTTTAACATTTATATAAAAGATTATTTATTCTCAGCAAGAGTCAAGTCTTAAGATAGAGAAATTATGAATTAACTTAATAAAGAAAGGATAAATGGTAAGAATGTATCTATCATCATAACATTTTTCTCATACACTGCCCTCCACTAATATTGGCACCCTTGGTAAATATGAGCAAAGAAGGCTGTGAAAGGTTTTCTTTACTTTTAAAATTTTTGATATTTTGTTAAAAAAAATTCACACTCTGCTCTCATGGATATCAAACAACTGCAAACACAACACAGGTTTCTCAAAAAAAAAAATCTTTATTAAGTATAGGTGTGCAACAATTATTGGCATCCCTATGAATTCATATGCAAAAAATATATTTGAAGTATATTCCCATTGATATTTTACCTTTTTTTTTTAGTACACCTGGGTGACTAGGAACAAGAAATTGTTCAACCATGACCTCCTGTTTCACAAGGGTATAAATTAGGGATGCACTGAATGTTCGGTAGCCTAAATAGCAAAAAAAAGCCCTTTTGGTGTTCGGCCGAATAAATTTGACTGAACAATGACGTGTTTGATGACGCGACCAAGTAGCCTAGCAACCAGAGTGAGGTCACAGAAAACAGGGTCACAACACAAAACAAGAAACATGAATTAGTACTATGGACTGGGAGCAGAGAAACCAGCGAGGACTAAATGAACTAATCTATAGTTTAAACTAACTAAATCTATCAATGTACATAACATTAACAACGTATTTAACTATACTATTTCCACTATAATACTCCGCGAGGTGTACAGGGACGAGAGCGGTATATATCCCCAATATAATCAGCCGTATAGAACCGAATAGAACCATTTTCTGCACTCTTTTCAATGCACTTTTTAATGCACTTTTTTGTTGTAGGCTACAGAGTGTTCCGTTCTTTCAGCAGTCAGTTATAGGCCTAACATCGGCTATTCGAGGGGGGCTCAAAGATGACCACATCAAAATATTTTTATTTACTAATTTATTTAATGTTATATTGTGCCTTGTTGGTAGCCTATGCCTGCTGGAATGAAAAAAAAATGTTCAAAATGTTGAATAAATATTTTGAAATTGTAGTTTTTGTAATTGATTTTTTTCTTTGAAAAGCAAGACAAAATAGTAAAAAGCACATTTTGACTATTTAATTTATGCAATGGTGAACAAAAAATGGCAAAATAAATGGAAAAAACATGAAAAAAAAAACGTGAAAAAAAACATGTTCAGTATTTGGTCTTCGGCCAAGTTTTTCACTATACTCGGTTTCGGCGAAGAACTTTCATTTCGGTGCATCCCTAGTATAAATATGTGGTAACACATAGGCCAAATTCCCTTGGTCATATATATATAGTCCTGCCATGACCATCCCAGTCCCCTGACTTGAACCCCATAGAAAACCTGTGGGGTGAACTGAAGAGGAGAGTCCACCAGCATGAATGTACGGGCAAGGTGCATATATTATGATCAATACACAATTTAACCGAGATGAGAGAATGATCCGAGATCACTTCAGACTTAGGAAATATGACGATATTTTCTATATTTAATCTGTAGGTTAGTAGAAGGTCAAGAGTGTGACCACCATTATGAGTGGGTCCTATAACACTGTGATTGACCCCTACTGAATCTAGAATGGACACAACCGCTTAACACATCCTCAGGGTTTAATTCTGTGATTAGTTTCCATCATTTCCCATTTTCAGTGTATTTTTTTCTGTTTGAAAAGCGAGTATGAACATGTTCAGGGTTGAGCAAAGCAACTCAGCACAGTAAATAAGAGCAGGCTGGTATTAGAAAACATTTTTATTCATGTAGGAAACATTAGATTAAAGCAAGACACTACATGTAAATATGGTTTATTTTAAAATAATAGATATAACAATAAACTATAAAAACAGAATATTTAAATTGGGTTAACTAGAGAGAAAATTAAACGTATAAGAGAATGAACTGTCACAAATGAAGTTAGCTTGAGACCCTCAAAGTTGTGGATATAACTCGAAACATACAGTTTAAAGCCATTCTCCTTCTCACTAGAGGGAAAGACAGATGCTAACATCATAATGCGATTGTCATCGTTCACAGTAATCCGTGGAAGATCTTACAAGCAGTGAGTGTAAAAAGCCACGCTGACAGCGCCCATTGAAACGGTAGGAAAAAATCACTTCCGGTGCAGCACTGAAAGTTGCGCTAGCCAGTGAGACTGAAAGCGGAAGTGACTGTGCATAGAGTCCAATGAGAACATGCTGAGGCGTCGACGTCATTACATCGTCACTAACCAATGAGAGCGGTTATGGTCCGAGCGACACATGTTTAGCCCCGCCCCATTCTGCCGGCTGTAGCCAGGAGCTGTATTCAGTTGTGTTCAACATCATGCAGCGCTGCGCAGACCGCCACGTCACTGTGACGTTTGGCATCAAAGTACCGCGATAGCGATACGAGAGCAGTCGACTTCCAGCACGAGCTCTGATGACGACACAGCTATTTCAGGATTGGCCAGACTCACTGACCACAATGATGACGCGCTTTTCATGTTTATTCTGACACCTTCAGTTCTGCTAAGACTCACAAATCTGTATTTTTATAACAGTGAAAACCCTTTCCATGTGATCTTAATGTTGTATTGTGTCATGTTTATCAAAATAAAACTGATAAAAATGTAGACCCCACTTCATTGGTTTTTAAATAATACAGGTTTATGATTAACTTTCTTCTTGTACATACAGGCACTGTATTAACTTAATCTATTCAGTGACAAGTGTTTCTGGTTGCTACATGTAAAATTCAGACGCTTGTTTATCTGAGAAATATTACATCTAATCCACTTCCTCTGCGATAAAGAAAGCAAACACCACATAAGCATCACTACGGGAAGCAGAAAGTGTCCAACTTAACGGCTCTGTTTTAAACTCCTCCCCCGACTGCAAGCGGAAACTCTCGCCGATCGGTTACATCCAGTCAGCCGAAGGGCAATACATCGAGGACCTTCTCCCCAATTACGCCTATGTTCACAAAGCTCCGCCCCCAGGACAAACCTGTCACGTAGTTCAGCTAGAGTTTAACTAGCTAGTGGTTAGCATGTTCACCTCACACCTCCAGGGTTCTCCCCATGCTGTGGGGGTTTCCTCCGGGTACTCCGGTTTCCTCTCCCAATCCAAAGACGTGCAGGGTAGGCTGATTGGCATGTCCAAAGTGTCCTTAGTGTATGAATGGGTGTGTGAATGTGTATGTGATTAACTGTGATGGATTGGCACCCTGTCCAGGGTGTACCCCACCTTGTGCCCCATGCTGCCCGGGATAGGCTCCAGGTTCCCCTCGACCCTGTAGGAAAAGCGATATGGAAAATGGATGGATAGTTGGACTTTATTATTGTATCCTGCTCCAGAATTGTTCTGCTTGTTGGAGCAATGAGCGACAGAGCTCTGTATAATGGCTGGATGATGTTAGTAATGTAGCATTTAGCTTTTGCAACTCAGCTCAAGCTCTTGAAAGCCAAGTTATAGCCTAGAAATAAAGGAATAAAGTGCACAGATTGAGAACGATCCCAATGAAATTTCTAGCTGAATAAACTAGATGAGTAATCATTTTTAATAATCCACTTAAAAGGCGGCCTAGAGGGCACTTCATCATGTTTTTCTGCAAATAGAAGCACATTAGAAGGCCTTGCCCATTTAATAATCACACTTAGATGATGTTTTTATGAGACGAAAATAATTTAAACCTCGTTAACAACACAAGTAGCATGATTAAAAAGGTGAATATGCTGAATGGTCTCATGTATTACTCGTTGTCATGGTAACATTGACACTAAGCATCACTTAACTTTGGATTAGTTTTCATATACCAGGCAGATAAACACAGGTTTGATAGTCCAGGTTAGGATCTATGTAAACAGGTCAGCAGGATTAGAGGAAATATTTGCAAGCAGATATGGATATTTACATCACTAAACAGATACACACAGACATGGAGTAATAAATATCCTCAGTAAAGTTAATACTGGAGCACAGAGAGGAGAAATATCTCCCATGGAGAAAGATGCTCAGATGCAGACTGTTAATATTAAACACTCTCACACCTTCATATGATAGTTTATACACTGTAACTGACCACAGGCACATAGTTCACACACACACTTCCTGTAGAGCTCTTTCTCACACTTCTAGAAGGGGAAATGGGTGTGCTGTGAGTTTCTGGTTAAGACACAGATGAAGACACACAGCACATTCACAGAGCGGGACAGAGACAGTAACAGTGTGTAACACAACAGGAGCTTTAATATCTTTCTGAAGTGGAGTTGGTGTGGAGATCTGGGAGTGTGAACTCAGGATGAAGATCCTCCTCATCTTCACCCTCTGTCTGATCTCAGGTAAAGAAATGCACTTCAGAATAATCCTCACTATCAGCAGCAGTGTTACATGAAGGAAGGTTTTGCTCAGATGGATGTTTGGTGTTTTGTTAGATGGAGGAGCCTCCAAGAATGTAACAGGATATTCAGGAGGAGGAGTCCTTATCAAGTGCAAGTATGATACAAAATACACACAAAAACAAAAATATTTCTGTAAGGGTTCAGGGCTATCCTGTTCTGACCAAATAAAGACAGGAGCTAAAAACGAGTGGATAAATTCAGGAAGATTCTCACTGTTTGATGACACCAAATCAGCAGAGTTCAGTGTGAAGATCAGAGAGCTCACTGTAGAGGACACTGGGACATACCAGTGTGGAGTTGATATATCCTGGGGAAATGACATTTACACACCGGTGGAACTGAAGGTGAAGGAAGGTGAGTAGGAGACATTTATTCAGACCTTTCAAGTGAAAAATTGACTAAAACTTTCAAATATCACGAATTGATTGTCCATTACTTTTGCATGGCCGAGAAACCAATCACATTTTTGTGCATTTTAACTTTTTATATTTAAATTAGCTTCTGAAATCCAAACCAATTTGTATGAACATCACAATTATTAATTTCAACACAATAACGACTGCATATAAGTCTTACCTGATCTTCATACATTACAGTTACAGTTTAATGGAGAAAAAAAAGATCTCATGATAAAAAAGACTTGAATTTAAATGAACATTGAGGAAATGTGGTTGGATTTCTGTCTCCTGGCTGTGGGCGGAGTCAGTTATTCATGACTAGCTAGCTAGTGTTAGCTAACTTACTTTGACAGCAAGCAGCAATGTTAACGCTGGTAGTGTTGGAATCAATCAGTGTTTCAGTAATGTTAGTCACAGCACTCTGATAACCGCTGTGTAAATAATAAAATTAGCCGTGTTTGATAGTAAGCGAGCTAACGTTACGCTAACAGCTGTGTAAATAATAAAATTAGCCGTGGTTGATAGTAAGCGAGCTAACGTTACGCTAACAGCTGTGTAAATAATAAAATTAGCTGTGTTTGATAGTAAGCGAGCTAACGTTACGCTAACAGCTGTGTGTAAATAATAAAATTAGCCGTGTTTGATAGTAAGGTATGGAGCCCCCCTAGTGTCAGGTAAGAAAAAAATATACAGCCATGTGTGAACCGTGCCCTCACTTTTGTAATCCCTGCCCTCAGAATTGTAATCTGTGCCCTCAGTTTTTTAAATCGTACCCTCAGATTTGTAATCTAATTTGTAAGCGAGCTAACGTTACGCTAACAGCTGTGTGTAAATAATAAAATTAGCCGTGTTTGATAGTAAGTGAGCTAACGTTATGTTAACTGCTTCCAGTTTTAATTAATTGATCAGGATTGAACTTGCTTTTAACAGGGGGCTCGGTCTCTAGAGAAGTGAGTGCATATGCAGGGGGAGGAATCAACATCAAGTGCAGATATGAGGATGAATATAAATACAAACCCAAATCTTTCTGTAAGATGGGATCACATCAGTGGTGTTTTAATCAAATAACAACAAAACTACACAGTGAATGGTCACATGATGGCAGATTCTCAATTCAGGACAGCAGAAGTGCAGGATTCTTCAGTGTGTTTATCAGAGAGCTGATTACGGAGGACACTGGAACATATGCGTGTGCTGTTGTTGTGTCTGATGAAATACAGATCTACACTGTAGTGAAGCTGAAAGTAACAGAAGGTGAGGAGATTTAATTGTGTGTTTTATCAGAAGAAACATCAGATTTATTTGTAAATTTACTGTATAACTGTCTAAGTGTTGTTAATCAGAGCTAGGACACATATACACATATAAACTGATCTGATTGGTTGTGATTTGCAGATCTGTCCTATGAGAAGTCCATCAATAAGACTGTCCATGTAGGAGGAGATTTGAATGTCAGCTGTAAATACCCAGAATCCCTCAGGAGTGACCCCAAGTTTCTCTGCAAGACGAGGCTGCAACGTGCTGCTTGTTCTTATAAAGAATCTGTTAAAGAAAGTAGAAAATATGTAAATACGGGGAAATTCTCCCTGTATGATGACAGAGAAACACATGTCCCAGTTTCAACCTCGATACCAACACAACCTTCATCATCATCTGAGTCTACTCCAGCTTCTCCTCCAGCAGGTGATTCTGCTCAGATCCTCATCACCCCCAGAGTCTAACTACATGACTTTGATGAATCTGATCCCTTATGAATGATCAGCATGTAGGTTAAAGTGACTGTCTGTTTGTTTCTCTTCCAGGATTTCCAGTTTCCACTGTGATCACTGTGTCTGTAATTCTGCTGCTGCTTCTGATTGGAATCATATTCCTCTTTGTGATTCTACATAAGAAATGCAGGATACAAGGTCTAGTCTGTTTAATATTATTTACAAACTTCATCTTTAAGGAGACATATTTACTACACTACTTGCTGTTTAATCATGTCTGAATGGTTTCAGATGCTCGGAGTGTGTGTGTATGTGTGTGTGTGTGTGTGTCTGTCTGTCTGTGTTGTTAACCTTGTTCATTAGTCAGTTACATGTTCAGTAGGAGGAGTAGTTAGTGACACAGTGATCCTGTCCATGCTGACCAACAATGAGCACGGATGAGAAGAGACAGAAAATGAACCCATAATACAGATGAATAAATACACCACAGGATTTCCGGCCATCATAAAATCCAAAGCTAATAATAACAGAAATAACAACTACTGACTACTTGGATGTTTTTTGTTTCAGCAGGTACAGCTTCTATTGGTGAGAGTTCTGTCCAAGGCTCAGGAAACGACCAAGAGGTAACTGTCTTCATCAGTGTGTGTGTTCAGTACCAAAATTTACTGTTTTTGAAAATCCATGAAAACATTTATATGTGTTGTTTCTGTTTCTCTGTGCTTACTGTCTTTGATTATGAGGAGGTTAAAGACACCAGACGCCTGTCTGCCTCAGACGCTGGAAAAATTTACTGCAATGTTCAACTACCCACAATCCCCTCTGATCCTCCTCAAAATGTTTATGCCAACATGTAGTTGAAACGTTTATTCTACTGCTCAATTACCCACAATCGCTCCTGATCAGGAAATCTACTCCACAGCTCAGTTACCCACAAGTCTCTCTGATTCCTCAGCCAGTGCTGATCAGCAGTTAGTTGAGGAATCTGCTGAAGGCCTGAATTACGCAGCAGCCACCAGCTCTAATGATGCAGTTCCAAAGATGATCTGTCAGAAGCAAGCGATATCATATGTCTATGATACAGTCAGTCATGTTAATTCATGTGGCTAGTTTATAATTATTATGTCTCTAATCATCACCATCATCATCATCATCATCATCATCATCATTATTCCATCCATCCATTCATCCCAGTCGGTATTTTTCATCTTCAGTAACTGCGTCCTGGTCAGGTTTGCAGTAGATCTGGAGCCTCGGGAACACTGGACGTAAGGCAGGAATACACCCTGGGAGGAACACCAGTCCATCGTAGCTTCTGGTATTTTCTCTAATTTTACAATAAGTACAGATTGCGATTTTTCTGTAATATGATCACTGCTTGTGGCTATATTCATCTTTGTATTTTCATCCATTTTGAATAGCTATATGAACGTATGGTATGTACTGAGTGTATTGTATGTGTGGTCTATGTTATGTTTGGAAAGAAATGCTGTATGTATTAAATATATGGAGAATGGTATGCATTGTACTGTATATAGGAGTATGATTTTAAATAGTATCTTTACAGAGTGTGAGTGCTAGAAGAAAGAGAGAAGTGGAGACATTCGTCTTATCTTAACCCCAAAGTCTCAAAATCAGCTTGACCCGCTCACTTCACTTTTTGTTCACATGTTGTTGTTCATCTTTATTTTGTCTTATAGTGACCACACTCATTACTGCTCTGCGTTCTTATATCAGCCATCCTCATGCCCTCTGTTTCATAATCAAGAATGTCATGTATGCTTATTCAGATAAAAGCACAAAGTGTATTTTTGCCATTTAAATGATTTTTTTTAAATGTTGAGTTCATTATGGACTGTTCACTTTTGATGTTATCAGCAGGATGTTATGCAATAAATAAACTTTCTCAAGTGCATAGTATTGTTCCTAAGCAGGAAGTTATCATCTCAGGCCAGTATTTACACCAATATATAAGATTATTATATACATACAGCTGGGGTCCAATATTCTGAAACCACAGTGAAAATCTGAAGTTTTATTTAGATTTAACTTCTGGAAATAAACAGAAAGTTAAATAAATACATAAATAAAGTAAATTGTGACATATTATCATGTGGCACATGTTCAGATGATATGTTGATGGTTTTGATCTAAAAATGGATCATCAGGTTTTGCACAAAGTTGTGGAGTCCGTGCCAGCTCGGGTGCACACTGTCATTAAAGCAAAATGGGCATGTAACAAATATTAAGAAACTCTGAAATTCATGTAAATATTTCTAAGATTCTACTTTCCACTCAAGCTGTTGCTGATAATCTCAGGTGTAATGAAAATCTTTGTGTTAAATAGAAAAAGAATGATAAAGAGAAGCACTTTCACTAGAGCTCAGACATGTGGTCCCCACTGTACTGTATGTCCATAAAGTAACACAGCTGAGTTTATGCTGAACATGATTTGCTTTTACTAGAGGCTCCTCTAGATGGCAGTGTTGATCCACAATCTTGTAGAATTAACCTCTATAAAGCACCAGGAAATGTAAAATAATAATAATAATAATAATAATAATAATAATAATAATAATAAAAAAATTCAACAAAATAAAATGTAAAATAAATAATTTCTCCACTTGTGCCCTAGTGTTTTACTCTGATTGCTGTTGCAGGCTGGAAGTCCACTGTCTATATGTGGGAGTCTCAGACATTGGAATGTCTATCAAGCTAACACATTAGTATAGGAGTTTAGGAGTTGTGTGAAAATATGAAGGTGTTTTATGTCATGTTTATGCAGATACATAGAAAATTCCAAAGGGTTCACAAACTTTCAAGCACCAATGTAACACTCAAGTGTGGTGTCATGTATACGTTACAAATAACTGGAGCCAGATTTATTCAAACATTTCCCCATGAGGATCACTTCCCAGTTTTTTGAGAACTCACACCTCGACCCCCTCATGAGATGTCTCTGCTGATTAAGAAGGTGGATTCAACATCTGAAGGATTTTTTTTACTCCTTCAGCCCCACCCCAGGACTTACCTGGCCTGTACAGTACAGTTCAGCAAGAGTTACCAAGTTCAACTAGCATAAGGATTAGTATTATCATCATTAGGCACTGCAGAATATTAATGAACTGTGGAAATCTCTCTATACAACAAGCAACTTTAATTGATTATGCTGTACACGTTACCCAGCACACAGCTCTTATATACAAGTAGCTGATAAAGCCAGAAGCTTCCTCCAACTAACTGGCTTGTTTTATTCACCTGTCTGCTCCTTAGTCTCAGTACTGGACAAAACACTGGAGCACATCTGCAGTGCTCTTTTATAGCTAAAACACTTTCACTAGCAGTTTATAACAGTGAATAGCGATGGCTGTGCTTGGCTTTCAGAAACCTAGCTCCACTAACCTCTCCCCTCGGCAGACACTGATTTATTGTGTTTGGTGATTAATTACAATTATATTTCATTTATCCTGAGTGACTTTATTATTGTGTCCTGCTACAGAATTGTTCTGCTTGTTGGAGCAGTGAGCGACAGAGCTCTGTATAATGGCTAGATGATGTTAGCAATGTAGCAGTTAGCTTTTGCCCACTCAGCCATTCAAGCTCTTGAAAGCCAAGTTATAGCATTAAAACACATGGACTTCTGCTCATAATAATTCATGATGATTAGATGTCACTTATCCTGAGTGACAAAATGTTTCCCAGGTACTCTGCATGTTACAGCATCAGAGCTCTGTATCTCTGTGTTAGCATTTAGTTTTTGCCCATTCAGCCATTCAAGTGAATAAATGTGCAGTTATAGCTCTTGAAACATGTTAAATTCAGCAGATAATGATTTATAACCATTTTATTTCTCTTATTCTGAATCTATCATCATCACGTTACTGAAGTAAGTTTCTTGTTGCAGTGGAGCTCTGTATAAAGGCTGTATAATGTGCTTGAAAGCCTTGTTACTGCATTAAAACACATAAAATTATGATTAATGATGATTAGATTTCCATATCCTGAGTAACTTTTCATGTTACATAAAATTACTGACACGAGGCCCCTCCAAACAATTGACCCCTCCAAATGACTAGATGATGTTAGCAATGTAGCAGTTAGCTTTTGCCCACTCAGCCATTCAAGCTCTTGACACTAAGCATCACTTAACTTTGGATTAGTACATAGTTCACACATATGTCACACACACAGATGCAGAATGTTAATATTAAACACTCACACACCGTAATACGATAGTTTATACACTGTAACTGACCAGAGGCATGTAGTTCACACATATGTCACACACACACTTCCTGTAGAGCTATTTATCACACTTCTAGAAGGGGAAGTTGGCGTGCTGTGACTTTCTGCTTAAGACACAGATGAAGACACACAGCACATTCACAGAGCGGGACAGAGACAGTAACAGTGTGTAACACAACAGGAGCTTTAATATCTTTCTGAAGTGGAGTTGGTGTGGAGATCTGGGAGTGTGAACTCAGGATGAAGATCCTCCTCATCTTCACCCTCTGTCTGATCTCAGGTAAAGAAATGCACTTCAGAATAATCCTCACTATCAGCAGCAGTGTTACATGAAGGAAGGTTTTGCTCAGATGGATGTTTGGTGTTTTTTTAGATGGAGGAGCCTCCAAGGAAGTAACAGGATATTCAGGAGGAGGAGTCATTATCAAGTGCAAGTATCATACAGAATACACACAAAACAATAAATATTTCTGTAAGGGTCCATGGCTATCCTGTTCTGACCAAATAAAGACAGGAGCTAAAAACGAGTGGATAAATTCAGGAAGATTCTCACTGTTTGATGACACCAAATCAGCAGAGTTCAGTGTGATGATCAGAGAGCTCACTGTAGAGGACACTGGGACGTACCAGTGTGGAGTTGATATATCCTGGGTGATAGACATTTACACAACAGTGGAACTGAAGGTGAAGGAAGGTGAGTAGGAGATATTTATTCAGACCTTTCAAGTAAAAAACTGACTAAAACTTTGAAATATCACAATTTGATTGTCCATTACTTTTGCAAGGCCGAGAAACCAATCACATTTTTGTGCATTTTAACATTTTATATTTAAATTAGCTTCTGAAATCCAAACCAATTTGTATGAATATCACAATTATTAATTTCTACACAATAATGTCTGCATATAAGTCTTACCTGATCTTCATACATTACAGTTACAGTTTAATGGAGACATGAAGTTAAATTAATATTGAGGAAATGTGGTTGGATTTTTGTATCTTGGCTGTGGGCAGAGTCAATATTTACTCAGGACTAGATAGCTAGCATTAGCTAACTTAATTAACTGCAAGCAGCAGTGTTAACGCTGGTAGTGTTGGAATCAGTCATTGTTTCAGTAATGTTAGTCACAGCACTAAGATAACCGCTGTGTAAATAATAAAATTAGCCGTGTTTGATAGTAAGCGAGCTAACGTTACACTAACCGCTGTGTGTAAATAATAAAATTAGCCATGTTTGATACTAAGGTATGGAGCCCCCCTAGTGTCAGGTAAGAAAAAAAATACAGCCATGTGTGAACCGTGCCCTCAGTTTTGTAATCCATGCCCTCAGATTTGTAATCTGTGGCCTCAGTTTTTTAAATCGTACCCTCAGATTTGTAATCCGTACCCTCAGTTGTGTAAACCGCGCACACTGCGTTAAAGTTGCGTTTATATTGGACATTCGCTGTACATTCGAGTTCTCTCTTCTATTTCTCAAGAAATAAACACACAAAAAGCACATAATGTGTATTGTCTTAATAATGTGTATTGAGTACAATACAACTGAATATATTTTTAAATTTTCTCCCGTTAAAGCCCACGGAAGCCAATCTTTGGGAAGCGCAGGTCATCAGCACCTTATAGAAGAGAGAAACCCGAATGTACAGCGAATGTCCCGTATAAACCCAACTTTAACGCAGTGTGCGCGGTTTACAAATCTGAGGGCACGGATTACAATTCTGAGGGTACGATTTACAAATCTGAGGGCACGGATTACAAATCTGAGGGTACAGATTACAAAACCGAGGGTAGGTTTACAAATCTACGGAGCCCCCCTAATGTTAGGTAAGAAAAAAAAATACAGCCATGTGTAATCCGTACCCTCAGTTTTGTAAACTGTGCCCTCGGTTTTGTAACCTGTGACCTCGGTTTTGCAATCCGTACCCTCGGTTTTGTAAACTGTGCCCTCAGTTTTGTAAACTGTGCGGATTACACATGGCTGTATTTTTTTTCTTACATGACACTTGGGGGGCTCCGTAGTAAGGAGCTAATTGCTGGAAATTCCTGCATGTTTCTGTTGTACTGAAGGCTCCACACTAAACCCTATAGGAATATCCTGCAGAGTTTGTCAATGTGTCCTGCAGGATTTCATCATTCCTGCAGGATACCAGCAAACATCCGGCAGAAAAATTTAAATCTTGTAGAATTCAGAGTTTATTTTGTAAGGTTCAGTAGTTAATCATCCATCTGTCTCTCCAATATTATCGTTGTATATCTCAAGAACCAGTTGAAGGTTTGTAGGATTTATATGGAATTTTCACTGAAACCAGAAGCTGAACGAATTTTATTTTAAAATTAATCCAAAACGGGGTCAAGGTCTCAACAAGGTCAAATATCATCTGAAATAGTTTTTCTTGAATAGTGTCCTTTCTGTTTGGAGGATATTTTAAGGGTATTAGAGACATTAGGAACAAGAAGCACTAGACGTGTTGGTGGAGGAGGCGTCCATGTCAATGCTGTTGGCGTAGATTTCTACTTGTTTATAAATTAAATGTACATCAATTATACTCAGTGCTTTAAAAATCATAAATTCTTCATGTGAAAACTATCACATTTTAATGTAAAAACTTGATAAAAGTGCATGAGGCCTCTTAGACTCAGATTCCCATCAGACCTATACATAATCTGTCATTGGTTTTTCACCATGGTTTTGTTTGTAGATTTGGATTATTAATAATCGGCTCACGCTTTCATCCATCTTCCTCCACCTCATAGCAATTTCACTACATTTCATAGAAATGAAGACATAAGAAAAGTACAAACTCAAGCCTTTCCCTTAACTCTGACTCAATTTATAGAAAGTGAGTTGTGTTTAAAGATATGAAGTTGTGAGGACTTCTTAACTGTGAAGACTTTTTTTTTCAAGTATCATTTTAACTCAAGTATCATTTTTAGTAGCTGCTTCCAGTTTTAATTAATTGAGCAGGATTGAACTTGCTTTTAACAGGGGGCTCGGTCTCTAGAGAAGTGACTGCATATGCAGGGGGAGGAATCAACATCAAGTGCAGATATGAGGATGAATATAAAGACAAACTCAAATACTTCTGTAAGATGGGAACACATCAGTGGTGTTTTAATCGAATAACAACAAAACTACACAGTGAATGGTCACATGATGGCAGATTCTCAATTCAGGACAACAGAAGTGCAGGATTCTTCAGTGTGTTTATCAGAAGAAATATCAGATTTATTTGTAAATTTACTGTATAACTGTCTAAGTGTTGTTAATCAGAGCTAGGACACATATACACATATAAACTGATCTGATTGGTTGTGATTTGCAGATCTGTCCTATGAGAAGTCCATCAGTAAGACTGTCCATGTAGGAGGAGATTTGACTGTCAGCTGTAAATACCCAGAATCCCTCAGGAGTGACCCCAAGTTTCTCTGCAAGACGAGGCTGCAACGTGCTGTTTGTTCTTATAAAGAATCTGTTAAAGAAAGTAGAAAATATGTAAATGAGGGGAAATTCTCCCTGTATGATGACAGAGAAACACAAATGTTGACTGGGAGTATTAGAAATGTAACTGAGCAGGACTCTGGTGAATACTGGTGTGGAGCTGAAGCAGCCTGGATATCTGATCATGGATACAAGGTTTATTTCACACAGATCGACCTGACAGTTAATGGTGAGTTTATAGAGACATGGAGACACACTACATTAACTATTCTGACTAAACTAATTAGGCTAATCTAACTAAACTTTTCACTGCTTTGGACCCATTTGTCCCAGTTTCAACCTCGAAACCAACACAACCATCATCATCATCATCATCATCATCATCTAAGTCTACTCCAGCTTCTCCTCCAGCAGGTGATTCTGCTCAGATCCTCATCACCCCCAGAGTCTAACTACATGACTTTGATGAATCTGATCCCTTATGAATGATCAGCATGTAGGTTAAAGTGACTGTCTGTTTGTTTCTCTTCCAGGATTTCCAGCTTCCACTGTGATCACTGTGTCTGTAATTCTGCTGCTGCTTCTGATTGCAATCTCATTCCTCTTTGTGATTCTACAAAAAAGACAGAAGATGCAAGGTACACAAACAGAAACACAACACAATATCAGTGTGTAACAGGTTTAATTTGGAGTGACGGGTTGATGATCGGTGGTACAGTGGTGCACCAGGTAGCGTTGCTGTCTCACAGCTCCAGTGTCCAGAATTCAGTCCTGAGCTTGGGTTCCTGTTTTACATATCTGACCTCACAAAAACATGCCGGTAGGTGGATGTGTGATGTCCTGTAATGGACTAATGTAAAGCATTTACTGGAAATGAATTCATGACTGATTCCAAAACTAAACTAAATCTAAAACTAAAAATAACAGCATTTATAAGATTTACTGATTACTTGACTTCCGTTATCAGGAGGTACAGCTTCTACTGGCAGGAGTTCTGTCCAAACCTCAGGAAATCACCAAGGGGTAATTGTCTTCATCAGTGTGTGCTCAGTACAAAACTTATTGTCTTTTACAACAACATTTGTTGTAGAAAACATTTATATTCTTTGTTTTTGTTTCTCTTTGCTCTCAGGTTCCTCCTGATATCTGTTTCTATGAGGAGATTGAAGACACCAGACGACTTTCTGCCTCAGACGCTGGATCTTCTTCAGTTTACTCTACTGCTCAACTACCCACAATCCTCTCTGATCCTCAACCTGTTTATTCAAACACAGAGTTACCCACAAGCCCCTGTGATTCTGCTGTTTATTCTACTGCTCAACAACCCACAATCCCCTCTGATCAGGACATCTACTCCACAGCTCAGTTACCCACACGTCTCTCGGCTGAGAAATCTGATGAAGGTCTGACTTACGCAGCAGTGAGTTTTCACTCCAGGGCCACCAGCTCTAATGATGCAGTTCCACAGATTGTCTTTAATAAGGAAGAGGTCTCGTGTGACTATGATACAGTCAGTCATGTTAATTCATGTGGCTAGTTTCTCATCATTAGTGCTGCAACCATGTGGCACTGGAACTCTACCGCTTTGTTTAGATTCTTCTTCTTCTTCATCATCAAAATATGTTGGTTATTATTAGGCAAAAAAAAAAGACTGAAAAGTGGTCATTATTTTTTCAAGATTAAGTCTGTGAGGATTGTGGGAGTGGATTCTACGGAAGCCCTAAGCGGTCATGCATTGTTAATTTTTCTTTAATGCTTTCTCGTGATCTCAACTTAATTATTCTATGTATTAGACAGCCATCGTCCCGAACTCAGTGGGTTTTTTTAATGGGTTTTTGCTTAAATGCCTGAAATAAGGTCTGTGGTTAACACAATCTCAGGATATTTTCACGTTTTATTCTATGCCTAAAACACATCAGTAGTACTCCACTCGTGATTTTGAAAAAGGTGGCTGCTAACGAGTGGCTAAATGAGAGTACAGAGATTATCAAGGAAATTAAACGTCATCACACCGAACAGGAAAACTCATCTACTACAGCCTCGTTGTGTTTATACTCGCGCTTTTGCGAACTATTCCAACTCAGACTTTCCAACTTGTAGATTTATCAGTTTATAATATTTCCCAATGGTAGTGTTTTTTTAAATAAAGATTGAAAGAGTTGTCGGAAACGTAGCGGTGCTGATGTTGAAGTCATGTGACTGTGGTGTAGCTCGTTTATAGCCTAATATTAGCTTTTTACTTCTGGCGATTGTATTTAGGCTGCAAAATTCATAAAGTTTGTGTTAATTTGTAAAGATTATCTTGATGAACAAAACTTGTAAGAACCATAAAGTTTTGTTGGTCACAGAGCTTATTTTCTGCAATAATCTAAAAACCAATGGGAAAATGTTATTGGATTTTTGTCGAGGGAACCAGGGTGATGCTACCTTCCGGGTTGGCCTACAAAAATACATCATCCATGCAGGATTGACGATCTCCACGTTAGTGTTCGACACCTGAGAAGGGGACACGCCTCTCTCTTAATGTGGAGATAAAGTCTATTTCTACAGCGGAAATTATTCTGTAGGATTCACCATTTGAAAGCTTTTTTTTTACTCCTTCAGACCGCCCCCAATTCCAAGTAGAAATTTGTATATACAAATTCTTAAAGTTATTCATCTCTGGCTGTTGTTTTTTTTATTTTTATTTATTTGTATATTTGCTTTAGAATAAAACAAACAGATTTTTAACATTTAAATAAAGGTTTTATTTATTCTCAGCCAGAGTGTCAAGGCTTAAGATAGCGAACTTATGAATTAACTTAATAAAGACACAAACACACACATATACACACTGCCCTCCACTAATATTGGCACCCTTGGTAAACATGAGCAAAGAAGGCTGTGAAAAATTGTCTTTATTTTTTAACTTTTTGATATTTTGTTAAAAGAATTCACAAAAATGCTCTGCTCTCATGGATATCAAACAATTGCAAACACAACACAGGTTTATCCAAAATAATATCTTTGTTACACATAGGTGTGCAACAATTATTGTCACCCCTATGAATTCATATGAGAAAATATATATTTGAAGTGTATTCCCATTGATATTTTACTTTTGTTTAGTACACCTGGGTGACTAGGAACAAGAAATTGTTCAACCATCGCTTCCTGTTTATTCCAGGGGTATAAATATGAGGTAACACATAGGCCAAATTCCCTTGGTCATATATATACAATAGCAATGCACATACAATGTGCAGTAAAATGTTTTTGAGCTTCACAAAATGGGAAGTGGCTATAAGAAAATAGCACAAGTGTTGAAAATGCCCATTTCCACCATCAGAGCAATAATTAAGAAGTTCCAGTCAACTGGAAATGTTATGAATCAACCTGGAATTGGACGTGTGTCTATATCGTCTCAACACACTGTGAAGAGGATGGTTCGAGTGGACAAAAAATCTCCAAGGATCACAGCTGGAGAACTGCAGAAGTTAGTTGCGTCTTGGGATCAGAAAGTCTCCAAAACTACAATCTGAAGTCACCTACATCACCACAAGTTGTTTGGAAGGGTTTCAAGAAAAAAGCCTCTACTCTCATCCAAAAACAAACTCGAGCGTCTTCAGATTGCCAGATACTACTGGAACTTCAAATGGGATCGGGTTCTATGGTCAGATGAAACCAAAATAGAGCTTTTTTGTAATAAATACCAGAGGTGTTTTTGGCTCACAGAGAGGTAGCCATATGGAAAAATACCTTATGTCCACAGTTAAATATGGTGGTGGATCTTTAATGTTTTGGGGCTGTTTTTCTGCCAGAGGAACTGGATATTTTGTTAGGATACATGGCATCATGGACTCCATCAAATATCAACCAATATTAAATGAAAACCTGACTGCCTCTGCCAGAAAGCTTCAAAATGGGCTGTGGTTGGATCTTCCAGCAGGAGAATGATCCAAAACATACATCTAAATCAACACAAAAATGGTTTACTGACCACAAAATCAAGGTCCTACCATGACCATCCCAGTCCCCTGACTGGAAACCCACATAAAACCTATGGGGTGAACTGAAGAGGAGAGCCCACCAGCGTGAATGTACGGGCAAGCTGCATATATTATGATCAACACACAATTTAACCGAGATGAGAGAATGATCTGAGATCTTCTCTAATTCCAGACTGCTGGGACTACGGCTGCTCCTAAGGCCATACAGACTTCATATAAATCCATAATGAACTTTTTCACACGAACTGTTGTTACCCAGATGAGGATGGGTTCCCTTCTGAGTCGGGTTCCTCTCAAGGTTTCTTCCTCTTAAAACATCTTAGGGAGTTTTTCCTTGCCACCGTCGCCACTCAGTGGCTTGCTCAGTTGAGATAAATTCACACCTTTAATATCTGTATACCATGTTGATATTTCTGTAAAGCTGCTTTGAGACAATGTCTATTGTAAAAAGTGCTGTACAAATAAAATTGAATAGAATCGCTTCACTGAGGAAATATGACATTTTCTATATTTAATCTGTAAGTTAGTAGAAGGTCAAGAGTGTGACCACCATTATGAGTGGGTCCTATAACATTGTGATTGACCCCTACTGAATCTAGAATGGACACAACCGCTTAACACATCCTCAGGGTTTAATTCTGTGATTAGTTTCCATCATTTCCCATTTTCAGTGTATTTTTTTTCTGTTTGAAAAGCGAGTATGAACATGTTCAGGGTTGAGCACAGCAACTCAGCACAGTAAGTAAGAGCAGGCTGGTATTAGAAAACATTTTTATTCATGTAGGAAACATTAGATTAAAGCAAGACATTTATTTTAAAATAATAGATATAACAATAAACTATACAAAAGAGAATATTTAAATAAGGTTAACTAGAGAGAAAATTAAACGTACAAGAGAATGAACGGTCACAAATGAAGCTAGCTAGCTTGTTAGCTTGAGACCCTCAAAGTTGTGGATATAACTCGAAACATACAGCTTAAAGCCATTCTCCTTCTCACTAGAGGGAAAGACAGATGCTAACATCATAATGCGATTGTCATCGTTCACAGTAATCCGTGGAAGATCTTACAAGCAGTGAGTATAAAAAGCCACGCTGACAGCGCCCATTGAAACGGTAAGCAAAAATCACTTCCGGTGCAGCACTGAAAGTTGCGCTAGCCACTGAGACTGAAAGCGGAAGTGACTGTGCATAGAGTCCAATGAGAATATGCTGAGGCGTCAACGTCATTACATCGTCACTAACCAATGAGAGCGGTTATGGGCGGAGCGACACATGTTTAGCCCCGCTCCATTCTGCCGGCTGTAGCCAGGGGCTGTATTCAGTTGTATTCAACATCATGCAGCGCTGCGCAGACCGCCACGTCACTGTGACGTTTGGCATCAAAGTACCGCGATAGCGATACGAGAGCAGTCGACTTCCTGCACGAGGTCTGATTACGACACAGCTATTTCAGGATTGGCCAGACTCACCGACTACAATGATGACGCGCTTTTCATGTTTATTCTGACACCTTCAGTTCTGCTAAGACTCACAAATCTGTATTTTTATAACAGTGAAAACCCTTTCCATGTGATCTTAATGTTGTACTGTGTCATGTTTATCAAAATAAAACTGATAAAAATGTAGACCCAACTTTATTGGTTTTTAAATAATACAGGTTTATGATTAACTTTCTTCTTGTACATACAGGCACTGTATTAACTTAATCTATTCAGTGACAAGTGTTTCTGGTTGCTACATGTAAAATTCAGACGCTTGTTTATCTGAGAAATATTACATCTAATACACTTCCTCTGCGATAAAGAAAGCAAACACTGCACAAGCGTCACTACGGGAAGCAGAAAGTGTCCAACTTAACGGCTCTGTTTTAAACTCCTCCCCCGACTGCAAGTGGA
Source organism: Ictalurus punctatus (assembly GCF_001660625.3). Taxonomy (NCBI): domain Eukaryota; kingdom Metazoa; phylum Chordata; class Actinopteri; order Siluriformes; family Ictaluridae; genus Ictalurus; species Ictalurus punctatus. The sequence goes on along the minus strand of NC_030426.2, from coordinate 24,132,761 downwards.
AACTCTCGCCGATCGGTTACATCCAATCACAGCCGAAGGCCAATACATCGAGGACCTTCTCCCCAATTACCCTTGTGTTCACAAAGCTCCGCCCCCAGGACTTACCTGACCTGTACAGAACAGTTCAGCTAGAGTTACCGAGTTCAACTAGCTAGTGGTTAGCACGTTTGCTTCACACCTCCTGGGTTCTCCCTGTGCTGCAGGTGTTTCCTCCGGATACTCCGGTTTCCTCTCCCAGTCCAAAGACATGCATGGTAGGCTGGTTGGCATTTGGCAAGTGTCCGTAGTGTATGTGATTGTGCGCTGCGATGGATTGGCAGTTGCCCAGGTCATGCACCTTTTAGACGTTCCCTTACTGACTCCATTACTATAAGGCGCTGATGACCTGCATTTCCCAAAATCCGCTTCCGCGGGTTTTAACTAATGATGTTAGTAATGTAGCATTTAGCGTTTTCACACTCAGCTCAAGCTCTTGTTATAGGTTATAGCCTAGAAATAAAGGAATAAAGTGCACAGATTGAGAACGATCCCAATTAAATTTCTATCTGAATAAACTAGATGAGTAATCATTTTTAATAATGTTTTCTTGCAAGTAGAAGCACATTAGAAGGCCTGAGAGGAGAAATAACTCCCATGGAGAAAGATGCTCAGATGCAGAATACACTTGAGATACACTCACAACTATATTGAGATACACTCACGACTTCATATGATAGTTTGTACACTGTAACTGACCACAGGCACGTAGTTCACACATATTTCACACACACACACACTTCCTGTAGAGCTATTTATCACACTTCTAGAAGGGGAAATGAGCGTGCTGTGTCTTTCTGCTTAAGACACAGAAGAAGACACACAGCACATTCACAGAGCGGGACAGAGACAGTAACCATGTGTAACACGACAGGAGCTTTAATATCTTTCTGAAGTGGAGTTGGTGTGGAGATCTGGGAGTGTGAACTCAGGATGAAGATCCTCCTCATTTTCACCCTCTGTCTGATCTCAGGTAAAGAAATGCACTTCAGAATAATCCTCACTATCAGCAGCAGTGTTACATGAAGGAAGGTTTTGCTCAGATGGATGTTTGGTGTTTTGTTAGATGGAGGAGCCTCCAAGGAAGTAACAGGATATTCAGGAGGAGGAGTCCTTATCAAGTGCAAGTATGATACAAAATACAGAGAAAACCAAAAATATTTCTGTAAGGGTTCATGGCGATCCTGTTCTTACCAAATAAAGACAGGAGCTAAAAACGAGTGGATAAATTCAGGAAGATTCTCACTGCTTGATGACACCAAATCAGCAGAGTTCAGTGTGATGATCAGAGAGCTCACTGTAGAGGACACTGGGACGTACCAGTGTGGAGTTGATAAATTGGGAATAGACATTTACACACCGGTGGAACTGAAGGTGAAGGAAGGTGAGTAGGAGATATTTATTCAGACCTTCCAAGTAAAAAAAACTTAACTAAAGATTCATATATCACGATTTTATTTGATAGTAAGCGAGCTAACGTTCCACTAAATGCTGTGTGTAAATAATAAAAGTAGAAAGATTTTCATAGAAATGAAGACATAAGAACAGAACTCTAACTCAGATTATAGAAAGTGAGTTGTGTTTAAAGACATGAAGTTGCGAGTGATACATCATGTCGGTAAAAGACAAATCGTTTAATTGTGAATACTTTTCTTTAAAGCTAGAACTCAAGTATCATTTTAACTCAAGTATCATTTTTAGTAGCTGCTTCCAGTTTTAATTAATTGAGCAGGATTGAACTTGCTTTTAACAGGGGGCTCGGTCTCTAGAGAAGTGAGTGCATATAAAGGGGGAGGAATCAACATCAAGTGCAGATATGAGGATGAATTTAAAGACAAACCCAAATCTTTCTGCAAGATGGGATCACATGAGTGGTGTTTTAATCAAATAACAACAAAACTAAACAGTGAATCATCACATGATGGCAGATTCTCAGTTCAGGGCAACAGAAGTGCAGGATTCTTCAGTGTGTTTATCAGAGAGCTGATTACAGAGGACACTGGAACATACGCGTGTGCTGTTGTTGTGTCTGATGAAATACAGATCTACACTGTAGTGAAGCTGAAAGTAACAGAAGGTGAGGATCTTTAATTATGTGTTTTATCAGAAGAAACATCACATTTATATGTAAATTTACTGTATAACTGTCTAAGTGTTGTTAATCAGAGCTAGGACACATATACACATATAAACTGATCTGATTGGTTGTGATTTGCAGATCTGTCCTATGAGAAGTCCATCAGTAAGACTGTCCATGTAGGAGGAGATTTGAATATCAGCTGTAAATACCCAGAATCCCTCAGGAGTGACCCCAAGATTCTCTGCAAGACGAGGCTGCAACGTGCTGCTTGTTCTTATAAAGAATCTGTTAAAGAAAGTAGAAAATACCTAAATAAGGGGAAATTCTCCCTGTATGATGACAGAGAAACACAAATGTTCACTGTGAGTATTAGAAATGTAACTGAGCAGGACTCTGGTGAATACTGGTGTGGAGCTGAAGCAGCCTGGACATCTGATCATGGATACCAGGTTTATTTCACACAGATCGACCTGACAGTTACTGGTGAGTTTGTAGAGACATGGAGACACGTTGTCTCAGTCAGTATTTCTGAAGTTCCACACAGAGAGAATGTACACTGTATTGTGTTGCATCTGTGCTGCTATCAGTCATTTACTAGAGTCACTCACTTAATGTCTTTCATTATCTAACTAAACTTTTCACTGCTTTAGAGCCACGTGTTCCAGTTTCAGCCTCGAGACCAACACAACCATCATCATTATCATCATCATCTGAGTCTACTCCAGCTTCTCCTCCAGCAGGTGATTCTGCTCAGATCCTCATCACCCCCAGAGTCTAACTACATGACTTTGATGAATCTGATCCCTTATGAATGATCAGCATGTAGGTTAAAGTGACTGTCTGTTTGTTTATCTTCCAGGATTTCCAACTTCCATTGTGATCACTGTGTCTGTAATTCTGCTGCTGCTTCTGATTGGAATCATATTCCTCTTTGTGATTCTACATAAGAAATGCAGGATACAAGGTCTAGTCTGTTTAATATTATTTACAAACTTCATCTTTAAGGAGACATATTTACTGCACTACTTGCTGTTTAATCATGTCTGAATGGTTTCAGATGCTCGGAGTGTGTATATCTGTGTGTGTGTGTGTGTGTGTGTGTGTGTGTGTGTGTGTGTGAGTGTTGTTAACCTTGTTCATTAGTCAGTTACATGTTCAGTAGGAAGAGTAGTTAGTGACACAGTGATCCTGTCCATGCTGACCTACAATGAACACGGATGAGAAGAGACAGAAAATGAATGTTTTTTGTTTCAGCAGGTACAGCTTCTATTGGCGAGTGTTCTGTCCAAGGCTCAGGAAATGACCAAGAGGTAACTGTCTTCATCAGTGTGTGTGTTCATTACCAAAATTTACTGTGTTTGAAAATCCATGAAAACATTTATATGTGTTGTTTCTGTTTCTCTGTGCTTACTGTCTTTGATTATGAGGAGGTTAAAGACACCAGACGCCTGTCTGCCTCAGACGCTGGAAAAATTTACTGCAATGTTCAACTACCCACAATCCCCTCTGATCCTCCTCAAAATGTTTATGCCAACATGTAGTTGAAACGTTTATTCTACTGCTCAATTACCCACAATCCCCCCTGATCAGGAAATCTACTCCACAGCTCAGTTACCCACAAGTCTCTCTGATTCCGCAGCCAGTGCTGATCAGCAGTTAGTTGAGGAATCTGCTGAAGGCCTGAATTATGCAGCAGCCACCAGCTCTAATGATGCAGTTCCAAAGATGATCTGTCAGAAGCAAGCGATATCATATGTCTATGATACAGTCAGTCATGTTAATTCATGTGGCTAGTTTATAATTATTTTGTCTCTAATCATCACCATCATCATCATCATCATCATCATCATCATCATCATCATTATTCCATCCATCCATTCATCCCAGTCGGTATTTTTCATCTTAAGTAACTGTGTCCTGGTCAGGTTTGCAGTAGATCTGGAGCCTTGGAACACTGGACGTGACGCAGGAGTACACCCTGGGAGGAACACCAGTCCACCGTAGCTTCTGGTATTTTCTCTAATTTTACAATAAGTACAGATTGTGATTTTTCTTTAATATGATCACTGCTTGTGGCTATATTCATCTTTGTATTTTCATCCATTTTGAATAGCTATATGAACGTATTGTATGTACTGAGTGTGGTGTGTATTGTATGTGTGGTCCATGGTATGTTTGGAAAGAAATGCTGTATGTATTAATATATGGAGAATGGTATGAATTGTACTGTATATAGGAGTATGATTTTAAATAGTATCTTTACAGAGAGTGAGTGCTAGAAGAAAGAGAGAAGTGGAGACATTCGTCTTATCTTAACCCCAAAGTCTCAAAATCAGCTTGACCCGCTCACTTCACTTTTTGTTCACGTTGTTCATTTTTACTTTGTCTTATAGTGACCACACTCATTATTACTGCTCTGCGTACTTATATCAGCCATCCTCATGCCCTCTGTTTCATAATCAAGACTCTGATTCTGTCGTGTATGCTTCTTCAGATAAAGGCACACAGTGTATTTTTGTCATTCAAATAATTTTTTTATGTTGAATTCATTATGGACTGTTCACTTTTGATGTTTTCAGCAGGATGTTATGCAATAAATAATTTTGAAACTTTCTCAAGTGCATAGTATTGTTCCTAAGCAGGAAGTTATTATCTCAGGTCAGTATTCACAGCATATATAAGATTATTATATACATACAGCTGGGGTCCAAAATTCTGAAACCACAGTGAAAATCTGAAGTTTTATTTAGATTTAAATTCTGGAAATAAACAAGGTTTTTATATATATATATATATATATATATATATATATATATATATATATATATATATATATATATATATATATATATATATATATAAAGAAGAAGAAGACAAAAGACGACACGCTGATGGATTTTATCTAAAATGGATCATCAGGTTTTGCGCAAACTTGTGGAGTCTGTGCCAGCTCGGGTGCACACTGTCGTTAAAGCAAAAAGGGGACGTACCAAATATTAAGAAACTCTGAAATTCATGTAAATATTTCTAAGGTTCTATTTTTCACTCAAGTAGTTGCAGATAATCTCATGTGTAATGAAAACCTTTGTGTTAAATAGAAAAATAATGATAAAGAGAAGCATTTTCACTAGAGCTCAGACATCTGGACCCCACTGTACTGTATATCCAAAAAGTAACACAGCTGAGTTTATGCTGAACATGATTTGCTTTTACTAAAGGCTCCTCTAGATGGCAGTGTTGATCCGCAATTCTGTAGAATTAACCTCTATAAAGCACCAGGAAATGTAAAATGTAAAAACACTAGGGCACATGTTGTATCAAATTAGGTCCACTAACTGAATATAGTTATGATTAACAAAAATGTAGCATAGAAACAGATACTCACATCTACCAGACTGTTGCATGAAGAAAGAAAGACACCGAACCAGTGAGTGAGAAGAAGCAAGGGTCCAAGTTTATTGTTCCAATTCACATGAGATCCACACAGTTGAGACGTCCCAAGGGTGACCTAAAAACCCAGAGCTGAGGCTCTCCTATTTATACAGTTTCTTAGGTTCAGATTTCCCACCCTCAGCAACTTTTTTCCAATACCGATATGTTCTGAGTTAACCGATACCGAAAACCCTTACGTTCCCTCAACAGTGTTTTTCAGCAACTCTCACATTTGCAAAACGGTGTTTTCCAGCAACTCTTATCTTGCGGAATTCGCTTACTTCATTGCTCCTTATCTTTCAGGTTTAGCTTGGTTTCATTCCCCTTTTGTTCGGCCTGTCCGGTTTCACTTTTTTAAAAAACTGACTTCCGCATACTGTGTCACTCCTGACTGGATTTTCATTGAGAGAGGATCTCCGTAACCTTGCACAAGCCATCTCCAATTGTGGGTAAGTTTTATTCTTTTTCCCACATTTCTCTTTTAGTGCTTGCACGTCCCTGTGTATATATACATACATACATACATACATATGTAAATTTATATTTTCTAAATACCTGACAATCCTCCGTGTGTGTGTGTATTTGTAATGTAACTCTCAGTTGACCCTCTGCTCCTACGTATATGTGTGTGCATGCGTGCAGATGTAATCCAGCTAGGCCCTCAGGCATGCCTCACTAATTGAGTACATGTGGTGTTTCCTCCTGAGTATTGCTTATTCTATGTTTTTCTGTGGGTCTAGGCGAACGTCAGCTCGTCTTGTCTCCTTTACTGGAGGGGATGGACTTGGATCTGAACACTCGCCATCAGCTTGCGCATCTCACTGCCGACATCACCATGCTGATCGAGGTTCTCCGCACCTCGTCTGCTGACTCAGGTTTTCCACCGCAGCTTTGGTACAGGATTTGTCCCGCTAATGTGTGTGTGGATGCTGCCACTCAGACTGACCCGCTGCCGGCTGTTCCACCCATTCACCCCTCCAACTATCAGACCGATGATGACATGGCCTTCTCTGACCCGGGCTCTGACCTTTCTCCTCCTTTTTCACCTGCCAGTCCTGACTATTCTCCTCCATACCCCTCAGCTGGCTATAGTTCCTCCCCCGGACGTACACCTTTTTACCAGCCTTTTTCTCCCTATCATTTGTCTTCACCCACAGATTACAGTCCCACCAGCCCAGTGACATTCTCAAAAAATTACATGCTGCTCATACTTGGTCTCCCTCGTGTTTTATTTCATATTTATTTACATACAACACACAAACGGAGAAATTATTATTATTTATTTATTTATTTTACTTTTTTTTGGGGGGGGGCACCTCCACATATTCACATATTCTGAAGTTCTGAGATCAGCTTCCTGCACAACAACGTCCCTGTTGTCCGTGTGTGAGCACTAGGGCTGTAACACAGTGACACTTTCTGTATCTGTATCTGTTTAGTGATCTAAATATCCATATCTGCTTGCAAATATTTCCTCTATTCCAAATGACCTGTTTATATAGATCCTAACCTGGACTCTCTGTATAAAACCTGTGTTTATCTGCCTGGTATATGAAAGCTAATCCAAAGTTAAGTGATGCTTAGTGTCAATGTTACTATGACAACGAGTAATACATGAGACCATTCCGCATATTCACCTTTTTAATCATGCTAGTTGTGTTGTTAACAAAGTTTAAATGATTTCCGTCTCAGAAAAACATCATCTAAGTGTGATTATTAAATGGACAAAGCCTTCTAATGTGCTTCTGCAACAGCAGAAGCACATTAGAAGCAGCAACAGAAACTTCTACAATTCAGACAAAGTCCTGCTCTCTCATTATTAACATTTTTAATCCTCCATGGTGAATTCTGTAGTGTTCAGTTTAAACTGTATCTTTCTCCCTCTGTTACACACCGTGTGCTGTAGAGGGCAGTAGAGGCCTTCTGGCAGTAGAGCAGTACACACTCACATGGAGTAATAAATATCCTCAGTAAAGTTAATACTGGAGCACTGAGAGGAGAAATAACTCCCAGGGAGAAAGATGCTGAGATGCAGAATGTTAATATTAAACACTCTCACATCTTCATATGATAGTTTATACACTGTAACTGACCACAGGCACATAGTTCACACATATTTCACACACACACTTCCTGTAGAGCTCTTTATCACACTTCTAGAAGGGGAAGTTGGCGTGCTGTGACTTTCTGCTTAAGACACAGATGAAGACACACAGCACATTCACAGAGCGGGACAGAGACAGTAACAGTGTGTAACACAACAGGAGCGTTAATATCTTTCTGAAGTGGAGTTGGTGTGGAGATCTGGGAGTGTGAACTCAGGATGAAGATCCTCCTCATCTTCACCCTCTGTCTGATCTCAGGTAAAGAAATGCACTTCAGAATAATCCTCACTATCAGCAGCAGTGTTACATGAAGGAAGGTTTTGCTCAGATGGATGTTTGGTGTTTTTTTAGATGGAGGAGCCTCCAAGGAAGTAACAGGATATTCAGGAGGAGGAGTCCTTATCAAGTGCAAGTATGATACAGAATACACACAAAAACAAAAATATTTCTGTAAGAGTTCATGGCCAGGCTGTTCTGACCAAATAAAAACAGGAGCTAAAAACGAGTGGATAAATTCAGGAAGATTCTCACTGTTTGATGACACCAAATCAGCAGAGTTCAGTGTGAAGATCAGAGAGCTCACTGTAGAGGACACTGGGACGTACCAGTGTGGAGTTGATATATCCTGGGGAAATGACATTTACACACCTGTGGAACTGAAGGTGAAGGAAGGTGAGTAGGAGATATTTATTCAGACCTTTCAAGTGAAAAATTGGTTAAATTAGCTTCTGAAATCCAAACCAATTTGCATGAACATCACAATTATTAATTTCAACACAATAACGACTGCATATAAGTCTTACCTGATCATCATACATTACAGTTACAGTTTAATGGAGAAAAAAAGATCTCATGATAAAAAAGACTTGAATTTAAATGAACATTGAGGAAATGTGGTTGGATTTCTGTCTCCTGGCTGTGGGCGGAGTCAGTTATTCATGACTAGCTAGCTAGCGTTAGCTAACTTACTTTGACAGCAAGCAGCAATGTTAACGCTGGTCGTGTTGGAATCAATCAGTGTTTCAGTAATGTTAGTCACAGCACTAAGATAACCGCTGTGTAAATAATAAAATTAGCCATTTTTGATAGTAAGCGAGCTAACGTTACACTAACCGCTGTGTGTAAATAATAAAATTAGCCGTGTTTGATAGTAAACGAGCTAATGTTACGCTAACCGCTGTGTGTAAATAATAAAATTAGCCGTGTTTGATAGTAAGTGAGCTAACGTTACCCTAACGGCTGTGTGTGAATAATAAAATTAGCCGTGTTTGATAGTAAGTCAGCTAACGTTATGTTAACTGCTTCCAGTTTTAATTATTTGAGCAGGGTTGAACTTGCTTTTAACAGGGGGCTCGGTCTCTAGAGAAGTGAGTGCATATGCAGGGGGAGGAATCAACACCAAGTGCAGATATGAGGATGAATATAAATACAAACCCAAATCTTTCTGTAAGATGGGATCACATCAGTGGTGTTTTAATCAAATAACAACAAAACTAAACAGTGAATGGTCACATGATGGCAGATTCTCAATTCAGGACAGCAGAAGTGCAGGATTCTTCAGTGTGTTTATCAGAAGAAACATCAGATTTATCTGTAAATTTACTGTATAACTGTCTAAGTGTTGTTAATCAGAGCTAGGACACATATACACATATAAACTGATCTGATTGGTTTTGATTTGCAGATCTGTCCTATGAGAAGTCCATCAGTAAGACTGTCCATGTAGGAAGAGATTTGAATATCAGCTGTAAATACCCACAATCCCTCAGGAGTGACCCCAAGTTTCTCTGCAAGACGAAGCTGCAACGTGCTGCTTGTTCTTATAAAGAATTTGTTAAAGAAAGTAGAAAATATGTAAATATGGGGAAATTCTCCCTGTATGATGACAGAGAAACACAAATGTTGACTGTGAGTATTAGAAATGTAACTGAGCAGGACTCTGGTGAATACTGGTGTGGAGCTGAAGCAGCCTGGACATCTGATCATGGATACAAGGTTTATTTCACACAGATCAACCTGACAGTTACTGGTGAGTTTGTAGAGACATGGAGACACGTTGTCTCAGTCAGTATTTCTGAAGTTCCACACATAGAGAATGTACACTGTATTGTGTTGCATCTGTGCTGCTATCAGTCATTTACTAGATTCACTCACTTAATGTCTTTCATTATCTAACTAAACTTTTCACTGCTTTAGAGCCACATGTCCCAGTTTCAACCTCGATACCAACACAACCTTCATCATCATCATCATCATCATCGTCATCATCTTCTTCTGAGCCTACTCCAGCTTCTCCTCCAGCAGGTGATTCTGCTCAGATCCTCATCACCCACAGAGTCTAACTACATGACTTTGATGAATCTGATCCCTTATGAATGATCAGCATGTAGGTTAAAGTGACTGTCTGTTTGTTTCTCTTCCAGGATTTCCAGTTTCCACTGTGTCGGTGATTCTGCTACTGCTTCTGATTGGAATCATATTCCTCACTTTGACTCTACAGAAGAGATGCAGTATGCGAGGTATATATATATATACACACACATACACACACACACACCAAAATGTTTAACACTTTCAATTTCATCATCGGACAGTATGGTGGTGTGTTGCTCCCTTACAACTCCAGGGTCCAGGGTTCAACCCTGAGCTTTGGTTACTGTTAATATTCACAACACAAAATTCTAGGTGCGTGTGTGTGTGTGTGTGTGTGTGTGTGTGTCTGTGTACATGAGTGTAGGGCTACACAATTATGGCCAAAAAGATAATCACGACTATTTTTGATCAATATTGAAATGAGGATTATTAATTGATTTGAGGGACAACATGTTTTTATTGCACTTTTACATTTAAATAAACAGACCGCTGCTTTCACCTACATGTTCGCTACATTCCTGCTAATGTACAAATCTTTGCATCAAATTAGACTGGTCCTTAAAGTGCATCATCTAGTAGAAGCAAAATATAAATAAAATTGTACCCAAAATATAGGATAAGTAAAAATAAATACACCAACAACCAAATGAAAATATGCATCAAATATAATAATATGCAACCAAATGAAAACAATTCAGGCGAATGCAGAAAAGGCAATAACAGTGTTTACAGGAGGAGAGACGCAGACAAATCACCCAATAGAGTGACGCAGGGATGACGTTATTTTGTACCGGAACCCGGAAGTTCGCATCACACCGGTTCCCTCGACAAAAACACAATAGGATTTTCCCAAAGGCTTTTGGATTATTGCAAAAAATAGTCTCTCTGATCAACAAAACTTTACAATACTAACACGTTTTGTCCATCAAGATCATTTTCACAAATGAACACAACTTTTATGAAGTTTGAAGCCTAAATACAATCTGCAGAAATAAACAGCTAACCGTACGCTATAAACGAACTACACCACGGTCACTCGACTTCAACGTCACATCACCGAGCTTCCGATAACTTTTCCAAACTTGATTTAAAAACATTTTCCACAATACGGATTTAATCTGTGGATCAATCTTCATCCACGTTTTTATTTGGGGAATTGTGCACAGCATACCTGAACCAGTTTATCTGCAAAGACTTTTCCTGTTCGCCGTGATGACGTTTAATGTCCCCGACAACGTCTGTAGTCCTATTTAGCAACTTGTTAATGTCACGATTTCCCCTCGCGCAAGCGCTGGAGCACGCAATAGCTCTGAAGCGCTGAAACACTAACTCATTTCCGGGTTTTGGCGTTACAAAATGACGTCATCCCTGCGCCAGTCTATGGTGACTGGCTGTAAGTTTAGGAAACGCTTGATTTGATCTGCAGCGGAGTTTTCTGTGAGCGGAGGACGAAATTTAAACGTCAATATCGCAGTCGATCATGTTCATGTAATCGGGGGCAGTCGAAATCGTAATTAAGATCGATATTCAATTAATTTTAGTAATGAGTTTGTGAGTTTGTGTGTGTGTGTGTGTGTGTGTGTGTGTGCGCGCGTGTGCGCGTGTGTACATGAGAGTGTGTGATAGTGTGCAAAGTCGTGCAATGGCCTTTATTAAGCATTAACTGAAGATAGATGAATGAATAAATGATTAATGACAGAATCACATCATCTGTTTTTTTTTTTACTTTGTTTGTAAAGAAACATATTTACTGCACTACTTATTTATTAATATAAGCATTATAAATAACGTAAGCGATATTTCCTGGCTCACCTAATGTTTAAATTAGGATTATGAAAACTTTCTTAAAGCTCTAGTCATAGCTTATAATTCAGGTCTTAATTTTACCGTAGTCTTTATTATTCACCAACTGTTACTGAACTTTCTAGCAAATGTATAAAGTTACAAGAGTCATGATAAAATCTCAAACTAAAAATAAAAACAGTAGCAATAACTACTGACTACTGGACTACTTTTTTCAGCAGGTACATCTTCTACTTGCAGGCATTCTGACCAAGACTCAGGAAATGCCCAACAGGTAATTATCATCAATGTGTGTGTTCATTTGTATAAATAATGATAAAATGTAAAAACGTATGTGTGTGTGTGTTTTTAAATATCTTTTCTATTTCTCTTTGCTTTCAGGTTTCTCTTGCTGTGTGTGCCTATGAGGATGAGAAATCTGCTGAAGTTCTGACTTACACAACAGTGATTATTTACAGCAATGCCACCAGCTCTAATGATGCAGTTCCAAGCATTAATGATGAAGTCTCATGTGACTATACTTCAGTCAGTTACGCTGCTTTGTGTGGATAGATTATTGGAGCGTGATTAGGGCTCTGAGCATGTGGCCCTGGATCTTTACTCTTTTCTTCTTCTTCTTCTTCTTCTTCTTCTTCTTCTTCTTCAGATTTTCTGGAAAGATGCAGTGAAGACACGTCTATCAGAGTTCTGGTAGTCATGAAGTACAGCACTCTGGACAAAACGTTTGATTCTCTTTATTCTTCAAAGCTCCAATCCCATAGTTTCTGCCTACTTAGATTCTGAGCTAATTTGCATGATTGCATAATTTCACTGTGTGTCAAACCTTTATAATGTTCCTGACCCTGCAAAACTCTGCACCTCTATTAGCTCTAGGTAATAGCAGCGTTGTATCAGTATCATGTTAACCAACAAAGAATGAAGGCTTTGGCAGAGAAAACATAACTTATTTTCATTTATTTGGTGGCACGACTTAAACTGTGGATCTCATCAGCCTACTGCCAGACTGTAGAATGAACCTCTTTAAAGCCCCAGGGAATGTAAAGTGGAAGTTCATTTGTATAACTGTGAGTGCTTGTGGTTGTCTGTTAATACGGTGTTTAATGTTCTGTTTTATTAGAATCAGGCTTTATTTTTGTAAGAGAAATGTGTTCAAGCTCAAACTGTAAACAAAAACACCACGATGTAATATTATATCAGCATTCTGTATTATACATTTACAGCATTTAGAAGATGCCCTTTTCTACAGAGACTTACAGAAGTGCTTTGGAGAGACACAGATATAGCTACAGATACAGAAAGTGTCCCTGTGTTACACCCCTAGTGTTCACACACGGACAGCAGGTACGTTGTTGTGCAGGAAGCTGATCTCAGAACTGCAGAATATGTGAATATGTGGAGGTGTTTTCCCAAAGCAGCACCAGAAACTTCTACAATTCAGACAAAGTCCTGCTCTCTCATTATTTACATTTTTAATCCTCCGTGGTGAATTCTGTAGTGTTCAGTTTAAACTGTATCTTTCTCCCTCTGTTACATACCTTGTGCTGTAGAGGGCAGTAGAGGCCTTCTGGCAGTAGAGCAGTGCACACTCACATGGAGTAATAAATATCCTCAGTAAAGTTAATAGTGGAGCACAGAGAGGAGAAATATCTCCCATGGAGAAAGATGCTCAGATGCAGAATGTTAATATTAAACACTCACACACCTTCATATTATAGTTTATGCACTGAAACTGACCACAGGCACATAGTTCACACATATTTCACACACACACTTCCTGTAGAGCTATTTATCACACTTCTAGAAGGGGAAGTTGGCGTGCTGTGACTTTCTGCTTAAGACACAGATGAAGACACACAGCACATTCACAGAGCGGGACAGAGACAGTAACAGTGTGTAACACAACAGGAGCTTTAATATCTTTCTAAAGTGGAGTTGGTGTGGAGATCTGGGAGTGTGAACTCAGGATGAAGATCCTCCTCATCTTCACCCTCTGTCTGATCTCAGGTAAGAAATGCACTTCAGAATAATCCTCACTGTCAGCAGCAGTGTTACAGGAAGGAAGGTTTTGCTCAGATGGATGTTTGGTGTTTTGTTAGATGGAGGAGCCTCCAAGAACGTAACAGGATATTCACGAGGAGGAGTGCTTATCAAGTGCAAGTATGATACAGAATACACACAAAACAAAAAATATTTCTGTAAGGGTTCATGGCCAGGCTGTTCTGACCAAATAAAGACAGGAGATAAAAACGAGTGGATAAATTCAGGAAGATTCTCACTGTTTGATGACACCAAATCAGCAGAGTTCAGTGTGAAGATCAGAGAGCTCACTGTAGAGGACACTGGGACATACCAGTGTGGAGTTAATAAAGATTTATGGAAAGACATTTACACACCGGTGGAACTGAAGGTGAAGGAAGGTGAGTAGGAGATATTTATTCAGACCTTTCAAGTAAAAAATTGAATAAAATTGAATAATAATGCATGGCCGAGAAACCAATCACATTTTTGTGCATGTTAACATTTTATATTTAAATTAGCTTCTGAAATCCAAACCAATTTGTATGAATATCACAATTATTAATTTCTACACAATAATGGCTGTATATAAGTCATTACCTGATCTTCATACATCACAGTTACAGTTTAATGGAGAAAAAAATGAAAAAAAAAACTTTATTCATCTCATGATAAAAAGACATGAATTTAAATGAACATTGAGGAAATGTGGTTGGATTTCTGTCTCTTCGCTGTGGGCGGAGTCGGTTACTCATGACTAGCTAGCTAACGTTAGCTAACTTACTCTCACTGCAAGCAGCAATGTTAACGCTGGTAGTGTTGGAATTAATCAGTGTTTCAGTAATGTTAGTCACAGCACTCAGATAACCGCTGTGTGTAAATAATAAAATTAGCCGTGTTTGATAGTAAGCGAGCTAACGTTACGCTAACGGCTGTGTGTAAATAATAAAATTAGCCGTGTTTGATAGTAAGCGAGCTAACGTTATGTTAACTGCTTCCAGTTTTATTTAATTGAGCAGGATTGAACTTGTTTTTACCAGGGGGCTCGGTCTCTAGAGAAGTGAGTGCATATGCAGGGGGAGGAATCAACATCAAGTGCAGATATGAGGATGAATATAAAGACAAACCCAAATCTTTCTGTAAGATGGGAACACATCAGTGGTGTTTTAATCAAATAACAACAAAACTACACAGTGAATGGTCACATGATGGCAGATTCTCAATTCAGGACAACAGAAGTGCAGGATTCTTCAGTGTGTTTATCAGAAGAAACATCAGATTTATATGTAAATTTACTGTATAACTGTCTAAGTGTTGTTAATCAGAGCTAGGACACATATACACATATAAACTGATCTGATTGGTTGTGATTTACAGATCTGTCCTATGAGAAGTCCATCAGTAAGAATGTCCATGTAGGAGGAGATTTGAATATCAGCTGTAAATACCCACAATCCCTCAGGAGTGACCCCAAATTTCTCTGCAAGACGAGGCTGCAACGTGTTGCTTGTTCTTATAAAGAATCTGTTAATGAAAGTAGAAAATATGTAAATGAGGGGAAATTCTCCTTGTATGATGACAGAGAAACACAAATGTTCACTGTGAGTATTAGAAATGTAACTGAGCAGGACTCTGGTGAATACTGGTGTGGAGCTGAAGCAGCCTGGACATCTGATCATGGATACAAGGTTTATTTCACACAGATCGACCTGACAGTTACTGGTGAGTTTGTAGAGACATGGAGACACACTGCATTAACTATCCTGTCTAGACTAATTAGACTAATCTAACTAAACTTTTCACTGCTTTAGACCCATTTGTCCCAGTTTCAACCTCGAAACCAACACAACCTTCATCATCACCATCATCTTCTTCTTCATCTGAGTCTACTCCAGCTTCTCCTCCAGCAGGTGATTCTGCTCAGATCCTCATCACCCCCAGAGTCTAACTACATGACTTTGATGAATCTGATCCCTTATGAATTATCAGCATGTAGGTTAAAGTGACTGTTTCTCTTCCAGGATTTCCAGTTTCCACTGTGATCACTGTGTCTGTAATTCTGCTGCTGCTTCTGATTGCAATCTCATTCCTCTTTGTGATTCTACAAAAAACACACAAGAATCAAGGTTCCCAAACACAAACACAACACATTATCAGTGTGTAACAGGTTTAATTTGGTGTGACGGGTTGATGATCTGTGGTACAGTGGTGCAGCAGGTAGTGTTGCTGTCTCACAGCTCCAGTGTCCAGAATTCAGTCCTGAGCTTGGGTTCCTGTTTTACATTTACATTTACATTTATTCATTTAGCGGACGCTTTTATCCAAAGCGACTTACAAATGAGGAAATACAAGCAAAGCAATATATCAAGCAGAGAACAATACAAGTAGTGTTACCATACAAGATCCATTAATTGAGTTCTAGAAGAAGCAAAGTGCACAGAGTAGAGGTGTAAGTGCAATATATATATATTTTTTTAATGAGTTGGTTAGGTGTTCACGGAAGAGGTGGGTCTTTAGCTGTTTTTTGAAGATGGTGAGAGATTCCATGGTCTGGTTTGAGGTTGGAAGTTTATTGAGGAACAGTTAGTTTGAAGGTTCTGGAAAGGGACCTTGAGTCGGTCACTAATCGCTCGCAGATTGCGTGAGGGAACATAAGCCTTCAGGAGAGAGTTGAGGTAGGAGGGTGCTGTTCCAGACAAGATCTTTTAGGTGAGCATCAAGGCCTTGACAGGACGATCTGATGGTTCACAGTGTCAAAAGCAGCAGAGAGGTCAAGTAGGGTGAGGACAGATGATTTAGAGGTTGCTCTTGCTACTAGCTAGTTTTGCATATCTGACCTCACAAAAACATGCCGGTAGGTGGATGTGTGATGTCCTGTAATGGACTAATGTAAAGCATTTACTGGAAATTAATTCATGACTGATTCCAAAACTAAATTAAATCTAAAAATAACAGCATTTATAACATTTACTGATTACTTGACTTCCGTTATCAGGAGGTACAGCTTCTACTGGCAGGAGTTCTGTCCAAACCTCAGGAAATCACCAAGGGGTAATTGTCTTCATCAGTGTGTGTTCAGTACAAAACTTATTGTCTTTTACAACAACATTTGTTGTTGAAAACATTTATATTCTTTGTTTTTGTTTCTCTTTGCTCTCAGGTTCCTCCTGATATCTGTTTCTATGAGGAGATTATAGACACCAGGCAACTTTCTGCCTCAGACACTGGATCTTCTTCAGTTTACTCTACTGCTCAACTACCCACAATCCTCGCTGATCCTGAAACTGTTTATTCAAACATAGAGTTATCCACAATCCTCTGTGATTCTACTGTTTATTCTACTGTTCAACGACCCTCAATCCCCTCTGATCAGGACATCTACTCCACAGCTCAGTTACCCACACATGGTAGTGTTTTTTAAATAAAGATTGAAAGAGTTGTCGGAAGCGTAGCGGTGCTGACGTTGAAGTCATGCGACTATGGTGTAGTTCGTTTATAGCCAAACATTAGCTTTTTTCTACTGGCGATTGTATTTAGGCTGCAAAATTCATAAAAGTTGTTAATTTGTGAAGATTTTCTTGATAAACAAAACGTGTGAGAATCATAAACTTTAGTTGGTCACAGTTTATTTTCTGCAATAATCTAAAAACCAATGGGAAAATCCTATTGGATTTTTGCAGAGGGAACCAGGCTGATGCTACCTTCTGGGGTTGGCTTACAAAAATACATCTGTAACGTTACGTAGACAGGAGGCGGATGCAGGCGCAGATCAAAGTGTTTATTAAACTTAGACACAAAACCAAAGTAATCCAGTCTTCACAGGCAAACTTGAACGTGGCATAACAATAGCCTTCCAGGCATGAAAACAAACGATACCAACAATACAAATCTTACAACTAATAATACTGAGCCCCGTGTTCAGTAACTCAGGCGTTTAAATACAAAGTATAATCAACTCAAAACGCAATCACCTGTGACAAATCAGAATGACTAGCGCTAACGCTCAACCTGGGAGCGAGTGAACCAAAACAGAGTCATGTGACTCATCCGAAGACGAGCCACAGTGCCATCCGCTGGCCATATCGTCACACATCATCCATGTAGGATTGAGGAACTCCACATTAGTGTCCGATACGTGAGAAGGAGACACACCTCTCTCTTAATGTGGAGATAAAGTCCATCTCTACAACGGGCAATTATTACATTTATGAGGCCAAAGACGCCAACGTGCATGGAACACCAGTCCCATTCACAAGGCGAGAGATTTTCTCTGGACTAAATTACGTACAACTTTGGTTATGTCCTGATCACGAGAAAACAACTAAGAAAAAAATTAACAATGCATGACCGCTTAGGGCTTCCGTAGGATTCAACATTTGAAAGTTTTTTTTTTTACACCTTCAGCCCGGCCCCAATTCCAAATAGAATGGAGCGGGGCTGCACTTTTGACGGGGCTACATGCGTCACTCCGCCCATAACTGGTCTCATTGGTTAGTGGCAATGTAATGAGGTCGACGGCTCGGTACTATCACAGGAAATGCAGTTGATAACAATGCTTACGACTCACATGTGATATTAAATTGTGTTTGATATCATTGTTTATTAATAAGCTACAACACACTTAATACATTGTCAATTTGTCTATTTTTTATTTTTCAAACAAGAATCCTCTTACTACTTTACTTGGCTGATTTTCACTTAGCCTTATATGTCACATCATGTCACATGGGCATTAAGAACTATAAATCTCAATGTCAACGAATTTTGTTGATGTACAAATTCTTCTGGTTGTTAATCTCTGGCTGTTTATTTATTAATTATTATATATTTGCTTTAGAATAACGCAACAGATTTTTAACATTTATATAAAAGATGATTTATTCTCAGCAAGAGTGTCAAGTCTTAAGATAGGGAGATTATGAATTAACTTAATAAAGAAAGGATAAATGGTAAGAATGTATCTATCATCATAACATTTTTCTCATACACTGCCCTCCACTAATATTGGCACCCTTGGTAAATATGAGCAAAGAAGGCTGTGAAAAGCTTTCTTTACTTTTAAAACTTTTGATATTTTGTTTAAAAAATTCACACTCTGTTCTCATGGATATCAAACAACTGCAAACACAACACAGGTTTCTCAAAAAAAAAAATCTTTATTAAGTATAGGTGTGCAACTATTATTGGCATCCCTATGTATTCATATGAGAAAAATATATTCAAAATATATTCTCATTGACATTTTACCTTTTTTTAGTACACCTGGGCGACTAGGAACAAGAAATTGTTCAACCATGACCTCCTGTTTCACAAGTGTATAAATTAGGGATGCACCGAATGTTCGGTAGCCTAAATAGCAAAAAAAGCTCTTTCGGTGTTCGGCCGAACAAATTTGACCGAACAATGACGTGTCTGATGACGCAACCAAGTAGCCTAGCAACCAGAGTGAGGTCACAGAAAACAGGGTCACAACACAAAACAAGAAACATGAACTAGTACTATGGACTGGGAGCGGAGAAACCAGCGAGGACTAAAAGAACTAATTTATAGTTTAAACTAACTAAATCTATCAATGTACATAACATTAACAACGTATTTAACTATACTATATCCACTGTAATACTCCGCGAGTTGTACAGGGACGTGAGCGGTATATATCCCCAATATAATCAGCCGTATAGAACCGGATAGAACCATTTTCTGCACTCTTTTCAATGCACTTTTTTGTTGTAGGCTACAGAGTGCTCCATTCTTTCAGCAGTCAGTTATAGGCCTAACATCGGCTATTCAAGGGGGGCTCAAAGATGACCACATCAAAATATTTTTATTTACTGATTTATTTATTTAAAGTTATATTGTGCCTTGTTGGTCGCCTATGCCTGCTGGAATGAAAAAAAAATGTTCAGTGATAAATAAATATTTTTGAAATTGTAGTTTTTGTAATTGATTTTTTCTTTGAAAAGCAAGACAAGATAGTAAAAAGCACATTGTGACTATTTCATTTATGCAATGGTGAACAAAAAATGGCAAAATAACTGGAAAAAAACGCGAAAAAAAACCTGTTCGGTATTCGGCCAAGTTTTTCATTATACTCGGTTTCGGCTTCGGCCAAGAACTTTCATTTCTATATATCATTTCTAGTATAAATATGTGGTAACACATAGGCCAAATTCCCTTAGTCATATATATATAGTCCTGCCATGGCCATCCCAGTCCCCTGACTTGAACCCCATAGAAAACCTGTGGGGTGAACTGAAGGGTTTAATTCTGTGATTAGTTTCCATCATTTCCCATTTTCAGTGTATTTTTTTCTGTTTGAAAAGCGAGTATGAACATGTTCAGGATTGAGCAAAGCAACTCAGCACAGTAAATAAGAGCAGGCTGGTATTAGAAAACATTTTTATTCATATACTAAACATTAGATTAAAGCAAGACACATGTAAATATGGTCTATTTTAAAATAATAGATATAACAAATTATAAAAACAGAATATTTAAATAAGGTTAACTAGAGAGAATATTAAACGTATAAGAGAATGAACTGTCACAAATAAAGCTAGCTTGTTAGCTTGAGATCCTCAAAGTTGTGGATATAACTCGAAACATACAGTTTAAAGCCATTCTCCTTCTCACTAGAGGGAAAGACAGATACTAACATCATAATGCGATTGTCATCGTTCACAGTAATCCGTGGAAGATCTTACAAGCAGTGAGTGTAAAAAGCCATGCTGACAGCGCCCATTGAAACGGAAAGCAAAATCACTTCCGGTACAGCACTGAAAGTTGCGCTAGCCACTGAGACTGAAAGCGGAAGTGACTGTGCATAGAGTCCAATGAGAACATGCTGAGGCGTCGACGTCATTACATCGTCACTAACCAATGAGAGCGGTTATGGGCGGAGCGACACATTTTTAGCCCCGCCCCATTCTGCCGGCTGTAGCCAGGAGCTGTGTTCAGTTGTGTTCAACTTCATGCAGCGCTGCGCAGACCTCCACGTCAGTTCAATTCAATTCAATTCAATTCAATTTTATTTGTATAGCGCTTTTTACAATAGACATTGTCTCAAAGCAGCTTTACAGAAATATCAACACGGTATACAGATATTAAAGGTGTGAATTTATCCCAACTGAGCAAGCCACTGAGTGGCGACGGTGGCAAGGAAAAACTGCCTAAGATGTTTTAAGAGGAAGAAACCTTGAGAGGAACCCGACTCAGAAGGGAACCCATCCTCATCTGGGTAACAACAGATATTGTGAAAAAGTTCATTATGGATTTATATGAAGTCTGTATGGCGTTAAGAGCAGCCGTAGTCCCAGCAGTCTGGAATTAAAGAAGATTTGAGCTCCATCCAGAGGCAGAAAGGATCTGGATCTCTAGTATCTCCATAAATTCGTGTGGGGCTCGGCGAAAGGAGAGAGGGAGAAAGTAGAACAGAATCTAGTCAGGGTAGGCTTGAGTAAACAAATACGTTTTAAGCTTAGACTTAAACACTGAGACTGTGTCTGAGTCCCGAACACTAATAGGAAGACTGTTCCATAACTGTGGGGCCCTATAAGAGAAAGCTCTTCCGCCTGCTGTAGCCTTCACTATTCGAGGTACCGTCAGATAGCCTGCATCTTTTGATCTAAGTAGGCGTGGCGGATCATATAAAACCAAAAGGTCAGTGTGACGTTTGGCATCAAAGTACCGCGATAGCGATACCAGAGCAGTCGACTTCCTGCACGAGCTCTGATGACGACACAGCTATTTCAGGATTGGCCAGACTCACTGACCACAACGATGACGCGCTTTTCATGTTTATTCTGACACCTTCAGTTCTGCTAAGACTCACAAATCTGTATTTTTATAACAGTGAAAACCCTTTCCATGTGATCTTAATGTTGTATTGTGTCATGTTTATCAAAATAAAACTGATAAAAGAATATAGACCTCACTTTATTGGTTTTTAAATAATACAGGTTTTTGTTGAACTTTCTTCTTGTACATACAGGCACTGTATTAACTTAATCTATTCAGTGACATGTGTTTCTGGTTGCTACATGTAAAATTCAGACGCTTGTTTATCTGAGAAATATTACATCTAATCCACTTCCTCTGCGATAAAGAAAGCAAACACTGCACAAGCGTCACTACGGGAAGCAGAAAGTGACGGCTCTGTTTTAAACTCCTCCCCTGACTGCAAGCGGAAACTCTCGCCGATCGGTTACATCCAGTCACAGCCGAAGGCCAACACACCAAGGACTTTCTCCCCAATTACCCCTGTGTTCACAAAGCTCCGCCCCAGGACTTACCTGACCTGTACGGAACAGTTCAGCTAGAGTTACCGAGTTCAACTAGCTAGTGGTTAGCACGTTTGCATCACACCTCCAGAGTTCTCCCTGTGCTGCGGGAGTTTCCTCCGGGTACTCCGGTTTCCTCTCCCAGTCCAAAGACATGCAGGGTAGGCTGATTGGCATGTCCAAAGTGTCCGTAGTGTATGAATGGGTGTGTGAATGTGTATGTGATTAACTGTGATGGATTGGCACCCTGTCCAGGGTGTACCCCGCCTTGTGCCCCATGCTCCCTGGGAAAGGCTCCAGGTTCCCCTCGACCCTGTAGGAATAGCGATATGGAAAATGAATGGATAGCTGGACTTTATTATTGTATCCTGCTCCAGAATCGTTCTGCTTGTTGGAGCAGTGAGCGACAGAGCTCTGTATAATGGCTGGATGATGTTAGTAATGTAGCATTTAGCTTTTGCACACTCAGCTCAAGCTCTTGAAAGCCAAGTTATAGCCTAGAATTAAAGGAATAAAGTGCACAGATTGAGAACGATCCCAAAGAAATTTCTATCTGAATAAACTAGATGAGTAATCATTTCTAATAATCCACTTAAAAGGCGGCCTAGAGGGCACTTCATCATGTTTTCTTGCAAGTAGAAGCACATTAGAAGGCCTTTTTATGAGACGGAAAAAAATTTAAACCTTGTTATCAACACAAATAGCATGATTAAAAAGGTGAACATGCTGAATGGTCTGATATGTTACTCGTTACCATAGTAACATTGACACTAAGCATCACTTAACTTTGGATTGGCTTTCATATACCAGGCAGATAAACACAGGTTTGATAGTCCAGGTTAGGATCTATATAAACAGGTCACTAGGATTAGAGGAAATATTTGCAAGCAGATATGGATATTTAGATCACTAAACAGATACAGATACAGAAAGTGTCACTGTGTTACACCCCTAGTGTTCACACACAGACAGCAGGGACGTTGTTGTGCAGGAAGCTGATCTCAGAACTTCAGAATATGTGAATATGTGGAGGTGTTTTCCCAAAGCAGCACCAGAAACTTCTACAATTCAGACAAAGTCCTGCTCTCTCATTATTTACATTTTTAATCCTCCATGGTGAATTCTGTAGTGTTCAGTTTAAACTGTACCTTTCTCCCTCTGTTACACACCTTGTGCTGTAGAGGGCAGTAGAGGCCTTCTGGCAGTAGAGCAGTACACACTGACATGGAGTAATAAATATCCTCAGTAAAGTTAATACTGGAGTACTGAGAGGAGAAATAACTCCCATGGAGAAAGATGCTCAGATGCAGAATGTTAATATTAAACACTCTCACATCTTCATATGATAGTTTATACACTGTAACTGATCAGAGGCATGTAGTTCACACATATTTCACACACACACTTCCTGTAGAGCTCTTTATCACACTTCTAGAAGGGGAAATGGGTGTGCTGTGACTTTCTGGTTAAGACACAGATGAAGACACACAGCACATTCACAGAGTGGGACAGAGACAGTAACAGTGTATAACACAACAGGAGCGTTAATATCTTTCTGAAGTGGAGTTGGTGTGGAGATCTGGGAGTGTGAACTCAGGATGAAGATCCTCCTCATCTTCACCCTCTGTCTGATCTCAGGTAAAGAAATGCACTTCAGAATAATCCTCACTATCAGCAGCAGTGTTACATGAAGGAAGGTTTTGCTCAGATGGATGTTTGGTGTTTTGTTAGATGGAGGAGACTCCAAGAATGTAACAGGATATTCAGGAGGAGGAGTCCTTATCAAGTGCAAGTATGATACAAAATACACACAAAACAAAAAATATTTCTGTAAGGGTTCATGGCCAGGCTGTTCTGACCAAATAAAGACAGGAGATAAAAACGAGTGGATAAATTCAGGAAGATTCTCACTGCTTGATGACACCAAATCAGCAGAGTTCAGTGTGAAGATCAGAGAGCTCACTGTAGAGGACACTGGGACGTACCAGTGTGGAGTTGATATATCCTGGGGAAATGACATTTATACACCAGTGGAACTGAAGGTGAAGGAAGGTGAGTAGGAGATATTTATTCAGACCTTCCAAGTAAAAAATTGACTAAAACTTTCAAATATCATGATTTGATTGTCCATTACTTTTGCATGGCCGAGAAACCAATCACATTTTTGTGCATTTTAACATTTTATATTTAAATTAGCTTCCGAAATCCAAACCACTTTGTATGAATATCACAATTTTAAATTTCTACACAATAATGACTGCATATAAGCCTTACCTGATCTTCATACATCACAGTTACAGTTTAATGGAGAAAAAACAGATCTCATGATAAAAAGACATGAAATTAAATGAACATTGAGGAAATGTGGTTGGATTTCTGTCTCCTGGCTGTGGGCGGAGTCAGTTATTCATGACTAGCTAGCTAGCGTTAGCTAACTTACACTCACTGCAAGCAGCAATGTTAACGCTGGTAGTGTTGGAATCAATCAGTGTTTCAGTAATGTTAGTCACAGCACTAAGATAACCGCTGTGTGTAAATAATAAAATTAGCCGTGTTTGATAGTAAGTGAGCTAACGTTACGCTAACCGCTGTGTGAATGATAAAATCAGCCGTGTTTGATAGTAAGCGACGTTATGTTAACTGCTTCCAGTTTTAATTAATTGAGCAGGGTTGAACTTGCTTTTAACAGGGGGCTCGGTCTCTAGAGAAGTGAGTGCATATGCAGGGGGAGGAATCAACATCAAGTGCAGATATGAGGATGAATATAAAGACAAACCCAAATCTTTCTGTAAGATGGGAACACATCAGAGGTGTTTTAATCAAATAACAACAAAACTACACAGTGAATGGTCACATGATGGCAGATTCTCAATTCAGGACAACAGAAGTACAGGATTCTTCAGTGTGTTTATCAGAGAGCTGATTACGGAGGACACTGGAACATACGCGTGTGCTGTTGTTGTGTCTGATGAAATACAGATCTACACTGTAGTGAAGCTGAAAGTAACAGAAGGTGAGGAGATTTAATTATGTGTTTTATCAGAAGAAACATCAGATTTATATGTAAATTTACTGTATAACTGTCTAAGTGTTGTTAATCAGAGCTAGGACACATATACGCATATAAACTGATCTGATTGGTTGTGATTTGCAGATCTGTCCTATGAGAAGTCCATCAGTAAGACTGTCCATGTAGGAGGAGATTTGAATATCAGCTGTAAATACCCACAATCCCTCAGGAGTGACCCCAAATTTCTCTGCAAGACGAGGCTGCAACATGCTGCTTGTTCTTATAAAGAATCTGTTAAAGAAAGTAGAAAATATGTAAATATGGGGAAATTCTCCCTGTATGATGACAGAGAAACACAAATGTTGACTGTGAGTATTAGAAATGTAACTGAGCAGGACTCTGGTGAATACTGGTGTGGAGCTGAAGCAGCCTGGACATCTGATGATGGATACAAGGTTTATTTCACACAGATCAACCTGACAGTTACTGGTGAGTTTGTAGAGACATGGAGACACGTTGTCTCAGTCAGTATTTCTGAAGTCCCACACATAGAGAATGTACACTGTATTGTGTTGTATATGTGCTGCTATCAGTCATTTACTAGATTCACTCACTTAATGTCTTTCATTATCTAACTAAACTTTTCTCTGCTTTAGAGCCATGTGTCCCAGTTTCAACCTCAATACCAACGCAACCTTCATCATCATCCTCATCATCATCATCATCATTAATTTCACCATCATCATCATCATCATCATCATCTGAGTCTACTCCAGCTTCTCCTCCAGCAGGTGATTCTGCTCAGATCCTCATCACCCCCAGAGTCTAACTACATGACTTTGATGAATCTGATCCCTTATGAATGATCAGCATGTAGGTTAAAGTGACTGTCTGTTTGTTTCTCTTCCAGGATTTCCAGTTTCCACTGTGATCACTGTGTCTGTAATTCTGCTGCTGCTTCTGATTGCAATCTCATTCCTCTTTGTGATTCTACAAAAAACACACAAGAATCAAGGTACACAAACACAACACAATATCAGTGTGTAACAGGTTTAATTTGGTGTGACGGGTTGATGATCGGTGGTACAGTGGTGCACCAGGTAGCGTTGCTGTCTCACAGCCCTAGTGTCCAGAATTCAGTCCTGAGCTTGGGTTCCTGTTTTGCATATCTGACCTCACAAAAACATGCTGGTAGGTGGATGTGTGATGTCCTGTAATGGACTAATGTAAAGCATTTACTGGAAATGAATTCATGACTGATTCCAAAACTAAAGATATCTAAAACTAAAAATAACAGCATTTATAACATTTACTGATTACTTGACTTCCGTTATCAGGAGGTACATTTTCTACTGGCAGGAGTTCTGTCCAAACCTCAGGAACTCACCAAGGGGTAATTGTCTTCATCAGTGTGTGCTCAGTACAAAACTTAGTGTCTTTTGCAATAATAATAAAAAAAGGATGAAATCATTTATATTTTTATATTGTTTCCATTTCTCTTTGCTCTCAGGTTCCTCCTGATATCTGTTTCTATGAGGAGATTAAAGACACCAGACGACTTCCTGCCTCAGACGCTGGATCTTCTTCAGTTTGCTCTACTGCAAAACTACCCACAATCCTCTCTGATACTCAAACTGTTTATTCAAACACAGAGTTACCCACAATCCTCTGTGATTCTGCTGTTTATTCTACTGCACAACTACCCATAATCCCCTCTGATCGGGACATCTGCTCCACAGCTCAGTTACCCACACGTCTCTCGGCTCAGAAATCTGATGAAGGTCTGACTTACGCAGCAGTGAGTTTTCACTCCAGGGCCACCAGCTCTAATGATGCGGTTCCACAGATTCTCTTTAAGAAGGAAGAGGTCTCGTGTGATTGATACAGTCAGTCATGTTAATTCATGAGGCTAGTGTCTCATCGTTAGGACTCCAACCATGTGGCACTGGAACTCTACCGCTTTGTTTAGATTCTTCTTCTACTTCTCCTTCTTCTCCTTCTTCTTCTTCTTCTTCTTCTTCTTCTTGTTCTTCTTCTTCCTCTTCTTCCCCTCCACAGCTTGAGCCCAAAACAATATCTGAAGCAAAATCCAGTAATGTGCCTGAACAGACGCACTGAAGATATCTGTATCAGATGTTATAGGGGTGAGATAGCACCACAATTGGCTGAAAATTCTTCTTTCTCATCATCATTAGAAAGCCCAAAGCCATAAGTACCTACTTCAGTTCTGAGCTATTGTTCACGATGTGTGAATCTTAGGGCCCTTTCCCCTAAAGTATAGATTCTACACAATTTTATCCCCAATAATCCAGTCAGTATCTCATTTTGGTGCTTGTACAATGCTAACCAACTGACTGCAAGTGAGTCAAGTCATGTAGTTTCAGTGTCAGCCATGTGTCAGCTATTCTGTGTGTGAAAGTCATGTAGTGTGTACACCGCCAAAGTGCGGTAAGAGCAGTGAGAACAGGAACCTCTGACCAAGTATGATTTTACAAGCCCTTTTCTGCACGTCCTCCTGTTGTTCCTCTTCCTCAAGCTTCCTGTTGGCTGAGGTCAACATGTGGTCCTCCTGACTGTCCCATCTCAAGTTACCCTGGATGATAACCCCCAGGACTTTGACTATGTCACAAACGTCCAATATGTTCTGATCAGTGGAGAGGCTCGGCCTGGCTGGTCTATGTCTCATGCTGGTAACGTAAAACTTTACATTTCCTTGAGTTGAGTTTCATTTTATGTTCCTCTACGCAGTTGTTAAGACCATTCAGGGTCTGTCCAGAGGGTACAGGGTAGTTGGGGTGTCCACATCTGGGCCAATGTCATATCATCCACATATTTCCAGTAATCTGTTCCATCCAGGAGAGCACTGTCAATCAGCGTTAAGAAGACTATAAGCCCTAGTACGAATCCCTGTGCAACTCCACATGTTTGATATTCCCAATCAGAGAGATATCCCTGATGATGCACTTTTTGGCGATGGACAGTCGTGAAGTTGCAAATTCATGAGATTAGGTCCGGTCTCACTCCACGATCGAGGAGGCCTTGTACTGTCACTGTGTGATCTACTGCATCAAATGCCTTGGCAAAATCCGTCCTGATTAGTGTGCGCACTGAGCCCGAAACATCACAGGCCTTGTACGCATCAGTCCATCAAACTAACTAGACTGTGTGTTGTGGAATATTTTGTTGTGTTACATGGGATCTAAATTTGGTGTGATGTCATTCAGAATCCAGTGCGCAGCAAACTGTTCACAAATTTCATGAGTGGTCCACTTACTTCAATGGATTTCCATTGTTGAAGGAAATTAGAAAACTTGGGCTGTCGTGGTCCACAAGGGCAATTCCATCTTGGGCCACTAGAGGGCACCCTGACTTCTTGTTCTATTGTCTCACTGATTTCCTGTCTCAGTCATGCCCACCTGTTTGTTATTTCTTGATTAGTTGTTCTGTTTAAGCTCCTTGTGTTCTCACTTTGTTTGTTGGAGCATTATGTTCATGTTATGTTAAGTTTTGTTAGTGCCATTTGATGTTTGTACTAGGCATAGTCTTTTTGATAGTTTAAGTAGTGCTTACTTTCTGGTTGTTTTGGTTGTTTTGCATTTGTATCCGCCTCCATGGACTCGTCTTCGTGACGTGGGCTAGCCGGAGTGGCCTAAAACAAAACGTGTCCAGTTTTGTAAAAGAAATGGAGTGAGATCAGTGCTTTGAAAGAATCTTGTATTGTCTTCTCTAATAGTTGCAGATTGTGGTGCAGTTTCTTATTCATTTAGTGTTTTCATTAATTTTTTAAAAATAATTTATACATGTACTGATATCATGTTGCTTTTCATGACTTTTTTTTTCTTTTATTTGCTTAATTATTACAATAAATATAACTGAAACTTTCTGTAGTTCAAAGCGTTTTTATTCCGTGACCTAGTGAACCAGTATCAGGATGTATTTATTGATAGAAACTTCAAAGCACTTCTGTTTGTTGCTCTGGATAAGGGCTTCTGCCAAATGCTTTACACTACATCTACGCTGACTTTTTAATTGTATACTGTTTTTAGTTATAAACATTGCCAAAAAGCACCCTTACAGAAATCCATAGATTTAGAGCCATATACAAGAGGTCAAAGGTCACAGTCGTGATGAAAAAACTCCCTGAAACGACATGAGAAAGAAAACAGACTCGAAAAGGGACGCTTTTTCTTCGGAGTGACACCGGATAGTGGGATTATAAATAGTATTCTTTTAGCTAGTCGTTTCATTTATTTAACCCCACAAACACTGGGACTCGACGAGAAGTTTCAATTTCATATCTCTGACAGCAAATATGATTACGTACACCAGCAAAGCCGAGTTATCTGTGAGCCTAATAACTGGCAGATGAAAAGCGTCCCCCTTTACACCCTGAATTAATGTGCGTTTTCAGTGATCTGATCACGACTGGGTTTCACCTGAGTGCATCAAATGCCAGTGTAAATGGACTCGATACTCATGCTGATTGGATTATGATTGGATCACTCAAACCTCATTCCGAGTTGTCTGGGATGTTCTTTGACCACATTCAAGACAAGCGTAAATGAAATCGTTTTGCTTACCCTGATACAAGTACATCGGCTGAAGAACGTGTGCTGATATGGTCTCAAATCAAATCGAATATCTGACATTGCATGCAAAAAATTATATACTTACAGGTAATCAGGTACACCTACCTTGTGTCTGCAATCATTGTCCATTTTATCGTGTTTACTTTCCATAGAGATGCATTCTGTACTTCTGAAATTATAGATCTGTTTCTCGGCACGATTTGTTAGTCCTCCTTAAGCTTGTTCATCAGTGGTCAGGACCATCACAGGACCACCACTGAGCAGGTATTAGTTTGTGGCGTGTGCGTGTGTGTGCATGCAAAAACAACTCGGTGTCACTGCTGGGCTGAGAATAGTCTGCCAAACCAAACCCAAACTGACATCAGTGTAAAATAAAGCAACCTACTAAAGCAATTCATCTCTGTGTGAGGACCGACATCACCCGTTAATTCCACGCCAAAACATTTAGGCCTACGTTTTACATTTCCAAGACTGTTTAAAGCTAAATACCTCTATCCATCCATCCATCCATCCATCCATTTTCTATACTGCTAATCTTATACAGGGTCACGGGGGAGTATGGAGCCTACATCCCAGGGGACAAGGCGAGGGACCCAAACCATTGCAGGACACAAACACACACCAATTTACACACTATGGATAGTTTGGAAATGCCATATAGACTACAACACATCACTGGACACGGGTAGGAAACCGGAGTACCTGGAGGAAACCCTAAAAGCACGGGGAGAACATGCAAACTCTCTGCACACAGAGCGGAGGCAGGAATCGAACCCCCAACCCTGCAAATGTGACGCAAATGTGCTGACCACTAAGCCGTCGTGCCACCCAGTCTAAATACCTTTTTAATATTACTCCAGTATATTTTTGGCTCCGTGCTTTAAACTGAATAAGATTCTGACACATTACGTCATAATGTCACATAACTGCAGTTTTTATGCACTTTTTACACCTCTGGTTATGCTCTTGTGCACTAGCTGAGTGAAATTATCTACACACTGGTAATGACTTATTGTTTGCACAAAATAAAAGCCTAAGATATAATAAGAATGACAAAAATAAAAAGACAAGTTAGTTAATTAAATATGAATTACATAGCGCTGGCTTGTTACGCCCGACATTATCCTTCAGCCAGCTAGCGGATTTGTAAAAATGAGCTGTATTAGCTAGTTGGAAAAAAAAATATTCAGCATGGTTCTTATTTGCTTCACAGCCCTAAAGCTGATTTCCACCTAGCATTTGAGCAAGGAAGTGCAGAGTCCTGTAACCGCAGGTCTAAAGAGGGGGCCTTGCGCATGCCTACGGTAGACCCCATAGAACGAGGTTTGCAGCTGTTTCTTACTCTGACAGAAGGGGAAGTGGTTACTGCATCACTTTCTGATTAAAACACAGATGAAGACACACAGCACATTCACAGAGTGGGACAGAGACAGTAACAGTGTGTAACACGACAGGAGCTTTAATATCTTTCTGAAGTGGAGTTGGTGTGGAGATCTGGGAGTGTGAACTCAGGATGAAGATCCTCCTCATCTTCACCCTCTGTCTGATCTCAGGTAAAGAAATGCACTTCAGAATAATCCTTACTATCAGCAGCAGTGTTACAGGAAGGAAGGTTTTGCTCAGATGGATGTTTGGTGTTTTGTTAGATGGAGGAGCCTCCAAGAACATAACAGGATATTCAGGAGGAGGAGTCTTTATCAAGTGCAAGTATCATACAGAATACACAGAAAAACAAAAATATTTCTGTAAGGGTTCAGTACCAGGCTGTTCTGACCAAATAAAGACAGGAGCTAAAAACGAGTGGATAAATTCAGGAAGATTCTCACTGTTTGATGACACCAAATCAGCAGAGTTCAGTGTGAAGATCAGAGAGCTCACTGGAGAGGACACTGGGACGTACCAGTGTGGAGTTGATATATCCTGGGGAAATGACATTTACACACCGGTGGAACTGAAGGTGAAGAAAGGTGAGTCTCCCACCGCTGCCTTGTGTTTATCTTCACAAAGCTCTTGTGTCATTAGCAGACAAAATACAAAGTAATCACACTTTATTTCTATACTTAAGTATCATTTTAACATATTTTTCATATTTTTACTCTTTATATTTTCATTCAAATATTGAGATAATGATTTAATTTTTCACCTTTTCCAGGCTGAGAAACCAATCAATCTGTACATTTGAACTTTATTTCTTCACTACATTTAAAATATCAAATTGAATTCAAACTGACCTGCAAACTATTGAACTTCCTGCTTCCTTCATTTACTTCCTTGTATTAATTTTACTTCATTATTTATTCAAATGATCTTCACTACCGTGTGTGTTTCTGAGCATGATTTCATTGCTCATTATTTCTGGTTTTTGACTTTTTGCTTACACACTTCATTTTGTTTCTGATTGCCCGGTGCTGTTCAGTTTGCCTGACACTTCACCCGCCATTTTTATTTATTGTTTTTACCATGAGCTTCCTGATTTTGACTGTCAATCATAACCTGAACCTTAGTAAATTTTCAGACAAATTAAATCATGTGCATAGTCATGAATTTGCCTGTGAGACATCATCTTGGAATATATATATATATATATATATATATATATATATATATATATATATATATATATATATATATATATATATATAACTTGAATTGCAGTGTAAAGTTTATAAGCTGCTTCCAGTTTTAATTAATTGAGCAGGATTGAACTTGCTTTTAACAGGGGGCTCGGTCTCTAGAGAAGTGAGCGCATATGCAGGGGGAGGAATCAACATCAAGTGCAGATATGAGGATGAATATAAAGACAAACCCAAATCTTTCTGTAAGATGGGAACACATCAGTGGAGTTTTAATCCAATAACAACAAAACTACACAGTGAATGGTCACATGATGGCAGATTCTCAATTCAGGACAGCAGAAGTGCAGGATTCTTCAGTGTGTTTATCAGAAGAAACATCAGATTTATATGTAAATTTACTGTATAACTGTCTAAGTGTTGTTAATCAGAGCTAGGACACATATACACATATAAACTGATCTGATTGGTTGTGATTTGCAGATCTGTCCTATGAGAAGTCCATCAGTAAGACTGTCCATGTAGGAGGAGATTTGAATATCAGCTGTAAATACCCACAATCCTTCAGGAGAGACCCCAAGTTTCTCTGCAAGACGAGGCTGCAACGTGCTGCTTGTTCTTATAAAGCATCTGTTAAAGAAAGTAGAAAATATGTAAATGAGGGGAAATTCTCCCTGTATGATGACGGAGAAACACAAATGTTCACTGTGAGTATTAGAAATGTAACTGAGAAGGACTCTGGTGAATACTGGTGTGGAGCTGAAGCAGCCTGGACATCTGATCATGGATACAAGGTTTATTTCACACAGATCAACCTGACAGTTACTGGTGAGTTTGTAGAGACATGGAGACACGTTGCATTAACTATTCTGACGTTCCAGAGGCTTTGTGTGAAGCATAGAATCAGTGCACATCCTAACCTACACTAGCCTGTGATATTACTGGCAGTGAATATAACAATAATGGCAGTACAAACTGAGAATTCATTTTTATAAAGAAACTTGCTACCACATGGAATTGAAGTGATCCAGCTGATATTATCTCTTAACCTTCTGACTTCTGTCCTTTCACACTAAATGATGTGATGAGCAGATTTTTATTAGGCTCAGAGTCTGTTCTCTGTTCTTCCTGTGCACGTGTGTCTTTTTGCTTCACTGCACTTCCTGTGTCTTATCAGATGTATAAATAGCAACGCTGCAATTTATCACAGCAGTCTATAACTTTTGATTTTCTCAGCTAACAGCAGTCAGTATTTCTGAAGTTCCACACATAGAGAATGTACACTGTATTGTGTTGCATCTGTGCTGCTATCAGTCATTTACTAGATTCACTCACTTAATGTCTTTCATTATCTAACTAAACTTTTCTCTGCTTTAGAGCCACGTGTCCCAGTTTCAGCCTCGATACCAACACAACCTTCATCATTATCTGAGTCTACTCCATCTTCTCCTCCAGCAGGTGATTCTGCTCAGATCCTCATCACCCCCAGAGTCTAACTACATGACTTTGATGAATCTGATCCCTTATGAATGATCAGCATGTAGGTTAAAGTGACTGTCTGTTTGTTTCTCTTCCAGGATTTCCAGTTTCCACTGTGATCACTGTGTCTGTAATTCTGCTGCTGCTTCTGATTGCAATCATATTCCTCACTTTGACTCTACAAAAGAGATGCAGTATGCACACACACACACACACACACACAAAACACATGCTAAAATGTTTAACACATTCATGAATTGTAAAATGATGAATGAATGAACGAACAATGAGTTCTTGTGCATGTACTGGCTGTGTTTGTATGAGATCCCTCTAGGTTCTCTGGTTTCTTCTCAGAGTGCGTGAATGAGTGTGTATGTGTGTATGTGTGTGTGTGTGTGTGTGTGTGTGTGTGTGTGTGTGTGTGTGTGTGTGTGTGCTGAATGTGTGGTGCCCTGAATAAGTCCCTGCTCCGCCACAACCCTGACCAGAATAAAGCAATTACTGAAGTTACTGAATCTAATAATCTACTAAGGAAACAATTTACTATTTAATCATCATAAAGGTTACAGTAATGCGTGCTTTAAAAAGTTCCAGTGTACAGCTGAGCGCAGTGTGTGTATGTTTACTATTAACCTCATTCATTGGTCAAAAACAGGATTATGACATGTTCAGCAGGAGAAGCAGTGCCAGTGAGAAACAGAGAGGCAATGAACTGCACACTATCGAGATTAATAGAACATAAAAATAATAGAAAAGACGATTTAAATTGGTTTTACAGTCAAAATGAACACAGTTAATACATACTTATATCTCAGGTAAAATCTACAAATACTAGGCGATGACAAAATCACATAACTGAAGTAACTGGATTCATTTAATGCCAAATATTTACTTAGTGCACTGGGTTTATATCATTTTAGAGACGGATGTCAGTGTTTTTATTCTGTGTTAAATTACATTTATAAAAGATTGCTTCTGAATTTGGAACATATTGAATATTTTATTAAATCCTGTTATTGTTATTGCTGTAAGAAATGAATGATAGAATGTTACTCAGACCAACATCTTAATATGTAGTCAATTTTACTGAGTCTACTGTCTTTACAGTATTAAAATATGTTGAATCTGGATTTGGAGAAGATTTTTGAAAATCCTGTCATTGAAATGCGAATAATAATAATAATAATAATAATAATAATAATAAGTGGCTTAGTGGTTAGCACGTTTGCCTCACACCTTCAGGGTCGGGGGTTTGATTCCCGCCGTGATCCTGTGTGTGCGGAGTTTGCATGTTCTCCGCGTGCTGCGGGGGTTTCCTCCGGGTACTCCGGTTTCCTCCCCCGGTACAAAGACATGCATGGTAGGCTGATTGGCATGTCCAAAGTGTCCGTAGTGTATGAATGGGTGTGTGAGTGTGTATGTGATTGTGCCCTGCGATGGATTGGCACCCTGTCCAGGGTGTACTCCACCTTGTGCCCTATGCTCCCTGGGATAGGCTCCAGGTTCCCCGTGACCCTGAAAAGGATACGCGGTATAGAAAATGGATGGATGGATATATAATCTCATATTATATTTATATTTATTCATAGATTCATGAGACAAAAATGCTGTTTCATAATACAGAACCATTATGTATACTTTCTGTGTTCTTACTGCACTACAGCAGAACAGTGAAAGCACCGTGCTAGGCCAATACAGTTCACCAGCCATTTGTGGAACTGAAATTGACAGAAGCTAGCTGAGCTTGAAATAAGCATGCCTTGTTTAGTTAGCTCGCTTAGTGGAATACCCCCCTGCCCATTATAACTCCAAAACTGAACATAACAATAGTACTGATAACTACTGACTACTGCTTCTTTCAGGAGGTACAGCTTCTACTGGCAGGAGTTCTGTCCAAGGCTCAGGAAACAACCAAGGGGTAGCTGTCTTTATCATTGTGTGTGTGTGTGTGTGTGTGTGTGTGTGTGTGTGTGTGTGTGTGTGTGTGTGTGTGTGTGTTTTCAGTACCAAAACTTATTGCTTCATGAAAAAAAAGGATGAAAGCATTTATACACATTTTGTTTCTGTTTCTCTTTGCTCTCAGGTTCCTCTTGATGACTGTTACTACGAAGAGATTAAAGACACCAGAAGACTTCCTGCCTCAGATGAGGAATCTTCCACAATTTACTCTACTGCTCAACTACCCACAATCCTCTCTGATCCTCAAACTGTTTATTCAAACACAGAGTTACCCACAATCCTCTGTGATTCTGCTGTTTATTCTACTGCTCAACGACCCACAATCCCCTCTGATCAGGACATCTACTCCACAGCTCATTTACCCACACGTCTCTCGGCTGAGAAATCTGATGAAGGTCTGACTTAGGCAGCAGTGAGTTTTCACTCCAGGGCCACCAGCTCTAATGATGCAGTTCCACAGATTCTCTTTAAGAAGGAAGAGGTCTCGTGTGA
Organism: Ictalurus punctatus; assembly: GCF_001660625.3. Classification (NCBI taxonomy): domain Eukaryota; kingdom Metazoa; phylum Chordata; class Actinopteri; order Siluriformes; family Ictaluridae; genus Ictalurus; species Ictalurus punctatus. The sequence goes on along the minus strand of NC_030426.2, from coordinate 24,096,535 downwards.
TTATGATACAGTCAGTCATGTTAATTCACGTGGCTAGTTTCTCATCATTAGGACTCCAACCATGTGGTGCTAGAACTTTCCTACTTTGTTTATACATTTCTTCTTCTTTTTCCCCGTTCCTAATTTGGACGTGGACAGTTCTCTCCCCTGTCATGTGACAGCTACCAACCAGGAAGAGCAAAATCTTACAGAGACTTCCTCAGAGACAGGTGAAGCCATCCAACTACATATTTTGAAACTGCTGCTCCTGTTGCATCACATGGCAGTGTAACATACTTGGAGAAAAACTCTATCTGACCTCTTCAGCATACATGAGCTCACAGATGCTCACAGTAGGTTAGTGTCACTGTGATTGACGAGAGAGAGAGACAGCATGCGACCCCTCCCACCCAGAAAGTCCAAATGTCTAATTTTGTACTCTTGGCTGTAGCATCGTTGGGATTCGAACTTCTTCAATTCCTTCTTCTTCTTCTTAAAAGAATATTTGGAGCACTGACCATACACATGGAGAAACATTAAATATTCTGGAAAGATGCAGTGAAGACACTCATACTGGTGGTATAGCACAGCATTTTGCAATTTGGACCAAAATTCCTGTTTCAGCTTTATATTTCGAAAGCTCCACACTCACCAGGATAGTCAGGGTGGGCCTGCTCAGTGAATTCATCTTTTTCTGGTTTCAAGCTGTTTATTATACAGGTTTGGCGTCATACAAGAATTTTAACCAACTGACCTTGAGCATCCAATGTTTAAACAAGGGATTTCTTTAAACTTTCTTAACCCCTTAGTCATAGCTTAAAATTCACTTTATTCAGCAACTAATATGCAGTATTTTTAGCAAAAGTACTGTCGCGTTAATAAGGAGTATTGTAGCATTTATTATTATTAAAGCAGCTTGACTGCTACTGTGGTGCTTGAGGATTTGTTTGATAAGAATAAGTGTTTATTGTTGTAAGAGAAATGTGTTTATGGTTTGTCCGTGTTAGTGTGTCGCTGGAATGTTATTCTTGACTTTGTTCTATGTACTATCCAACACCTGTTATCCCTATCGTAGCAGTTCTGTAGCTAACCAGCAAGCCTGTGTTTGTGCTGTAAGTGTGTTTGCTAATAAAAGAGAAAGTTTTACCAGTGCTTCCTGGTCAAACTTCTTCTTTGCTGACGATAACGTATGAAGGTACGAGGGTGAGGAATGTAAATCTTTAGCAGATAACATCAGGTGGTTTTGGTGGGGAAGGACAACATTAATATGCTGAGAAGCTATCACAGCTGATTTATGCTATAGGCTAGTGTCTAGTGAATTTTTTGAGTATGCCCGCCCTAGACATACAGTACAGTCATCTAGCAGACAGTCAGTTTAAATGGTTTTAGATGTACCTTTGTTTTAATTGTGTTTGATACAGTAGGTGTGATTCCCATGTGTAAGACGTACACAAAAAAGGGTTGCCAGGTTTCAGCAAGATTTCCATCCTAAAAAAACATACAAAAGACTTGAAACTAGCACAAAAGAAATTATCCAGGCACTGAAAAATGGTGCAACTTTTTTTTTTTTTTTCCTCAGCCCTTGCATGGGAAACAAGGTCACCGTACTGCACATGGATTTTTGACGTACAAACATTATCCACTTCGTGATTCACTGTTCCCTTTCCTGATATTTACATTACATCTTACTACAGTAATGGTTCTGTATATCATTTTATTAGAAAACATTTCAATCACTTCCTGTAAAACTGTTGCGTGTTTTTAAACTAGCCCAATCTGGCAACCACTTTAACTGTTAGGTCTTCTGCTTCTCCCCGGAGCAGAGTGATTCTTGCCCCAGTGGTCTGTTGCAGTTCCCGCGTTTGACCACTAGGTTCAATAATAACTCTATGGCGTTAAATCAAGTCAGTGTTTATCCGTTACTGCGATTGCGCAACATCTAGAAAGGCGATCAAATCAACGGAACGACAGCTAACATCCGTCGAATAGCAATATTTGATTAAATCATTGGTTGTGCAAAACATGAAATTAGCATTTCAACAGAATTTTAAACGTACGCATTTGTGATTGAGGACTTTATGAAAGACCTCCAATAAGCTGTTAGAGAGGCGTCTATAAGTTAAATTAGTGCTGATTGAAGTAGTAATTTAGTGAAGAGCTTGGTCTTCAGTCTTGGTTTGAGACAGGCAGTGACTCAGCTGTTCAGACAGCCTGGGGAAGTTCATTCCACCACCTGAGTGTGGGACAGAGGAGATTCTGACGGCATGTTTTCCTTGTACCTTGAGAGATGGTCGGTTACATCGAGCCGTGATAGATATACAGTACTTCTTGCGTATTTCTTCTACCTGGATGGAGCTGTGAAGATCAAGCTGCTGGGAGAAAAGAGGAAATGGAGGAATGGAAGAGTGAGAGGATGAATAGAAAGGGGGAGGAAAATGGAAAGCTAGAAGAGAGAGAGAGAGAGAGAGAGAGAGAGAGAGAGAGAGAGAGAGAGAGAGAGAGAGATGCTGGAATGACAGGTATGTTGGTCCCTGTTTTTCTCCTCAAACCTGCTCTGTGAGTGAAGCCCCGCCCCTAAACACCTGAAAGGTGACAGTGACTCACCCTCAACCCATCACACACATCCTCACAGAGTGTGTGTAAAGTTGCTTGAATTTGCTTAAAGTGCATCAACTGTATTACTTTTTGTGTGTGTGTTTAATGCATTAGCTCGATTCTTTCTTTTCTGTAAAAATGAGTAGAGGTCATCTGTGGACGGAGGAGCAGTTTAACTGCCCCGTTTGCCTCGACTTGCCCACCGAGCCCGTGACGATCCCGTGCGGTCACAGCTACTGCATGCACTGCATCACCGACTACTGGGACTCGGAGCGCAAAAAGAGCGGCGCGTGCAGCTGCCCCGAGTGCCGCCAGAACTTCGACCCTCGTCCTCAGCTCTGCCGTAACACCATGCTGGCGGAAGCCGTGGAGCAGCTCCGCCGGGGCAACCTCAGCTCGACAGGGCGCGAGTCCATCCGTAACGCGCGCCGTGCCGCCGCGTCTGCGTCCGAGCGGGGAGCGCGCGACCGCAAAGCCGCCGTGAGACAACTTCCTGCCTCGTGCGTGCCGTGTGACCGGTGCGTGGAGCCGAGAGCCGCCGTGAAAACCTGCCTGACGTGCATGGCGTCGTTCTGCGAGAGTCACCTCAAGCCGCACGAGACGCAAGCCAAGCTGAAGAGCCACGAGCTCATCGGGCCCACCGGAGACCTCACGCAGAAGATCTGTCCCGAGCACAAGTACCTGCAAGAGTTCTACTGCCGCACGTGCCAGATCTACATCTGCTGGCTGTGCACGAGCAACCAGCACAAGGAGCACGAGAGCGTCTCCACGCAGGCGGAGCGCGCGGAGAAACAGGTGCGGGAGAGTTTAAAGCGTTTAAACCCTGCGCGTGACTGATGTGTCGTTTTCCAACGAGTCGACTCTTCCATCCGAGTCAGTTAGGTGAACTCTCTGAGTCGACTCGCATATCTAAAGAACGGTAACACATCCAAATGAATCAGTACAATATATTCATAATTCTCGAACGCCTTTAATCAACACCAGAGTTGTTGGACAGACTTTAGAGTCAGAGTCATATTAGGCTATTGATGCAAGATTCCTTTATGTAGGCCCTTTCTTGCTTATATTTATTTAAAAAGATTTTATAACAAGTAACATGCAAAGTATAATGTTATTTTAATAAGAAGGTAGAGAAAGATTTTTTAAACTACTTTGGTAGGCCGATTGTGAATCAAAAAACAATCTGTCACTGAGCCACTTGGGAGCCGAAAGAGTCGGCTCTTATGAGTGAGCTGAGTCGATTGATGTGACTCACTGAAAAGAGGCGGAATTTCCATCACTACTGCAGATGCATTTGAAACATCTCATTAAACAATGATTATAAGTTATTATTTGTTAAATAACGACACATTCCTTAATCCATTTATTATTAGCCTTAGATTGTTTTGAGCACCCAGTGTACCAGTACCTGTGTAGATCGTTACTACAGAAACGATAACGTATTAATAGAGCGAGCGTGTTAATATAAATCTGTGCTTTGGAGCTGTTATAGAAAATTAATCAACACCTTCTGACCACTCAGAGTTGAGAATTGAACAGCACTGTGCTATAAAGCATGTTAACACTGATGTCATGATAGTACTGCTCGTTGTTGGTAGGTATTAGTGAGGTCTCATGGGTTCTGTGTTATGAGCGTTAGAATGTCTTATAAAGTGTGTTAATATTATTAGAGAGTGTTAGTGTTAGTGTATTATTGTGGGGTAACTACATATTGTATATTTACAATTAATGATGCATATTTTAAATGTTTAATAAGACGTCACTGCCTTTTCCCCGTCTCAGAAAACCCTGTTGATGGTTCAGGTGGAGAATCTGCAGAAGCTGCAGGAGAGAGAGAAGGAATTCAAAGACATGAAGAAAGTCCTGGAGACCCTCAAGGTGGCCATCTTTAATTCAATAACACACACTTTCATCTTTTCAAACACAGATTACAGTATTTAACAGTCCGTGAACGCCCTAAACACACCCTGTGCTAGTGTTCGAGCCATCACACAAGTTAAACAGGTCTGAATGTGTGTGAGACGTCTAAAGTAGCTGCTTACGTCAGACACGAATGGAATAGTTTATCTAAGCCTTTATCTGTGTGATGTGTGTGTGTATGTATGTGTGTGTATGTATGTCTGTGTGTGTGTGTGTGTGTGTAGTGCTCGTTCGACACAGTGAGCGAGGAGACGGACACGGTGCTGTGTGAGCTTCAGCGCTCGGTGCAGCGTCTGGCGGACCTGATCCAGCAGGTGATGAGCTCCAGCGGGCAGGAGAAGATCAGCGAGGCCCAGCAGCTGGTGGACAAACTGGAGAAGGAAATCAGTCAGCTGAGGAAGAAAGACTCTGATTTAAAGGAGCTGGTGACATGTCAGGACAATATCTACTTTCTCAAGGTACACAAGCAAATCCAGGGTTGGCTCCTTAGTTCACTTCACCTCGGGTCACTTATTTTTATCCTAACTGTTACACAGTGTTGGGAAAAATACTGAAAAAGTGAAAGTATCAGTAATGTGACAGTCCTACGCAATTAAACAACTTTCAAATGCTGGCGTCTGCATTCATTGGATGCATTACACGGGAATATAAATAAAATGCTAATAAAAGTCACAGGATCCCATTCTATGGCTGTATAGCATACACTCATTGGCTGGATGAGAGAAGGAGAGAGCTTCAAGATGTTTTAAATAAAATTTAAGTAAAAAGTAAAGAGGCAATGAATAATTAAAGAACATGAGGAGCTAAGAAGATAACAAACTGGGTGTATAGAGTACAGGAAGCCATAGGGGTCAGAAAGGTTCAGGTGTACATGGCAGAAATGACCGGAGGCAACAGAACTAATGCTGCGTTCATGGTGCCTTGTAAGTACACGTTTACACCTGTAATGACGTCACCGAGGTAGATCTGACGTCTCTTTTTTTTAAATAACATGGACGCCTCCACAAACGCATGTGTTCTGTTTGCTTTGTCAGAACATAAAGCTGATGAAAAGCTACTTTAACCACACTTTTCCAGTTACAGGCCTGTTTTTCTATAGTGAACTTTAACCATTCATGCAATATTTGGGGTTGAAATTGACAGCAGCGGGTAATATCAGGTAGCATTAGCAACAAGCTAGCCAGCTAACATTACTTGTGTGTAGAGTGATATCTCTAATGTTGATGATTACCTTCTTAAAACAGCAATTATTATGGTCAGTGATCTAGATTTAACCAAGTACTGCACTGTGCAGGTATATTAACTGATCTAGAGCCAGTCCTGCTCGTTTAAAAGTAGAGAAAGGGGATTTATACTGTTCACAGCGTGAGCGGCCATGTTGATTTCATGTCGCTCTGTAAACAGATGAGGAAGTGGTAGTTGAGAAAACTACCCCAAGTTGAAATTTCATGTTGAGGAGGTGTTTTCTGTGATTTTTACTAGTTGGAGGCGAGGACTTCCAAGTTGTTGCGAAAGTGTGGATAAATAAACTACAGAGGGGTTCGATTTCATCATATTTTAACAAATAATACGTCAATGATGAAGCATTGTTTTTTTTTAAATTGTAATAATAATAATAGCAATGAATCTTTTCAAAACTGATAGAATAATAATGTCATGTTTAATATTAGACTAAAATACCAATCAGTGATCCAGATCATTCATTTAGTTCAGATTTGGCAGTTTTATCAAGTCATTTAAATAATTTATCTACATTTCCTGTTTAATTTTTCTCCTTCTGCTCACACCAGACGTATCAGTGTCTTTGCTCTCCGGAGCTCAGTGAGCTCGGCGATTTCACGGTCAATCTGGACGCCTCGTTTGATCCTGTACAAACCATCGTTTCGGATCTCAGGGAGAAAGTGGAGAACACGTGCAACCAAGAGCTGGACAAAATTAACAAGACAGGTCAGGAACACTCCCAGATACGAGCACACAGATACGTACAGTATACTGTTTATTCTGCATGAATTCAAGCTCACATCCTGCGTGCATTGAGAACGTTTTGTTTTTGTATGAAACACAAGATAATTCCTTAGTGATACACAATGGCTTGCCCCTGGTTAATCGATCAGTATGAGTAATAAACTGGCCACTTGGTGCATGTGTATAGTATGTACCGTATATTCCTTTAGTGTTGGAATAGACAATCTAAAGATATATTACAGAAATCTGGATGCAGATTTAGGTCTATAATGAACAATCCAGAACGGAAGATGGCAAGAAAAAACTCCCTGAGGTGACACTAGGAAGAAAACTTAACATGAAGCAGACTCAAAATGGAACCCGGTTTCTTCTGGGTGAAACCGGATAGTGGGATTATACCATAAATGATTACAGTATAAAGCTGTAGACGACTAAAGACAAACAGTACTCGGTGTATTGAAAGGATGTTTAGTGTGAGAAGATTGTGAATAAGAGTCCTGGGATAAGCAGAGCACAGGACAGTCTTTATGATTACAGCAGCAGCATTTAAGTACAAAGCTACAGTGTCCAAAAGATTAAAACCTTTTTTTTGTAATTGTGAGACTTTTTAGTGTATATTTAGTGTATGCATGGAGGAAAAGTAGCGTATCAGGATGAATCAGGCAGGTCTGGAGCGAAAGAGGAGCCCCAGGAGTAACAGTGTATTAAAGCATCAGAACACCTCACTCTCTATGCCCATGAATCCCTCTCGATCTGTGCCTTTATCGAAGAGAAGAGCTGTTTTTACTAAATATAGTCAGACTGAGACTGAGCTTAATATTTCTGACCAGGCAGACAACATTTAAATCACTCGCACTGTTCGTTGTTGGACATTTTTGCTGTATGTGTCTTACACTCAGCTGATCTTGATGATCTCACCTGAGGTGTTGATTTGGTATACGGTTCAGTGTACGGTTCTTGGCGATGTATTATCGCCACGCTTTCCTTTCTCAATCACGCAAGCCTACAAGCTGCTGTGCAAACCCTAACGCCATCGGTTTTCCTACAGTGTTCAACACAGCGCCGTTCACAGTGACTGAGCGACAGAGCGGACAGAAGCCGGCCATTTTAAAATGTGAGTAAAGTCCACTACTGATAGATAGACAGATAGATAGACAGACAGACAGACAGACAGACAGACAGACAGACAGATAGATAGATAGATAGATAGATAGATAGATAGATAGATAGATAGATAGATAGATAGAGTGCACAAGCATGTGTATCCAGAATAATAACAATAAACATAAACATATTCAGAAGTAACTTATAATGGTATACTCCTATATAGGATATAAAGTAAATATAGCTTTATATTCACATGATGAGTGTAATCAATGGTGCAAAAAAAGCAAGTATGGAACTACGGATACAGAACATCCACAGTTGGACAGTTCCATCCATCCATCTTCTATACCGCTTATCCTTCAGGGTCACAGGGAAACCTGGAGCCTATCCCAGGGAGCATGGGGCACAAGGCGGGGTACACCCTGGACGGGGTGCCAATCAATCGCAGGGCACACAATCATACACATTCATACACTACAGACACTTTGGAAATGCCAATCAGCCTACCATGCATGTCTTTGGACTGGGGGAGGAAACCGGAGTACCTGGAGGAAACCCCCGGGAATCAAACCCCCAACCCTGGTGGTGTGAGGCTACCGTGTTAACCACTACGCCACCGTGTGCCAGCTGTACGCTGCAGTAATATGAGTAATAAGCAGCATGAGTGCAGTAAGCAGAATGCAACTCTGGGTTAATGTTGATATAACTACTTAACTATAAAGCTGTAAACGTGTTTTCTCTCTGTGTCCGTCAGTGTTTTCTGGAATCGGAGCCAAAACATCAAGCAGTCGCACACAAGGTATCATCTACATGTATATGTAATAATATCTGATTTTACTCTTTTTTTTATTTTATTTTCAGGCTTTACTCGTATCTCATATGCCTCTGTGTGTGTGTGTGTGTGTGTGTGTGTGTGTGTGTGTGTGTGTGTGTGTGTGTGTGTGTGTGTGTGTGTGTGTGTGTGTGTGTGTGCGCAGCAGGTCCCCCTCCACTGCCTTCTGTGAGTGTTCGAGGCCCAGGTAACATTGCAGTAACATATCCATTCCAAATCTGTCTGTCTCTAAAACTGTCTATGTTTTAAACAGTCCCTAAATCTATCTCTAACTCTATTTCTACCTCTTAAACTGTCTGTCTATGTTGTAAACTGACCCTCTGTCTCTAAATCTGCCTGCACGTCACCAGTATTTATCTATCTGTATCTAAAACTATCAGAACTGATTATAAATCTTTGTCCATCTGTAAAACTGTCCACAGAATATTAGGAGGCGAAATTAGCCACAACATGAGTTTGTGAGGGTATGTGTGTGTGTGTGTGTGTGTGTGTGTGTGTGTGTGTGTGTGTGTGTGTGTGTGTGTGTGAGAGAGAGAGCGAGAGCGAGAGTGAGAAAGAGCACCTTGGGTATATAGGCATGTGCCAATTCAAAATTTTAATCTCATAACATTAGTGCTGGGTAACTAGCTGGCTAGATAGATAGATAGATAGATAGATAGATAGATAGATAGATAGATAGAGTACAAGCAAGTGTATCCAGAATAATAACAATAAACATATTCAGAAGTATCATAGATAGATAGACGGACAGACAGACAGACAGATAGATAGATAGACAGACATACAGACAAACAGATAGCTAGACAGACATACAGACAGATAGACAGACAGATAGACAGACAGATAGACAGATAGATAGATAGATAGATAGATAGATAGATAGATAGAGTGCACAAGAAAGTGTATCTAGAATAATAACAATACACATAACATATTCAGAAGTAACCTGTGACTGGGGTTACTGTCTGTGAGTTCTCGTACGAGCCTTGCAGTGAGTGTTCTCCAGCTCCACCGCCCCCCTGAACAGGATAAAGCTCTAGCTGAAGATGAATCGATTTCACAATAATCTACTTTTTAATCATATGCGAAAATATCGTCATGACAGGATGTTTCTAAATGTAGTAATAATGTAGCTGTTCCTGTTTTCATCGATGCTTAATTACCATTTTATACATTTTACATCATCAATTCTAGCACGCTGTCCACTCGACCTATTCAGATTAGATTAGATCGGATTAGTTTGGCCAAATATTTCAAATAACAGCAGCCATTCCAAAGCCAATTTCTATACAAGACAGACTTCATCCTGGAATAATCCCCTTCCAGACATGCTGCCTCCGACACAAAGTGATAATATCTTTTATTTGTCCATGAGAGCAATATCATACATGATGAACTGTAATAAGTTACACCCTGATATTCAACACATGCGGATTTCTATGTGGATGAGATGTTTTACCAAAGATGTCTTGTCCTCGTGTTAGTTGATAGAGGGTCAAACTCCCCAAGACCGAGAGCGAGCTACAACAGAGAGGAGCGAGAACAAGGTATTACACACACACACACACACACACACACGTGAATGCATGTACAATATTATATCATCTTTAATCCTTCATAGAAATGAGTCATTCCTATAGTACAGAATGCACACAAAGGTCAATGTACCCGTATTTTACAATTTATCTATGAATAAGAAGTTAAAGTTGAATTGTCTGACTTCCAAAATTCAACTTTGCAGTTTGTACATAAACAATATATAGGCCCTTTTTTTTTTTTTTTAAATTGAAGAAGGCCATATTTATTTTACTAATCCTATATTTGCATACATTATTTCATTTTTTTTTAAAACTAATTGTATATTTTTTTTTGAGTGATAACATTAAAAACGTGATTTTATGATTATAAAGTAACATCTGTAGAACCTAATACACTAAATGTCCTGCTGATATGAATTTTGTTTACTGCCTTTTTCCGTTTCGCCCAAATGGCATGCAAATCTTTGCACTCGACTACACGTCACCCGGCGATTTTCAGCCTTTAAATAAGCTACACAACATCCAAACATCTTCCCTCCTTTTCTCTTCGGTAGAAAAGGCTTTAAGAGTAAAATACTGAGAAGACTAACAACAAATAAGAGGAAATCATTTGTATTTCAATGTATTCAAATGCTTTTATTTGAAACCATGTATGTATATATGAAGCCAAATCCTTCATATATACATACATATACTGCCATTCATATATATATATATATATATATATATATATATATATATATATGACAGTATATGTGTGTGTGTATGTATATGTATATCAGGTGTCATATACTGTATAAACAGACTTTTCATTGTGTGTGTTTTGTCTCAGCTAATAATCGGAGTGTGAGATCTCTGACACCGAGAGAGACGCAGAGGAGAGAGGAGAGAGAGCAAGGTGATCTAATCATACCTCACTGTACAGTAACAATACACTCCGTAATTACCGGACTATAAAGCCTACACATCTAAATTCATTAATCAGGCTATATCATTTGTGTACATTAGTGTAACAGGTGTTTTTTTGTTTGTTTGTTTCTTTCTTTTTTCTGACATTTATTACAGCCTTTTAAATGGCACATTGGTTCCTCTTACAGGTTGAATAGACTATAAAAGCATTTTATAGTCCAGAAAATATAGCACATATTTCATTCACTATCGAGGGTGTATTTGTTTTTCCATGTCCTTCGTCTACAGAGAGGGAGATTCAAGACTCGGCAGTATCTCAAAGCAGAAGCACAAATGATAACGTGGGTAAGATCACGCAAGAAAACCTGTGTATTTTAGTGTCGTCGTTTTATTTGTGGTATCTTCAACAGTGAGACCTCCGGTGATGTAAACTGATTCACGTTAGCTTTGTATAATTATCCTTGTACGGAGACGAAAAAGAAAACACAAATGCCATTGCTGTGTTCTTTCGTTATTTCCGCAGGGTTTTGCCTGTTTTTAAGGATCAAATGCTGAGATTGTGTCTGAAATGCAAGCTGGATAATACAGATTAGGGGCAAATGCCGACATGTTAATTGATAAAGCAGGCTGTGTTTTCAAAAATAATGTGTGTGTTGCAAGGTTGCACATGAAAAACAGTTTACGCATTCATTTCTGCCTCATTAGCTGACACTTGGAGTATACGCTCTCTACGCCAGTCGACACAGAGGAGAGAAGACCAGGAGCAAGGTGAGACACACACACACACACAAAATAGTGGATGCTCATGAATATTTACGATCGAGTTCTGCATATACAACGATCGGGCCAGGACCGGACCTTGCACGTAGATAGACAGTCATTCACATACACGTCTCTTTTTTTTCCTCACAGCTGATAACTGGAGCTTAAGTTCTGTCAGGTCCAGAGGCAGACCGAGGAGAGACCAGAGAGAGACAGGTACGTTGCATCTTAACACGCATCTAACTCACACTCGTTTAACATCTCTCTCTAGCTCTGTGTTGATCTGTCTCCGTGTCCTCTCTGTTAGCTAATGGGGAAGTGCAGAGTTCCCAGAGAGCACAGGAGACAGCGATGACCAGACAGCAACCACAAAGGCAATGTAAGATGCAGAACACACACGAACCTAGGGATTCCCCCCCCCTCTTAAAACGATAATAACCACGGACATGAAGTAACAAGGTCGTCTTTAAATGCGTGAATGTTTTTGATTAATTGATTTCAACTACCATAAGCCTGGTACATGTATTCTTTTGGTGTGAATGTGATCTTTTTCTATCAGAGCAGGCGTGTGTGTACAACAGTATTACCATGCCTGGCTAGCTCGTGTTATACAAGAACAAAATGATGCAAAGACATATACTATATAACCAAAAGTTTGTGGACAGTTGATCATCACACCTATGTGCTCGTTGAACGTCCCATTCTGGATTCATTCTCCACTTTGCTGTTATGATAAGCTCCACTCGTCTGGGACGGCTTTCCACTAGGTTGTGGGGCGTGGCTGTGGGGATTGTGAGCATTAGTGAGGTTGAGATCAGACTCTGATGTTGGGATGTCGAGGACGCTCCAGTTCCAGTTCATCCCAAAGGTGTTGAGTGGGGTTGAGGTGCAGGAAACTCCAGTTCTTCCACCTTCTTCCAAGCTTGTATTCAAACCGTGACTTCATGGAGGTCGCTTTGTACACAGGGGCACTGTCTCGCTGGAACAGGTTTGGGTTTCTTAGTTCCGGTGAAGAGAAACTGTAACGCTACAGCACACAAAGACTTTCTATATGATAGTGTGCTTCTGACTTTGTGGGAACAGTTTGGAGAAGAAGAAGCAGATACTGTATACTGTATGTGTGATGATGTGGTGTCTACATACTTTTGGCTATATAGCATATAGTAACAGATCACACAAACAAACATGCGCGCATTTTAACACTCTTTAACACTTCTCTTTCAGCTGATAGCTGGAGCTTAGGTTCCATCAGGTCGATCAGAGGCAGAGAGAAGAGAGACGAGAGAGAGACAGGTACACAGTGTCTTAACGTAGAGGTAAGGTGCTGATTATTCTTCCTGACACACGTTAATCGTCTCTCTCGGTTAGCTAATGCGGATGTCCCGAGCTCACCCAGGACACAGCAGACGGCGGCGACCAGACAGCAGCCCGAACGACAATGTAAGATGTTTTACTCGCACAAAAAACAGTGCTCATGGTGTCGAATGCACGTCTAATCGTTGTTTCCTTATTGCGGTGTAAAATCAGCCGATCGCTGGAGTCTGAGCTCACTGTTACCAAGGAACCGGAGGAAGAGACAAGAGTCAGGTGAGAGAAGGAATAATCCCTGAGCCGCTCACACGAACACACCCAGCTGTTTTATCATCTCCGTGAGATATTTCCACTGAATCGTGTCTACACCTGAACCAAATCCCAGTTCGAATGTCTAATGTCAGTATCGTGAATAACGTTTAGTTCTTCATATAAAACTGAAACCCACTCTGAGAAGCTTCATTCAGGCATCAGTTACGCACTGATTTTCTGTTCTTCTAGTGAAACAGGCCTCACCTATACAACAGGAAGTAGAGTCTCTGAAGGATCAGTGTAAGTCACACCCGCTCAATACACTCAGCTTACTCCTGAAGCGTACATGCTTTGCATTTTTTGTATCCTGTTTGAGAAATTTAACGCTAAATGTTTTGTTTCTCTCTCTCTCTGCAGGGGGAAACCAGATTGAAGGTAAAACTTGATCTTGTATTGATACTGACCAATTCAGACATTTACAGTATACAAACAATACGGACGGACCAACACACACACATACATACATACATATATACATATATACACATATACACATATACACATATACACACACATATATATATATATATATATTAATATATATATATATATATATATATATATATATATATATATATATATATATATATATATATATATATATATATATATATATATATATATATATATATATATATATTAATATATATATATATATATATATATATTAATATATATATATATATATTAATATATATATATATGTATATATTAATATATATATATATATATATATATATTAATATATATATATATATATATATATATACACATATATATATATTAATATATATATATTAATATATGTATATATATATATATGTATATATTATATATATGTATATATTATATATATATATGTGTGTATATATATATATATATATATATATATATATATATATATATGTGTGTGTGTATATATATATATATATATATATATATATATATTAATATATATTAATATATATATATATATATATATGTATATATATATATATGTATATATTATATATATGTATATATTATATATATATATGTGTGTATATATATATATATATATATGTGTGTGTGTATATATATATATATGTATATATTATATATATATATATGTGTGTGTGTGTATATATATATATATATATATATATATATATGTGTATATATATATATGTGTGTGTGTGTATATATATATATATATATATAAATATATAAATATATAAAAAGTATTAAATATATATAATATAAGCTTATAATATATATAAGCATATATAAGTATTTTAGTTGTGCCCAAAAGTTTGCATACCCTTTGCAGAATCTGCTAAATCTTAATCCTGTTATCAAAATAAGAAAATCCCATGTTGTTTTTTATTTGGTTCTCTCCTGAATAAGCTATTTCACATAACAGATGTTTACATATTGTCCACAAGACAAGATAATAGCTGAATATATAAAAATGACCCTGTTCCAAAGTTGGGATTGAATTAGATGGTTCGTTCAGGGTTCTGAAACTTTCTACTCGACGATCACTTTAACTGTTAAAAAAAAAAAAAAAAACCCAGACCCATACAGTGCAGATTTATTTTACAAACAAACTATTCAGAAACATGTACAATAATATTTTTGAGCCAGAGCGTTTTTTTAAGATGATATTATTAAATTATATTAGTAACAAGATTGATAATGATAATGGTGCTATTATGGTACTAATGGTGATTTTGGTCCGATTGTTTCTCTGCTCAGTAAACCCTGGACTTTTCCTGGACTCTCCTCCCGCAGACTCCTCCATTATCCCTGCCTTTTCATGTGAGCGTCTTCATCATCTCCTCCTCATCTCCTCCAACTCATTCCATGCATAAAATCCCCCTAGATACTGCATTTACACTTATACACATCCACATAGAGTCCCTTCATTTCTTCTAACAGCTTCATCATCCCACTTTCCTTCCCCTGCAGTGAGAGAGATCGATATCGACAGCATCCAGGCTCCCGAGCCGAGGAGCAGAGACGAGTTCCTGCAGTGTACGTGCATACAGACTCACACACACACTGAGATCCAGTTACGTACACGGTGTAATATACTCAGATTACTACTGGATCACTGCTCATTTTAACGACTTTAATTGGAGACATTAGACTTCCATGTGGGATAGTTTGTTAACATGACACTGAGAAAACACCAGACTTTTATGTCAGAAACCAAATGGTAACCCGGTTAAACCTACTCGTGTCTGTTTTCCTTTCTGACGATATTAATTTTGAGATTTTTGACTCACGCAGTACACTGCTTTGTATAAAGCTGTAGTTAAGACCGCGATTGTCAAGTCCAAGACCAGGACTAACCAAGACTGGGTCAAGAACGAGTCTTAAGGGGGTCAATGCCAAGTCACGATCAAGTCCAAATGAACACGTCTGCTTCAATTGTGCATATTTTCTAGAAGAACGAATTACTTCTTGACTTAACGTTGTATATACTACTTTATTTTAGTGAGACCAATGCCCAAGACGCAGTCTAAGTACATATGCCAATTAGTCCGAGCCTAAGTCCAAGTTAATACCGAAAACGTCTTGAGACCGGAGTCTATTACAACATCTAAAAACCCACACATATTAAAGAAAAATAATTAAATAAATCTCTCTCTCTCTCTGAATTAGATGCCTGCGAGCTGACCTTTGACCCCAACACGGCTCACCGGCGATTAGTTCTCAGTGAAGATGCCACCAAAGCGACACTGCACACCGCCACCCAATCGTACCCCGACCTCCCTGAGCGATTTGACAGCTGGACGCAGATTCTCAGCCTCCAGCCACTCAGCTCTGGCCGCTGTTACTGGGAGGTGGAGTGGCGTGGGCGGGGCTCTTCAGTGGGTGTAGCCAGTACCTCTATGCCCCGTAAAGGTGCGGACGCAAGGGCAGGGCTTGGCTACAATGGCCAATCATGGAGTTTGGAGTTGTCAGACATGTGCTGCGCTGCTATGCACAACAACCAGAAGCAGGAGATCTCAGTGACGTACTGCCCCCGAGTGGGCGTGTTCCTGAACCAGGAGGAGGAGTCTCTGACCTTCTATGGTGTTGATGATGTGCTCGTGCACCTACACACGTTCCACGGTGTCTCGTCCAGTCGGCCGCTGTTTGCCGCTTTTGGAGTTGGGAGCGGCGTCGGAGTCGGCCTCAACTTCGCCAACGGAAACTTCAGCGCGTCTACAGACAGCGTTAAAATCTGCTCCCTCTAACCCAGATCATTCCATAACCTTTTCTCCAGATTACTGATATGATTTGGAAAGATATAGTGAAGTATCACGCAGTCCTCATACTCGTGTGCCAGAATGCCATTTTAAAAATTCAATATTCTTAAGCACTAAATGTTTTTTTGCTGTTTGCTGAGTTTAGATTAGCATTAGTGCCTTCATGTATCACGTATCAATCAGAGTAATTCTAGCCAATCACGGTCTTAGGGCGTTTTCAGACCTGTAGCTTTGCTCCGAAACTGTTACAAATTCTTACATTGTCGCATTTTCTCCTTGGCTGGTTCGCTTTCACAAGGCAACGTTTCAAAGCGTATCGAAACGTGTTCATGCGAGTCACACGTGAGGAATCTGTCCTCTCATTGGTCAGAGTGCGCCTGTTTATCTTCCGGTGTTCCGGTCATAGCAGTCATCCATCAAGACGGATAGACAGCAGCTCCGCGAGCATATTATGGCTTTCTTTTTAGCTGTAGTTATTATAATTGATCTAATCGACATGTTCCATGGAGCGATTAAAGTGCTTGAGACTCTCGCGAAACACCTTGTAAACTTTTACGCGTTTTTGAAAGTTGTCAGAAATGTGTTCGTTAGATCAAATTTCAACGAGGCGTTTTAGCTTGGTCCAAGTAAAACAGTGATTCGTGTTCCAAACGAGCCGGGTGTGAAAACACCGTTAGAAGTCTTAGCTCATGGATCTTAGCTCGACTTTGGTCAATATATCAAGCGGAGAACAATACAAGTGGTGCTACCGTACAAGATTTATAATTGAGTTCTCGAGAAGCAAAGTGCGCAGAGTAGAGGTGTAAGGTTTTTTTCCTTTGTTTGTTTTTTTTTAATGTGGGGTCGGCGTTTTAGCGGTTAGCTACGTGCTGACAGAAGAGATGGGTCTTTAGCTGTTTTTTGAAGATAGTGACAGATTCTGTGGTCCAGATTGAGGTTGGAAGGGACCACTACGGGACAGTTAGTGTGAACGTTCTGGAAAAGGACCTCGAACCACGCCGAGTAGGCACTACTAAGCGTCGGTCGTTAACCGACCGCAGATTGCGTGAGGGAACGTAAGCCTTCCGGAGAGAGTTGAGGTAAGGGGGCGCTGTTCCAGACAAGATCTTGTACGTGAGCATCGAGGCCTTGAATTCGATACGGGCGGCTACAGGAATCCAGTGGAGGGAGATGAAGAGGGGTGTGACATGGGTCCTTTTGGGTTACGTAAGAAGAAAATGAACTCTCTCGTCCTATGAACGTTTGAAAAGAATGAACTGGCTTCAGATATCTGCTCAGAGAGACTCGGTTTCATTATACATCATAACTTCTAGCACTGTTTACTCAGGAGGATTGTTAACTCACAAGGTTTGTAGTTTAGAGTTAGCTGTTGTATTTATTAGCAATACAGATAGCTAGCGTTTTCAATCAGCCACTGTTGATTCAGCACGGAAAACTTCCGTCCAGACAGCGAACACCACAACATCAGAGTTCTGTTTCACTCAGACCTTCAGCTAGGTAAAGGCTTTTCTTTTCCTCATTCTTTTTCTGTCTGGTTCTCAGTTGAATATCCTGTACTCAGTTTCTTTCCATCAACTTGTTTTTCCTCAGAAACTCCTTTTGTTTTATGCTCCTGCTTCTAATTTTGCTTCATTTCCGAGCTTCATGTAGGCTATGTATAAATACATAACTGGAGCTCAAATGCTATTTAAATAAACGATAAATAAACCGTGTGAACAGTCGTGTCGCGTGGCATCTCCGACTGAATCGTCAAGAGAGGACTGCAGCCTAGAGCCCCTGCTACATGGGTCTTTCGTACTATTAAGTGGAAGCTTTTCAGTGAATATCGTCTCTCATAGCCCGGATCCTGCGCTGCCGGATTCCCAAAATACTTTCCGTCCCTCCGATTTTTTCACCATCTTGCGATCACAGAAACGAACTCCTCGATATTCTGAGACGCTTGCAATTTTTCTAAATTACAGCAGAATGTCCGCAGATTTGAGCCAAGACGTGTCCGGTGATGTCATGTCCACAGCACAATGGATGGCGAACCCATTTGTTTGTGACCAGCATTCTGCACTTCCATCCACCTGGAGTCCCCATAAGCCTGGTGTTGGATCTGCCTCTGGTAGTTCAGTCCCATAGGCCCCACTTTCAAGAAATTGAAACGTACTTTTCGTTAGTGATTAGCACAAAGTGTAGGGAAACTAGTAGCCGGATAACTTTGATACGTGTGGTTTGACGTCGTTGTTTAATTCAAGATTTCTACCCAAGTTCCCGCAGTTCTGCAATGCTACTGACCTCACAGTGTTCCATGAGAGCAAATCTGAACATTTCCTTGTCGTGCTCGGTATATACAGTATATACGGGTCCTATCTAAACCAGATGGCAGTCATCCAGTCCTCAGACAAACTGTTCATTTGTCACAGAAGAAAGAGGCAACGGGTTCCAATATCTACGCAGAGGCTTGCGCACCAGGTTATGGATCCGTCACGGTCACGGTGTATAGATCGGCTGAACGCCCAGCACCTGGCATGTCACGTTTGTTGGAAATCTTTTCATAGTCTAAAGTGAGCGAGAGTCAGAAATCTGTTTGCAGAAACGATGTTTTTCAATCTTGGTTGTGGAGACAGCAGACCGTACAGGATTCGAGTTTTTTCACGATTGTCGCAGCCCAAAATGCTCGATTTTTCTGCCTCAACTTTCTAGATCTGCACAGGATTTTTGTGGGAAAACTTCTCGAATTGGCGTAATTGTTTCGCACGCTCTTTCGCCGAGACGTCCGTTGGTAAATGAGACTTTTTAGCTGTACTCGTGTTCGGCGCACGTGAATCGCGGGGCGTTTGGACCGAATGCACGTCGCGATGATGTCGCATTTCGGGAAAAAAAAAATGACAAGCTCCTCTGTAAATCGTGGCGTTAGATCGATTTCGCGTTCATTTCTGCGATTGCGAAATCCTGGAGGGACCGAGAGCTGGTGTTCTTGAGTGCTCATCAAACAATAGCACGTACAACACATTACCACGTAATACGGCATGAGGTCGATAATTACACCTGAATATTGACTCTTTCTTGTTGCAAACCTGCACGCGGGGTTTTATCATCTTCTAGGATTACTGCAGGTCTTCAACAAGGCGAACTGTTAACCTTTTACGAGCGCGCACACACACACACGCTCGCTCTCACGCATTCTTAGGTAGAAGATCCACGGTCCAAAGTTCGTACATGTTCCGACACGGTTACACGAATGCAACCTCCGAATTAAAATAACATGCATGTTAATTCATTATTAGACAATTTTATGATGCAATTTTTGTCGAGGAAAATGATCCACATAAAATCAAAAAAAAAAAAAAAAAAAAAAAAATAGAATCAAGAATTAAGCCAATTACGGTTAAGCAGACGTTAATGAAGTCCTACATTATTAACGTATTACCCGTCGACGTTCAATAAAAATAAAATGCTAACATCTGCTACTTTAATTAAACATATATTATAATTAGGGCTGCAAAAAAACAAACAAACATTTTAATAGTCAATTAATCAACAAATAATCAGATTAAATGTGGCTTGTACATGAGGACTGCTGTAATAAATAACCAGTTGGCATTTTTATTAGCTGTTTTTTTGCAATAATATAATTCAAATATAAATCATATAGAGTGAGGAACAACTCAATATCTTGTTACTTGACTTTCTCCTCTCTGGTTAATCAAGCGATGACTGTTCTTGTAACAGGGAATAATCCACTGGAATTACGGAATTAATTACGGAACGAGACAAAATTAAACGGGTTAAAAAAATTTTAAAAAATGAAATTTACCAGCACATATACATGTCAAGCGTATTGAATGGAATGTAAAATGAGGCTAGAACATCTACGGTTTCGTATGTTTCAGTTACCGAGCACGAGCTTTCGGCTATTTTTGTTTTAATGCTTGTGTCGCAGTTTTTTTGCACAAAACAGAAGCGATATTTTAAGAATGTCGACAAAAGATCAATGCGAAATGTTCTGCGTTTATATTAAATGATGCTATGCGATTAAATCTGGGTTTAAATCTCCTCTCGCTGTAGTCGCTACGATTAAACACGGCGACGGGTCTCCGAGAGCTGACGAGTGTTGGGACGGTGATTTGAATGGCATCCAACGCAATAGGCGTGGTAGTGTTTAACGGAAGGCGGCGGAAGGCATTTTAACGCACGCGATCGAACGGAAAGGCAAGCCCGTTCTACCTGGCAGGATTTCTGGGAGATCGTAGTGCGTAAGGATTTTACAGAGGATCCAAAACTTCAGAATGTTAGTTAGTTAGATTTATATAGCGCTTTTCTAGACACTCAAAGTGCTTTACGTAGTATAAGGGGGAAATCTACTTAACCACCACTAGGGTGTAGGATCCACCTGGATGATGCGACGGCAGCCATAGTGCGCCAGAGAGCCCACCGCACACCCGCTGTTAGTGTAGAGGAGAGAGTGATGTAGCCAATTCAGAGATGGGGATTATTAGAGAGCCGTGATAGAGAAGGACCAATGAGGGGATTTCGCCAGGACCCCGGGGTTATACCCCTAATCTTTTACGATACGTGTCCAGGGATTTTTAATAACCACAGAGAGTCAGGACTTCGCTTTACCGCAGACTGTGCTGTTTTTACTGTAGTGTCCCCATCACTATACTCAGGAATTAGGACCCACACAGACCATATAGTGAGCTCCCCCTGCTGGCCCATCCAGGTACTGGTCAGGCTCAACTCTGCTTATCTTCAGCGGGAAACCAGGCGAGAGCTGCAGGGAGATATGGCTCAGCTAGGACGACCCACTTAATATCAGGCGCTCGTGTCACCTGCCGTATTATTCCCGAAGGAGCCAGTTCCGACCGAGAAGCGCAACCTCATCGCTCTTTATAAACTGGCTACCTGTGCAGAGTACGGGGTGATTCTTTTTGTCACTTTGTCATGTGACCTAAATGCGATAAATGTGTTTCCATTTCATTTTCTCGTAATACTGCATTGTCGAATTGTCTGAAAAACCACCTCGTGAGAGCTTATAAACTTTCTTCCTATCTTTGAGTCCCCCCCCGAAATTCACGCGTTTCAATTACCCGATTATTAGTTGGCGATTTCAGACGAATCGTTGCAGCCCTACGTCCAACACTTTGGAGCAAAGCAATAATGATGTGTGATAATAAATCTTTGCACCTTTTTTCAAAAGCAAGAGCTAAACGAAAGGCAAAACCCAAACACAGTAATAATCAGATTTCTTGACTTGACGCATTCACGTGCGCCGCCTCCGCTGTAATGCACTTGTGTGTCTTAAATACACTCGAATACGCGAATCTCAGTCCACAGCGCGAGCAGTGATACGGCTTCTCTCCGGTGTGAACGTGTTGGTGCGTTTTGAGGTTTCGACTATCGCTAAAGCTCCTCCCACAGTATAAGCACCGATAAGGCTTCTCTCCCGTATGCACGCGCTGGTGTAGTTGGAGATGACTCTGCTGCCTGAAACTCTTCCCGCAGTCCGAACAGTGATACGGCTTCTCGCCGGTGTGAATGCGCTGATGTTGCTGGAGCGTGTCCTGCCGCCGAAAACTCTTCCCACACTCCAAGCACTCATAGGGCTTCACTCCTGAGTGAACACGCTGGTGCAGCTGGAAAGTACTCTGCTGGGTAAAACTCATCCCGCAGTCCGAACAACGATACGGCTTCTCTCCCGTGTGAAGGCGCTGGTGCTGTTGCAGGGTGTCCTCTCGGGTAAAACTCTTCCCGCAGTGCGAGCAGCGATACGGCTTCTCTCCCGTGTGAATGCGCTGGTGGCGTTCCAGATGTCTTCGCTCAATAAACCGCTTCCCACACTCCGAGCAGTAATACGGTTTCTCTCCCGCGTGGACGTAACGGTGCGTCTCGGCGTTTCCCAGATCGTCGAAACTCTTCGTGCACCGGTACGTTCCCGGCTGCGCTTCTCTCCACGTAGTGTCAACGTGCTGAACTCCAGGTGAAACCTGCTCATCGCTGGAGATTCTCGTGGGTACGTTCTCGTATTTAACCTCCTCCGATTTCAATTTCATCATGGTGACTATGAGGTTTGTTTGGAGGAGCACAAAAAGGAGGAGACTGCCGTCAGGAGCGTTCTCATTCCTGGGACAAAGAAAGAAAAAGAATACCTTGAAGAAAAGCAAAAAAACAAACATAAACCATAAGAATAAACCTATAAGACAATAACAATGATTCATTTTGGCATATAGTCTCCATTCCTCTATTTAATTGATTTCTTTGAGCGTTTTATAAGAATTCATTTTATCCTCTTCTAATAACAAGCCAGGTCATATAGGGTATATAAATGTTTATTTTTTATTTAAATTTAAAAAGAAAATCAACTAAAAGCTACAGCGTTAATCATTACATCAGTTTTGTGACCTGTCTCCAAGGCTGAATACTAAATAGAGCGCTACTGGCTAAAAAGTGCACTACATAGGGCACATATACTAGTAATTCGTTCCCTATGTAGGGCACGTAGACAGGAAATAGAAGTGTATTTGGAGTTCAGCCACTAGCTCAGCTAGCAAGCGTTAGTAGAACTTACCTTAAAGCAGGCGTTAAAGCCGAACGTAGTTAACCATCTCAGATACACATAGAATACCTGTCTTTTTTTAACTTTCCGAGATATAATAATTTTTTTTTTTAAATATAATAATCCTGTAACAAAAATGTTGCGTTTACGTTCAGGTCAGAAGGCTAACCTGGCTCTTCTGCAAAAACGCAGCGCTTCTTCTTCTCCTTCTTCTGGGTATTTACTGAGTTTAGTTTTTGTGCGCATTACTGCCCCCTACCGTGAGTGAGTGTGTATTTCACCAGAGACCTGCTCAGCACAGGTATTGACTCGTGTCGGTCACGTGACGTGGTTTATTAGCCGCTAATTCTTTTTTATTTAGCCTGCATTACTGCTCTCTACTGTCCGCCATTTTATTTCACCCTTGTCTTCCAGTGTACGAGAATTCAAAATGTTATTCTGTACACAATTTAAAACATTTTACACAATACTCATAAATGATTCGGGAGAAAAGTTTACATTGAGCTTAGCTGCCAAAACACAGGCCGAGCTAGTCAAGCTGGTAGAAAAGAAACAAGTTTCTGAATGGACACTACTAATGCTAGTCATGCTAATCATAAACAACTTACCTTTTACACAGAGGTAGTTTTCTGCCACGGTATTAAATGAAACGTGGGGAAAATATTTTTTCATTGCTTTATTTTAAAAAAAAGGAAAAAAAGGGGAGGCAAGAAAAAACAGCACTGATTAGGATTTAAACAGGACAACATTCATATCTCTGTGCTTATCAAATGAATATCATAAACACATCATCATCACCACCGCTCACCCTGAGTGTCTGAGAAGATGTGAGGATGAGGAGAGTAGCTCTGAGGACAAGACGCGTCCGGTGTCCAACATGGGTTAGTTTTGGACTGGAGCTACAAGGCTAGTCTTTCTCGTGGAAAATCTTTCCCAGAAATATCTCTATATCTTTTAAAGTCTGTTCTATAAACGTACAAATTATCTCCCTGGGCGGCCATTTTGGACAACCAGAATGATATTGCCTGAAAGTTTGAAAGCAGAACTTACAGCAGAAAGCTGGAAGTGATTATGATGATGATGATAGATGATCGTGTAGTTTCAAGTTTCAACTTCATTTTCTTCAAGCTAACTTTACTATTTCCTAAAAATGGCGCATTTAAATAATAAAAAAAAAATGTTTATCTAGGGTCATTAGAGGAAGGGAATACAAACTTTGTGTACTGTATGTATACACAGAAAAAGCCTTGGAGCTCCGGTGCCAGAGTAAATTCGGCATAAACGAACGATGTACATTTAATTTTCATTTAAATAGCTACTGTTACAAACGCTGAGCCAGTCGAACCCAAATCACATGCTGTGCTTCTTTGTAACATTCCAACAATGTGTAAATCCTGTACAATACATCACGTGGCAATGAATTCCTTCAGCAAGTTATATCAACTATATTAAATGTTTTCATAACTATCTAAAGCAGACGTCTCGGTGACGTTACAAGCCACGCCCCATTTCAGTGCATTATCCAATGGCTATTAAAAATGGCACTATAATAAAACGCAAGACTTTGCAACTACAACCATACATACAAGTTTAGTTTACAAAAAAAGAATAATAACAGTAATAATAACAATAACAACAACAACAACAACAACAACAACAACAAAAGCAGTAATAAAGCCCAACCAGCAAAAACGCTGGTCAAATCATGTTCATTTTGGTTTGGACCAGGACAAAAAGGTTTTAAAAAGTCGAATCCCTTCTTAAACTTACCAAAATAACACACTCATAAGCAACATATATTAATGAAATACCTCTTCTAAATGAAAGTGCTTAATAAAATTACTTCATGCCACTAGCTTATGGTTATGTTCTCTTGCTTGTACATACTACTCTGTCATTTAATAATAAATACCATTATGTTAGTGGGTTAAAATAAAAATAAAAAAAGTGCTTTGAATGGGGGGGAGGGGGATGTGGAAAACTGAGCGTCATGAGAAAATACCATTCGCAGTGGTTGGTACCGATATTGAAGTTATTGATCTGTGTGTTATGCGTTACTGCTCTTAGCCAATCACAACACGCTGTACCGGAGTAGAACTAATGAAGAGCGTTAATGACCTGGTCAGGGTTGTGGTGCATCCGGAGCAGATCCAAGGCAGGATTACGACCTGGATGGGACGCTAGTCATTCATAAGGCACCATGCACACACACACACACACACACACACACACAGAGTAACCCAAGCTCGAGATTGAACTACTGCGTCACCATGTGTGTGAAAATGTGAGGCGAACTCGTGCCCATTCCCTTTAGAATAAACACAGTACAAATGAAACATGTAAGACGAGGGTGTTCCCATCCCTTCTCTTGCTCCCTGAACATAAAGTCCCTAATAACACCGTTTCTTCATAAGGCTTTAAATGGTGCGTTTTTTTTTTTAATTATTCCTTTTTTTAATTATTATGATATGTAGATCATGCTAAAAACAACAACAACAACAACAACAATGGATTAAGCTGTGGCCTTAGCAAAAGTCACAGAGGAAAAACATGTTTGTGTTTGGATATGCTTCCGGTCAGTCGTTTTTCTTTTATAGACACTCTACAAGGCCACCACAGATCCTAGGGGCGGAGCTTCGTGAGCATTAGCAGACATCATTCAAATGTCAAACCAACCTAATGCGCATTTAAATCCCTGATAGACTGTCGATCGTGAAATCCCGCTGTAAAATGTGCTTTCGGGGTTAAAACTAAGATTAGCACACCAGGCAGAGATGCATGCTGGGTGAGGAGTTGTAGACACAGTAACATGAGCGGTACGGAACCTAGCCGGCACTGAATTAAAGTACTACTTAGTGTTGACGCACCGTGTTTCCCCCGAGGCTCTGCAAGCTCATCGTTTCATTTATTATTCCTATTTCACTTCTACTTTTTAAATCACCTTCAATTCACCTTCATGATCCATCTGTATCCTGCGTCCTTTTCGACTTACCACAAACGCTCTACACTTTAAAAAAACCCCACGCGCATACGAAGCGCTAATTTTCATTCCGTAACACACTTTCCTTATTCCCTTGATCACTTCACCCTACGTGCGGTATCCCTGCTCGACGTCCTCTCACCTTTCTCGATCCGCAGAGCCTCGGGGATAAACGGACAGCGTGGCTACGACTGAGGTTAAACTCCGAGACGCTTCGATGTGGGGAGAGTGAATGGTGAAAGCAAAACAGTCTTATTTGACGGGATAAATAAAAAGTTAACGCAACATTCTGATCGATCGTTCCTGCACGTCCTCGTTCCCGAGTCGACGAGGGTGGGGCTTAGCATAAAATACTGCGTTTCATTTATACAATTCAGTCTAATTTGCTAATCTAGGCAGCTAGCTTGACACGGAACTGTTGTAACGTTAGCCGGCTATCCCTTTAACTACCTCACCAACAGTAGCAATATAATCATACATCGCTAGTCATGTTTGCTAGCAAGCTAGCTATAGCTAGGTAAGCTATTTACCAAGATATCATTGAGCTGAACATTATAATCGCATCTGAACCAAGTTTGCTAGTATGCTAGCTAACATTATATATTCTGCTATATTATGTGATGAAACCAGTATTTTCAAGCTATATTATATTCAAGCTCCACCCTTGTTGCCCCAGGTCAAATCAGGACATGTGATATTTCCTGTTGCTGCGTATAACTAGGCCTATAAATATGCCAAAAATCTATTTACACGATTGTGCTTTATGAAATAAGCCACAACTGAAGAGCGACCGTCTCTTCATGCCTTTTAGTCTACTGTTAGTTTACAGGAAGCCGAGCAAAGCTCAAGAAAGGTCAGTGATTAATCCATACCCCTGGCCACGCCCACAAAATACATTTTCATCCAATCACCAATCCCTTTTTTGGCCAAACAACCTCAAACAGCTCTTTAATGCTCATTAGGAAAAGGAGCTTGTGAAAGGGAGGTGTGTCTACGAGTAGGGCGTGGTTTCAAGTTACCCCAGGAAGGAGTAGGCAGGGCGAGGGAGGTGGGGTGAGGGGGCGGAACAGGGTAGGACGGGCTGCGTTGACCAACCATAGCAGGCAGGCTTTGGTTCCGCCTCAATCCCACCAATAAGCTTCCCCCCCCTGTCGGTAACAGAGTGGATGATTGCTGAGCCGTGTCCGAGTCTGTCCGGATGACTTTTTTGTCCAATCCGAGCTTGCGCAGACGCTCGACGAGGTCGGGTTTCACGCCGTATACGTCCTGCAGGAAGAGCTCAGCCGGCCGTGATGCCAGGAAGTTGTCAGAGAGTGTGGAGGTTGACTCGAAGGGTACAGGGGAGGGGCAGGGGGAGTTGGGAGGGGTACTGGGGGGCAGGTGCAGGAGCTGAGGCGGTTTAGAGGGAGGAGCAGGAACTCTCTGGGCAGAGATGCCTTTCTCCAACAGGAGCTTAGCCAGACCAGCAGGGGGCGCTGTAGTGCGACGAGGAGGAAACGAGTCACCCAGACTCAACCTGCACGGAGTGACCGGGGTGGAGGGAACGGAGCGGAGAGAACTCGGGGTGGACACACAGCTGAGGGAAGGTATGGGGGGAGGGGAGGGACAGAAAGAAGAACAAACAGTTATGAAAGTGAAAAAGAAAAGAGAAGAGGGGAAAAAATACAAGAATAAAAGAATAAAAAGATCAAGAATAAAAGAAACAACGAATACAGTGAAAATGACGGAGTGAATTAATAACATACACCCCAACACACCAGTCTAATGAATTAAATACTGCAGGAACAGAAACAGTCAATCAGAGAGCAGTACCTGGGTGTGACCTGTGTGACATCACTGGGGTGCAGGATGCGGCAGGTGGTGAAGGTGTAGGTGGAGAAAGTGGAGCTCTGACACTTACCAGGATTCACTGCTTTATAAAAAAAAATCAATTAATCACACTCGCACATACCGAGTAGTATCTTGAATAACATTCCTGTGTGTTGTTACTATAGAAACAATCAGAACGAGGGTAAACATGTGATTTGGAGCTGCACTACCATCAGGGCTGCTGTTATAGAAAATGAATCACCACCTTCTGACCAATCAGATTAGAGAATTCACCAGCACTGTGGTGTAATAATTCAGTAATAAACTCACCCATAGAGGGCGCTGTTGTAGTAACACTCAGGCTTGGCTGGGACACAGGAAGTGCCGTCGACCCTGACGCTGAATTTACTAAGGTGTCAAATGTCACAGCTGCAGCCAATGAGACAGGAGACGCTCTTACAGATGGCGAAAGAGGCGGGGCTTTAAGTGGCGTGAAAACACTCCTCTCTTTCCTTCCCTCCGGAGTGGAGGACGAGTGCACATTGAACGTGATCCCTTCGTCGTCACCCTCCCCTCCCGTCTTCCTCTCATCTCGTCGCTTTGTGTTGTCCACCCACGGCACTCTGTCGTTCTCCTCGTCCTCCTCCAGGTCGTTCAGATGATACACAGAATCCTGTGGGAGGGGCCTAAAGCCCTTAGTGACCACACCCGGGTGCAGATCGAGGATGGAGGCCAAGTGTGGCTTTGCCAGCTGCTGCCAGTGGTGCAGTGTCAGAGAGCCTTCAGGAGGAAAAGGACAAACGTCAAAGGGGGTGTGGTTTGGGACACTCCCATGCTGGACCGATGATGGCAAGGCATTCGTACTGGTGTTTATGTGCCCTATTTATTAAATAGGGGCTGTGGATTGGGACAAGCCCATGGTGGAATAACAATGGCGAGGCACTTCTCATGGTGTTTATATACCCTATATAGTGAATAAGGTCTGCGGTTTGGGACGCACCCACGGTGAATTGAACATGTAGAGGCATTTGTGATGGGTGATTTTATGCCCTACAGAGGGAGTAGAGGATGTGGCTTGGGACACGTCCACAATGAACCGATGAGGGGAGGTATGTGTGATAGATTTATGTGCCCTATATAGTGATTAGGGTGTGTGGATGTTTGGGACACATCCACAGTGGACAGAATATAGTGATGGTGTTTGTGCTCCCTACATAATAAATAGGGCATGTGGTTTGGGACACATCAACAACAGACAATATACAGTGAAGCGTTTATGATGGTGTTTATGCGCCCTACGTAGTGAATAGGGTGTGTGGTTTGGGACACATCCACAACGGACTGATAAAGAGGCTGCAGATTCATCAATTCAAAATCTGTTCCCTATACTAGTACACTATGTAGTGCTCGCCTGTAGGGTGTAGTGAGCAGGGCACCATTTATGATTTATTTCTTTTAAGGACTCACCTTCCATGGGCTTTACGATCTGCAGCTTCTCGGGCAAAAACGTCTTAAAGCAGCCGGAGGACATGGAGAACTCTGAAAGGTTGGTGAAAGACGAGCGGACGCTTCCCATTGGAGAGCTGCAGCCACTCGCACCACCCTCTGACTCCGCCCCGTCGGAGAACTCCTGCAGCTTCCTGGTCCTCTCGGCCTGAAAGTACTGACGCTCACACAGGAAGTTCTGCCTCCTCAGAGTGAGGCGACGCAGCGCAGAGACGAGGTCACTTCCTCCAGGAGAGCCGGGCCGGCCCACGCACACACTGCTGAAGGAAACACACACACACACACACACACACACACACACACACACACACACACACACACACACAGGTCACTACAGAACAGCACAGAAAAACATACGCTGCACAGGTAGCACACACACTCACTTGTCCGTGCGACGCTGTGGGTCTCCGTCAGGCGTGGGGTGTGTGTTGGAATGAAACGGCTGTGATGTCATCACCACACTGCAGTGCCCCGACCCGGGAATAGGAGGCGTCCCTGCTGCTGCTCGCATTATTGACTCATTCGCTGACCTCACTGTCTGAAACACACGCTTTTGGCTCGACCTGCAACACAGGGTCAAAGGTCATGGGTTAATCCTAGGTGCACAGATAGGACTAAAGCCCATTTTTACACCAGAAGCAGTTTAATTCAGCTCTGTGAATCAATATAATGTAAAGTGCTGTAAAGTTAGCAACTGTGGCGTTAGGCATGTTTAACTTTATAGTCCGAGGACATGGAAGATCTGATTACAGCCAGACCTTACGCACTACCCTACTATTCTACGCCATTTTGTAGTGGACACCAATCAGCCATAACATTAAAACCACCGTGGGATATATTAGGCAGTCAGTTCTCAAAGTGCAAGTGTTTGAAGCAGGAAAAATGGGCAAGCGTAAGGATCTGAGCGACTTTGACAAGGGACAAATTGTGATGGTTAGACGACCGGGTCAGAGCATCTCCAAAACAGCAGGTCTTGTGGGGTGTTCCCGGTATGCAGGGGTTAATACCTACCAAAAGTGGTCCAGAACCGGTGACTGGGGAAGAGATGGCACCAGGATGCACTGTGGGAAGCTGGCTGAGGAAGTGTGATGCTCTGTGCAATGTTCTGCTCGAAACCTTTGGTCCTGGCATCCATGTAGATTTTATTTTGACACATACCACCTACCTAAACATTGCTGCAGACCGAGTACACCCCTTCATGGCAACACTATTCTCTAATGGCAGTGGCCTCTTCCAGCAGGATCATGCACCCTGCCACACTGCAAAAATTGTTCAGGAACGGTTTGAGGAACATCAAAAGTTCAAGATGTTGACTCGGCCAACAAATTCCTCACATCTCAATCCGATCGAGTATCTGTGGGATGTTCTGGACAAACAAATCTGATCCACAGAGGCCCCACCTCGCAACATACAGGACTTTAAAGGATCTGCTGCTAACGTCTTGGTACCAGATACCACAGCACACCTTCAGAGGACTTGTGGAGTCCGTGCCTCCACGGGTCAGAGCTGTTCTGGCGGCACGAGGCGGACCTACACGATATTAACCAGGTGGTTTTAATGTTATGGCTGATCGGTGTAAATAATGTTCACCCTGAAAATCCCACCGAGAAGAAGTGCACTTCAAGTATCCGGATGATGCACTTATTCAACCGAAAAATGTCAGACACTTCATGCATTCAGTCGCAGCTTCGCTTACAGAAAAGGGGCGGGGCTACCAGGCACTGGCTCAAATTTACTCGGAATTTACTACCCTTCCAAACTTCATACACTACACTGCAAAGTACATAGTGCATAGTGTAAGTCCATAGTGTATAGTAGGTCATTTGGCACAAGTCTAGTCACCAAAATGAAAGCTCTATATGAACAAAATCTCTGTAATCATGTATCAATGTAAATAAATGTTCATAATATACAGTACATGTGATTTTGCACACTTATACATAATTCCCATAGTTCTGCTTGTCTTACTCCAGAGTTTTGATGACTTTATTATTATTATTCTTCTAAAACGTGAGGGGGGAAAAAAATAAATAAAGAATGAATATATATTAAAACATACATGCGCAATCCTGAATAAAAGGTTAAAACGATCAGTTTGTATAAAATGAGGTGTGTATATATAGTACACATGGCTTTTTTTAGGGTGATGATTGTGAAAGAGCTGGCATCTCGACGATTTACAGATCTCACTTATCCCATGCAAGTCGATCATAATTACTCCAGATGTCCTCCTACTACATTAATTAACACACACGTCTGGCTATCTTATCCCGTCTGAACAGTAACCAGTTGTGCGTTTGTATTACCTCTGGTCCTGAAATGTGATCTCCTCCTCTACGCTCAACTCCCTCCTCATAGTGCCTTCAATCTCGGCCGCCAGACACTCCTGAGAAAGAGGGACAGACAAACGTGACGGAACGTAAATAAATAAATAAATAAATAATCCCGTAATGTTTGGTATGTGTAGTAGAAGAACATATGAGAGAGAGAGAGAGAGAAAGAGAGAGAGAGAGAGAGAGAGAGAGAGAGACAGGTGTGCGTCTCACCATGGGGTAGAGGCTGTGTGAGAGATGCCTGCGCAGGCCTGCAGACGGACTGATCTTACCGCGCAGCTCCTTAAGCTCTTCCTGAGATTCGTGCAGCATCCCTACACACTCCGCATTCCTGTCAGCCAGCTCGTTCAGCTAAAACACAGGAGTAGGAGTAGGACCGGGATTGGATGGTGAAGAAAGCACAATGTTTGCGTGTAAAGTGTGTGTGTGTGTGTGTGTGTGTGTGTGTGTGTGTGTACCTCAGCAGTTAGCTGTCGCTGGGAGTCCTTTGAGGCTTGTAGATGAATCCTCAGCTCCTCTTTCTCCAGTGCTAACTGAAAACATCAACACAAACAACACTTTAGCCACCATCTTCATCTCCGTCTGCCTTTCCCGTTTTCTCTCGGCCTCGATTTCTCTTCTGGGGTTCTCCCTCTCCACCATCTCTTTACATTCTACACATCCCTCAACTCTCTCGCGCTCTCTTTTTTGTCTGCACACCTCCACATTTTTCACCTGTTTGAGGCGCTGTTGGAGCTCCACGATCTGTGACAGGAGCTGGGAGATCTCCTCCTGCTGTTTCATAAGATCCTCGTTCTTCTGAGAAAGTTCTTCAGTCAGATTCACCATCTGAGTGTTCGACTCGCCTAAGAAACACACACACACAGCCTCAATTTTTCGTCCCAAAGAACTAATTTTTTTTTTTTTAATTCGCTACAGTGGGTTCTGAGATCAGTCTTCTATCAAGAGTTTCCAAAACAAAAAGGCACTACATTAGACAAACTGTGATGAACTTACGGAGCTCTTTAACACAATCGCTGACCAGCTGCTGCTCTTTCTCCTCGTACGTGATGGTCTCCTTCTTCAGCTGGCCCGCCTGCAGACGTACAATTGAAATCGTGTGTTGTATTGTGGACGAGTCAGGCTGCTACTCTTTTGCAGTTAGAAAGAATCACCTATGATCACAGATCTGACATTTTTTGGCTGCGCTTGGTCTTCTCTTTGGGACTTTCTTAATGCAGACAAACGACTGTTTTATTCCATGAACCACCGTGCCTCATCATGTTTGGCTTCGTCATCATTCATGCTTTGCAGCTAGTGGTCCAGGGGCAGGATATTTTAACCCCAAAACCTGGCTGCACACTGAGAGGGCCTCCTGGATGAGCTACACATTAAAAGGATCTACTGGATGAGCAAGCCCCCTGAATGAGCTATAAAGTGAAAGGGCCTCCTGGCTGAGCTAGACACTAAAAGTACTGTCCGGGTGAGCTACACAGCGAGAGGGCCTCCCGGGTGAGCTACACAGCGAGAGGGCCTCCCGGGTGAGCTACACAGCGAGAGGGCCTCCCGGGTGAGCTACACAGCGAGAGGGCCTCCCGGGTGAGCTACACAGCGAGAGGGCCTCCCGGGTGAGCCACGCAGCAAGAGGGCCTCTGTATGAGCTATAATATAAGAGGGCCTCCCGGATGACCTCTACACAGTCCATTCTTCCATCTTTCCATCTCATCCATCCTCTGTGTGTGTGTGTGTGTGTGTGTGTGTGTGTGTGTGTGTGTGTGTGTGTGTGTGTGTGTGTGTGTGTGTGTGTGAGAGAGAGAGAGAGAGAGAGAGAGAGAGAGATATTAGTCATGATGTCCCTCACCTCCACCTGTAGTTTGTGGTTCTCCTCCTCTAGCTCCTGCAGTTTGCTCTGCAGCACCTCCAGCTGGCTGAGGGTGAGTGTGTGTGCGAGTGTGTGATTAGAGGGTGCGTGGTGAAGCGACGGAGACGAGCTGGAGTCCGTCTCACTCTCTTCACTCACACTCGACACCATTCGCAAAAGCTCGTCCTTCTTCATCAACTCATGCTGCAACTGATGGACCTGGAGATGACAACAAGACCATAACCTCTATTCTATACATAACATGCCTGCCCGGTTATAGCCCTGCTGCATACGTGTGTGTGTGTGTGTGTGTGTGTGTGTGTGTGTGTGTGTGTGTGTACCTGATCCAGCGTCTGTGCGAGCTGCTCCTCCAGTGATTCGTTGCGCTCCTGAAGGACATGGTTCCTCTGCAGCAGAGACTGACCGATCCGAGCAGCCAGCTCCAGATCCCGGTCCCGCTGTCCAGTGGAATTGAAACGGAACACAAGAATCAGACAGCGAATCGGGAATCAGGAACGGTTACGGCTGTTCAAACAGATCGACCGATTACGCACCTCGGCCAGCAGGTGTGTGACCACCTCGATGTCATTGTAGGTCTTTGTCATCTGCTCCACGCGGTCGGAGGTGAGAACTACAGAGAGAGAGGGAGATAGGATGGGGGTCAAACTCAAACTCAAACACACACACACACACACGCAAGTAGGCACGTGCCAACAAACTGTTCGATAAAGATTTGTCTATTCGTCATTTATGGAAGGAGTCTCCAGTGTCAGCTCTACAGCTTTACAGTCGGAAGTAAAGCTGCAACCAAAAATTACGACGCGTCATTCTGTAATATATTAAATACTGTAACCGTTGGCGAGTTGCTGTGGTGTAAGAGGAATAAAACATTTCGGGAAAACGATCCATTAATCAGAGACGCCTAGTATCAGGATCGGGCTGATACCAGCACAACACGGTGGCTCGGATATCGAAATAAAACGTATCAAAGATCCTGGGACGAATGGCAAAGTTTGGAATTGGGATTGGAAAAGAAATGTATCGTGGACCTGGACATGTTCCTTTTCTTTAAACTCTCCGTCAAGTGCCTTGAAACCCGTAGCGCTATTCGACGTGTTGACGTAATTTCCACTAAACAGGAAGTCAGGGCGGGACATAGAGAGCCCCCTATTTAAATAGCCAATAGCGTTCCGTTTACCTCACAGCCCAGGCTAAGCCAAACTCGACAGACAGTAGGGGGTGGGGGGTTGGGGAGGGGTCGAATTTATTTTGGTTATACTTTGCACTTTATTACATTTACAATGCAAGGGAAACAATCTGTGTGGAAAAACATTGTAAGCTTAGTCATTTTTAAAGAAAACACTATCGCACGGGCTCCCGTATCAGCTGAGGTTTTCGTTATAAAAAGAAAAAGCCGTAGCATCTCTATTCCGTAAAACGTCACAACGTTAAATGTTTTATTTCTTATATAATACGTATTTATATAACGTCCAAACTTTGGACCACATCCATCCCGTAATTCTACTCACCCAATATAGAACGTATAAATGTAGGACGATAGACGTCGTTTCCGTGGTTATATACGGCTAACTAGCTAGCGGCGATGATTTAGCTAAAGTGGAATTTGAAACGAGACACGACCGGGCGCTGAAACGATCGAAAACGACAAATCGTAGGCGAACGTTATTATTTAAATACGACGTCAGCTGAAAGATCAGCAGCAAGAAAGATGACGAGAACAGGTCGCTAGATCAAGGTACGTCACGCGACGATACAGTTATGATGACGATGATAACGGAGGAAACGGGAGCTAAAAATAACAGCTACGGGTAGACGTTTCATTTATTACGGAAAAAAACAAGTCATGTGACGATGAGAAGTAATGAGAATATTTCATAGTGGCACATGCCTACACACAAGCACACTATGTGTATATACACAAGGCTTATACTTGTTCATACACACACACGCACTTATACGGAAACACAATACTACCCACAATTCTCTGCATGCAGGAAACATAATCTAGCCTCTAAATGTTTCCCACAGAGTCATGCTAGAAAAAGCTACAATTAGTACAGAGCAGTAATGATCAGCTACTAAAACTGCCATGCTAAACCACACACACACACACACACACACACACACACACACTAAACTGGGCACAGCTAAGTCACATGCACAACTATAATACAGAGCAAAGGGGAGGGAGAGAGAGCAATAAAGAACACAAAGAGAGTAAATAAGAGGAATTATAGCGCAAGATACCTTTGGAGAAAGTGTGAGAGCGGGAGAGGGAGGAGGAGGAAGAGGGCTCCAGGGTGAGAAAAGCTAGAGAGAGAGAGAGAGAGAGAGAGAGAGAGAGAGAGAGAGAGAGAGAGATGTTAAATGCTGGACAGTGAGGGTATAATCAGCTGAGGCAGATGTGAGACACCCATTCACCAGAGAGAGAGAGAGAGAGAGAGAGAGAGAGAGAGAGAGAGAGAGAGAGAGAGAGAGAGAGAGAGATATGGCCATAGTGAAGTGAAAGGAGAGAGATAGTTAAGAGAGAGAAGAAAGACAGAATGAGAAAGAGAGAAAATGATGGAGGGATGAGTGCAAAGCTGGAAAGAGCCTCAGCACCTGACCATAGGCTCCGCCCCTCACCCAGAGAGACAGCGCACCTGGGCAAAGAGAAGATTCATAATGTGGTATTAATGCTTATATTAAACACCCACCCACACACAGAAAAACAGAACGCAGCACACACACACACACACACACACACACACACACACACACACCTCCTACGCAATATAAAAACCTTCACACAGACTTTACACAAAAACACCCAAAGAGCTAATCTACTCCTTCATATTTTTCCACAACAGTTGAGATTTTGTTTTCACTGTTCCAGGTTATGTACGTCATCCTGTGTCGTCTTCTTCCTGTAGTGCGGCTCGAATTACAGAAAATCAGTCGCAACCGTGCCATTATTTCTCTTTTTCGGCTCCCGTGCTGCGAGTCGAAGAAGAAATCCGAGCTCTTGAGAAACTCGGATTTTCCGAGGAGCTGAAGTTTCCGCTTAGTCATGAACGACCGACCAAAAAAAAAAAAAAAAGAAAAAAAAAAAGATTAAAAAAAACCCCATACGCCTCCTCAACTCAGAATTCCCACTCATGATCCCGTGACGGTCTCCTCCACGCCGAGTTCAGCGAGTTCATCAGACCAACACGGCTGCTCATGGCATCAACGATAAACACAGTAACGCTTCTTACCTGTAAATGAGTTAGTTATGCTGCACACACACACACACACACACACACACACACACACACACGTATTATCTTTAGATCAATCAACATACAGACATGTTTACTTGCGACATCTATGACACCGACTGTACAGTTTTGTGGAGGTAAATATACACCACTCATCACAGGTAGCTAGCTGGCTTGTTGCTAACAAAAGACGTACATACTGTACAGGCGTCCATGTTTTTTCCCCCCACTTTGAAAATGATGTCATTCCGAGCTCCGATTTCCCGATAAAAACACTCGCATCACGGCTACGAATAGAGTTTTACCCACGGCAAAAAATATCCTCAATACCCCAAGCTCACTTCGAACAACAGACTTTCCCGTTTTTCCTCTTTTACCCAGGCATGAACCGCTCCAAACTCCTCTTCTTCACCTTTTAAAGCGCGTTTCCTCCAGACATGACGCTGCTAATAATTAGAGGTCGACCGATAGTGGATTTTACCGATACCCAGAACCAAGTCGGGCGATATCTTCCGATAACCGACTAATCGACCGATGTTTCAAACTGATACTGAATGAAAACATAAAACACGCAGAGTCAAATAATCCTGAACTTTATTACAAAAATAAAACAGTACTGATTGTACCAATGTACTGTACTTTTTAAAATGAAATAAATATATCAATTAACATATATTATTTGTAAATAAATAAAAAATACACGTCCAAACTGAACCAAAAACTAACCGTCCAAATAACCAATAAAAATACAGACATCCAAGATGAATCAAAAAACACTTCAAATAACACAACAAAATTAGTCAGTGATAGTTTGCTATTTCACCTCTAGAGGCCGCTCTCGTACCGTATAATGACGGCGGACCCTCCTCGGCCGCTCCCCTGCAGCCGGGAAAAACTATCGCTGCGGATAGTTTCAGCTCCGGCTATCTGTTATCGGTGCAAAACCGATCGATCGGTCGACCTCTACGAATAATACATCGAGGGCTTGTTTCTGCGTCTCGCCCGTTCTCTTCACGAGCCGCGATCCCGCTGGTTGATGACGGAAACAGAACACGGTCAGCATCTTTAATCACAGGTCTACCGTCAGAGGATCTTCACCATACAGTCTGCCATGGGTTAAAGGACTATCACGCGGTCTGTTATACAATTCTAAATAAAAAGATATCATTCCGATCACGTTGTACAGTGGGAAAAGTATTCAATTTAAAAGACGGCAGTAATCGGAAACGTGTAAAACCCGCCGTAGCACGGCGTACACCACTCCGTGTGTTGCACAGTCTTCTTTATGATAGCTTAGCTTAATTCATTTCTGGTTTCCATCCATCCGTTCTCTGTAACGCTTATGCTACACAGGGTCACGGGAAGCCTGGAGCCTATCCCAGGGAACTCGGGGCACAACACACGCCTCCGGACTGGCGGAGGAAACCGGAGCACACAGAGGAAACCCCCGAAACACAGGGAGAACACGTGAAACTCCGTGCACACGGGGCGGAGGTGGGATACGGACCCCCAACCCCGAAGGTCCGAACGATACGTTTGATATGCTTCCTATGTTTTGTTGTGAATAACATAATGGTTTATGAGATACGCAAATCATTGCATTCCGTTTCTATTTACATAGCGTCCCAACCTTTTTGCAATCGGGGTTTAATATCCGGTGCCATCGTACCTGAAAGTAGTACAGCCAAAGACCCGGCCCCACATTTCCTGTACGACTTCACGCACATCATAACAGAGAAGCCTTTTCCCTTCAATTGTCTCTGAGCCAGATACAGAATTAAAAAAAAAAAAAAGTACACACATAATACATACTATTGCAATTCATAACAATTTGTAAATAAATAAATAAATAATATAATATACAGTACACAACATGTCAAATTAGTGGATAGTTAGCAGGTTCACGGTGATGAGGCTAAATTTATACAGGTCACACACAGTGTTACTGCAGGTCAAGAAACTCCGGGGTAATCACCTCCTTGTGAAACAATCCGTCCTTCAGAACCGGTTTCATTCGCTGACGATAAACAGGTTCAGTGACGTTAAACAAGTTCGGGTTGATTGCATGTTATATAACCACACACACACACACACACACACACACACACACACAATATCTTTCTGCATGTCTGAGTACTGAGCTCCGACCTTAGCCTAACACTGGAGGTCAAAGGTTAAAGGCTGAAGCTTTGCAAAGCAGGACCTGCGAAACAACCTGTGGGCAAGATGTGATCTCCTGTTAACTTGGTCCTCTCTGCCCTGATTTCCACTCCGTCCCTCTACAGCGTGTCTGAAATTGACCCGTTGTTGCACACACGGTGACGGTTCACTCTACTCCATGACCCTGCACTGCAAACAGAACACACGGTCGATTGAGGACACGGACTCAGATTTGCCTCTCAGGCAAAACCACCAAATATGACATGAGAACGGGTGATAAATTCCTCTCGTAAACAAGTGGGTAAAGGTGATATTAAAATGCCTTGATGAATGAAGGAGAAAAATATGTTCTGTATGTCTATTCTATGTACTTTCTACCATATTATTTAGCTCTGGGACTAATACTAATACTACTACTACTACTACTACTACTAATAATAATAATAATAATAATAATAATAATAATTCACAGTCAGAGCTGTCCGGTTCAAACGCTCAGATGCAGCCAGTGTCATGGTTCATGAAAGTAGTACAGCCAAAGACTCTGCCCCAAATTTCCAGTATAACTCAGTCTTTTATTTCTATTTTTTTAAACTTTCAATTGTCTCTCAGTCAGATAATCAGCCCTGATCTTTCAAATTAAACACGGTTACACCGAGACGTTCTGCTCTTTCACTGATGCCTACAATCTTTATTCTCAGAACATTTCTGTGTGACCATACTATTCTACACTATATAGTGAAAAACCAGTGGACACCTGAACACACCCACACCCAAATGCGCTTCTTCTTCAAACCAGACGCACACAACACAACACAACAGCAGGGGGCGCTTAAATACGACAGCGGCATGGAGGCGCTTAAATACGACAGCGGCATGGAGGCGCTTAAATACGACATCGGCATGGAACGCTTAAATACGACATCGGCATGGAGGCGCTTAAATACGACATCGGCATGGAGGCGCTTAAATACGACATCGGCATGGAACGCTTAAATACGACATCGGCATGGAACGCTTAAATACGACATCGGCATGGAACGCTTAAATACGACATCGGCATGGAACGCTTAAATACGACATCGGCATGGAACGCTTAAATACGACATCGGCATGGAACGCTTGAATACGACATCAACAGGGGGCACTTAAATATGACATCAGCATGGAAAGCTTAAATATGACATCAGCAGGAGGCGCTTAAATATGACATCAGACTCACACCAACACTGCTACAAGCGTACCAATTTGAATACTTACTCCTCACCACTAATAAAAATCAAAACACACAATACTGTACAACTGACCTTGTAGTAAAAAAAACATACATGCAGGCACACAACACACACACACACACACACACACACACTCCTCAATGCCTTTTAAACTCTGACCTTCAGCAACAAAGTTGTCATAAAGCTCCTCATTCTGAAGGTTTAAAACTGCCATGGCTGCTGCTCCTCTCTTTCCTTCTCTCTCTCACCCTGTCTGTCTCTCTTTCCCTCCTTCCCTCCCCCATCTCTCCATCTCTCCATCCCGTGACTTTAGCCCTGTATCTGCTGTCAGACGCACTTAAGGGACCAGCAATAAATTCCTCTGACCTTGCCCCACACACACACACACACACACACACACACACACACACACACACACACACGAAACTGAATAATGTGTATATAAATAGCAGAACCTTGATACACACTGTCCGATACACAGAACAGTGTACACACACACAATGACATACAGTACATATACACACACGCATACTTACAATGACATACAGTACACACACACACACACACACACACACACACACACACACACAGCATATACACATACAGGAGCGGCTGGTATAAATTAACTAGCAGGGCTTTCAAATATGAAAATATCAGTATAAGTATATCAGTATCAGGGTCGTTTCTCAACATCCACAGCGGATTATTTGCTTAAAGTGGATTATTTCGGACCTTCATGGAACCGCACCACCAATGCTCGTAAAAAAATAGGCAGAAGGGCATGAAGACTCGATATAGTACAGTGTCATGGACATTCACAAGGCGGATTATTTACTCTTTTATCCCTTAGCTTAGTATTAGGACATTTTCCTCACGTTAGCCGACTAGCTTAGCATGAAAACGGCCTCCCTAAAGCTAGCTTAGCTGCAATAGCTAGCTTTTAGTTGGGTATTCATATCTCTGATATATTCCATGTTTGGAGATTTTCTATAATACTTAAAGAGTTCCTATTGTGCGAGTATGCTTTTGGAAATTTCCCATAATGTCAGCTTTGTTTGGAAATCTTTGGTTAGCTAGCTAGCTTTGCTGATGGGATTTCTGTAATGTTAGCCAGGGTAAGCACACACTGTCCAATCAAAGTAGAAACGAAAAATAAATCAATTTAGCATGTTTGGTATTCAGAGGAAACACGACATGAAGCCGGCAGAGTAATCCAGTGAATTAAAAAGGCTAGAAATAATACTACAGCTGCCTCTCTGATATGAATCGCTGCACACACTCAACACACACTCAACACACACTCTTCCACTAAACCAGCACCTCCTTCAGCTTTTACACTTCCTGTCTATGTTTCCATCCAATTATCCATCATTCAGTTGGACAGGTTCTAAATTTAGTTCTTAATATGGACAGCTCTCTGTATGTGCGCTCGCGCACACACACACACACACACACACACACACACACACACACACACACACGAGATGACTCACTCATGTAGCGAAACGTCTCCTCAGCCAGCAGTGGAGAGATGGAGTTGTGTTCATCTGGAGAGCAGGCCGGAGAAACCATCCAGTCCTGAGTCTCGTACACGTACACAGGGTCTGCATTGCTCACACACACACTACGGCCCTCATCTAACACACACACACACACACACACACACACACACACACACACACACACACACACACACAGGATATAATCACAGTACCACTGCTTCAAACTAATCTAAATAAATAAATAAATAAATAAATAAATAAATCAATCAATATATAACTCCTATATATAAAATAAAAGTCCTCTTCCCTTAGCTCTACTGAACTAGCTGTCTGGCTGAACCATCATTAGATAGTTAGTTGTCTATTGGGACATTTTCTAACGTTAGCTAACTAGCTTTGTCTGAAAATATCCTCACAAAAGAGGGGATTTTCCTCTTTAAAAAAAATCAGCTATGGTGCGTGTTTTTGTTTGGAAATGTTAAGCTATGCTGCTTAGCTAGCTAGTTTTGTTTCAGTATCATTTATAACGTTAGCCAGGTTTTGTTTGGAAATCTTCTTTGAGGGTAGCTGGCTAGTTTTGTTTAGGGATCTTCTCGAACACCAGTGAGTGTCTGGAAATGTTCTATGATGCTAGCTAGCTTTGTTTTGGGGATCTAGTTCGGTGTTGGTTAGCTAGTTCTGTTTGGGGATTTTCTATAAAAGTTAGCCAGTTTTTCATTTGGAAATCGTTTTTGAGCTTAGCTAGGTAGTTTTTTGGGGTAGTTTTATTTTGGAGGGTGATTTTCTTCAATGTTAGCTAGCTCGATTTGTTTAGTTATTTTCAATCACGTTAGCCCGTTTTCATATTTTGGAAATGTTAGCAGGTTTTGGAAAATTTTCTATGATGTTAGTCTGAAAATATTCTCTAACAGAGGGGATTTTCCGCTAAAGGCTAGTTAGCTAGCTGTTGATTGGATTTTTCCTTCGATGGCAGTTTGCTGAGTTTGCTTTTGGGGAGTTTCCCTAATGCTAGCAAGAATTTTGGACATTTTCTTCGATGCCACTTTGCTAGCTAGCTAGTTTTGCTTTTGAATTTTCAGTAATGTTAGCCAGGGTCTGAACATTTCTGTAATGTTAGCTATCTTTATTCAAAAATATCCTAATTTCTAATTCCAAAGATTAGGATTATTCTTCTAAACATTAGCTAGCTAGCTCTTGGTTGGATTTTACTTCCCTGGCAGTTACTAGCTAACTTTTGGAGAGTTTTTATAATGCTAGCAAGTTTTCTGGAAATTTCCCACGATGCCAATTTTTATTTGGAAATCTTCCTCGAGGTTAACTAGCTAGCTTTGTTTAGGAATTTTCTAGAATCTTAGCCTGGGTTTGGAAATTTTTCTGTGATGTAAGCTAACTAGTTTTGCTTGGATGCAAAACATTTACACTTAAGCGGCTAGTTAATATTATTGTGCGTTTCATTATTGTTTCTATAGCAACAGCTCATTCACAGTAACTTTTTATTCCTTACGTAAAGAAGATTTGCTAAAACAATCACTCAGTGTTCAGTAGTGTATAATAACAATACAGAAACGACAGTTTAGCATAGCATAAAGGCATAATATACCACTGACATCACAGTCCCTAATCAACAAGTGTCCATCGGTAGTGCAGAAGGGGTGACGTGGACGATTTGAGACACAACCCCGTCTCTCTGAGGCCAGCGAATGTTAACTGGAGCTGGAGGAATAAGTAGTTCACTGGGGCAAGAGATAAATATAGCTGCTGGTGCATGCTGTGCATGCTTTACACACACACACACACACACACACACACACACACACACACACACACACCTGTTCCCACAGCCGTCTCCTTCTTCTCCGCACTCATATGCTTCACCTCCAGCATCCTGATTGGCTGCTGGGTGGAGAGAGGCGGAGCTCCTCAATCACACCCTAGCGCAGGACGGAGAGTCAGAAAAGGTTGATCATGACCTCACATCCTGTCCCGCCTCCACCTCATACATACCCTCCTCCACCTGAAAGAGACCAACAACACACTGCAGGATGAGGACTGAGACCCATTTGCTTCGTGGACCTTCCAAAACATCAAATGTAACTATAAACGGATAAAAAAAAAAAAAGAAAAATAGTATGACATGTCGTTCATTACTAATTGTTGTGGTATAAGAGGAATAAAACACTTCATGACGTGCTGCTATGGGAAACTGAGCGACGTCAGGGTGGGAAGAGTAGCTTCATCACACCAGGAGGTCATTGAGTATTTTCCTAAAACAGCATGCACTGAGGTGCTTTATTCCTTACTTCATTTCATTAGAAAGTGAATAATTGTGATTAATCGTGCAGAAATGTGTGTGTCTGAAAAACAGTGGACACGTCAGGGGAATCTCTGACTCGGACAATGCTTGTGTTAGCACTCTTTTCTCTCCTTTTGTTCATTGTTTCACTTTCTCTCCCTTCATCTCTCTCTCTACCCCCCCCCCCCCGCACCTTCATCTCTCTATCCCTACATACCCCCCCCCCGCACCTTCATCTCTCTCTCTCTCTCTCTCTCTCTCTCTCTCTCTCTCTCTCTCTCTCTCTCTCTCTCTCTCTCTCTCTCCGGTTGTTTATTGTATGTCTCTCACTTCCTTCATCTCCCACTTATTCATCTACAGTTGTGCATCAGTCAAACATTCATCTAGAGCACAGTGTGTGTGTGTGTGTGTTATCTCCCAGAGTCTGGGTATTTCCTGTTTTTGAAGTCTTAAGTCACTGCCACGAGTTAGAGGAGCCACAAGCAGGAAGTGAGCTCAGGAGCAGAAATTCAAGGAGAGCAATCTGGGGGAAGAGAGAGAGAAATAGAGGGAGAGAGAGAGAGACAGAGAGAGAGAGAAACAGAGGGAGAGAGAGACAGAGGGAGAGATAGAGAGAGACATTGCCTGTGCGCACACACACACACACACACACACACACAAAAGAGAGAAAGAGGAACAACTGCTATTTTTGTCATCATGTTCAAT
Source organism: Ictalurus punctatus (assembly GCF_001660625.3). Lineage (NCBI taxonomy): Eukaryota > Metazoa > Chordata > Actinopteri > Siluriformes > Ictaluridae > Ictalurus > Ictalurus punctatus. The sequence goes on along the minus strand of NC_030426.2, from coordinate 24,051,902 downwards.
CTCTCATTCATATGGGAAGCAGTCACTGTAGCTGCACAATGCCACTCCCCATCCTTTAACAGTGCCAAACACACACACACACACACACACACACACGGTTCCCTCCAACAGTGACACACCATCACTGCTTTCAAGAATTTAAAAATTTACATCTCCAAATTGTCAATTTATACCACATGGAGGTGCCAATTATCACCATACACACAGACACACAGACACACACACACACTCTGTGGTCCGATGTTACTTCAGTTCCGCAATAATCAACTTCACTTCCTACGTGCCATCAGTTCCCGTTTAGTTCCTCGCTCCACAAAACACGAATGAAAGTGACACGAGCGAGGCGACATGCTGAGGTTGTGTTTCACGTCCTTCATTAAGTCTCTCCGTCAGTACTCGATGATCTTCAGTGGATATAAACACACACCCCCCTTCATCGATACAGCGATTATGATCAACTCCAGGATTTTCCTGATATCTACTTGGTTTCATCTGCACTGCTGAAGCCATGGTCCATAAAGAGCTTAGAAAGCATGTGCAGGACCTCAGTGTATACGGGTAGCAATCAGGATAGGGGTACGAAACAATTTCCAAAACATGAGATGTACCCAAGTCATCATCAACAAGTTGGGAAAACGGAGAACGACCAAGAACAGGACTTTAAACTGATCAAGAGACCTACAGCAACATTAAAGGGATGGTTCACCCAAAAATATAAAATCTCCATCATCATCTACTCACCCTCACGCTGTTCCAAAACCGTATGTCTGACTTTCTTCTGTGGAACATAAAAGAAGATATTTTGAGAAATGTCTGGGGGTTTTTTTGTCCATACAATGGAAGTCAATGGGCACCAAAACGATTTGGTTACCAACATTCTTCAAAATGATCTCCTTTTGCGTTCCGCAGAAGAACGAAATGCATACAGGTTCGGAACGACGTGAGGAGGAGTAAACGATGGCAGAATTTGCATTTGTAGGCGAACGATCCCTCTAAAGGAGATGAAGGAATATCTGGCAGGTCCTGCTCACTCCACGCCTATGACGACAATCTCTCGTATTCTTCACATGTCTGGGGGAGGGGGCGGGGCTATATGGAAGCCCTTTCTATTAAATTATCATTATATTGTTTAAAGATCTTATTTTTCTTCATTTAGTACCGCCCTTCAGAAGCTACATAAAAAAAACTGACATGTCTCCAAGAAGACAAAATACTAAGAATTTACACCGATCATCCAGTTCAAAAGTTTACACACCCGACTCTTAACGTATCGTCTTGCCTTCTTGAGCATCGGCGAACGTTCGCACCTTTTGTAATAGTCGTGTACGAGTCCCTCGGTCGTCCTCACCGTGAAAAGACGGATCTCGACATCATACAGCCGCTGTTGGAAAGCACTCAGATATGCAGAAGGTGCTGGAAAAGTAAAGAATGTGCCGAACCTGGAGGATTTTATCTGAAGAACAGTGGGCAGTTTAACTGCTCAGGACAAACAAGATACTCGTGAACAACTCTCACAAAACATAAACACAATCAGCGATCATCCAAGTGACGGCACACAGGATTAAGAATCGGCCGTGTGTAAACTTTTGAACGGGGTCATTTTTATAATTTCAGCTATTATCTTGTCTTGTGGACGATATGTAAACATCTGTTATGCGAGATATCTTATTCAGGACAGAACGAAATAAAAAACATGGGATTTTCATGATCCGTCCAGGAAGCCTGGTGCATATTATTTACCCAAATCTATCCAAATACATCACGCCGTTGAATATGCTTCAATCTACCGATAAACACTGAATCAAAAGTGCATCACTGCTAAATATATAAACATACAGTATCTCTTGATCCAAACATGAAGCCTATGAGTGCTGCTAAATATACATTTATAACGATTTCAATGATCCATCCATCCATTTTCTATACCGCTTATCCTGCCTTCAGGGTCACGGGGAACCTGGAGCCTATCCAGGGGGCATGGGGTACAAGGCGGGGTACACCCTGGATGGGGTGCCAATCATTCGCACACTCACACACCCATTCATACACTACGGACACTTTAGACCTGCCAATCAGCCTACCGTGCACGTCTTTGGACTGGGGGAGGAAACCGGAGTACCCGGAGGAAACCCCCGCAGCACGGGGAGAACATGCAAACTCCGCCCACACAGGGCCACGGTGGGGATTTCAATGATTATACACACAAATCGTATTAAATTAAGCAGAAAAATCTACAGATTTACAGTGAACGAGGAGCTCATTTAATTAGAAATAGGAAAAAAAAATTATATAGTGCAATAACGTGATCGGCTCAATAAGTGCGACATATTAATACGCAGACCGAAACCGGGAAACTCTCTCGTGTGAACGCAAAACCAACGCATAAACCAAAGTTAGCATAGATATAACAATGCAATGCATCGATACCAAACAGAACTGAATTCTTTATATTAGGAAGAAAGGTGCTGGATAACCATGCACCGGTGTGCTAATTTATATAACACCAGTACAACATATATAAATAGAAAAGATATGTTTACTGACTGGCGCTGCTAGTGCTGTGGTGGTATTTATTTATTTATTCATTGTGTATACGTGTATATATTATATGACTAATTTATACATGCAAAGGTTACTAATGTACATTATGTTGCGGGGGAAGAAACACTTTTTGTGAATTTGAACAATAGAGTGCAACTGTTTCAGTTCCAAACCGGTGCAAGAATCGTCCTTTATTAGATCAGATCACTTTCTAGTGTGAACGCAAAACTATAAACCGAATCTAGGACAAATGGGGCAACGCTACAGATAAATATATGATCGCATTCAGAATGTAACCATGCATTTATTTAATAAATAAATAAATAAATAAATAATATATACACAAAAAAATGAACAGAATTCGGGCTGTATTAATGGGAATCGAGTTGAATTGATGGAGCACACTGTATCCATGCACCATGCATGTGTGTATTCACCTGAACCGGATCTAGAATGAATAGAATAGAAAATAAACCAATGTTGAATGTATAAGTAGAGAAAGCAGTGTATAGCTGAGCTGTTTCGCACGAGCGCAAAAGCGGAAACATCCGGGTCCTTCCTGCTGTCATACTCCTTTAGTTTCACATTTCTGCACTCTGTCACATAGAAACTCGATTCGGGTTTCAATTCAGAGAGAAAAATAAACAGGATGAAAACAATAAACAAACACTACTAACCTTCAGCAAAGCGCTTTTAAAACAGCCGTTGTTTCCCCTGATACGCCTGTAGCGCGCGCACGCGCGAGCGACTCCGCTGCTGCCAAGCCAGAAAACCAACAACAGACAAAAGCTCGAGCAGGGCGGAAGTCTACTAGGAGGAGCGCAGCGCGTGCTTTTTGATTACGAAATTTAAAAATGGACGCCGTGACGTTTCCAACGGTTATAACCGACGGATTTGAGAATAAGAGTCCTGGGTCAAAATCGCAAATGTACGAAGACGTTTTTAGGGCGGTGGTTTAAAATAAAAAATAAAAATAAAAAATGAATTAAATAATTCTTTTTTTTTTCGTGAAAAAAGTCTATAGTATTATCACTTTATTGTCAGAATATTACGAATTGATTAAATATTAAATATAAATATAAATATATTATAAAAAGATTAAATATTACTTATCCATCCATCCATCTTCTATACCGCTTATCCTACAGGGTCACGGGGAACCTGGACCCTATCCCAGGGAGCATGGGGTACAAGACAGGGTACATGCTAGACAGGGTGCTAATCTATCGCACGCTCACATACACATTCACACACACATTCATACACTACGGACACTTTAGACACGCCAATCAGCCTACCATGCATGTCTTTGGACTGGGGGAGGAAACCAGAGTACCCGGAGGAAACCCCCACAGACATACCGGGAATCGAACCCCAAACCCTGGCAGTGTGAGGCGATCGTGCCAATCACTAAATCACCATGCGCACAAATATTACTCATTTATTTATTATTATTACTAGTTTTGTCATGTATGACAAAATTGTAAATACTGTATAAGAGCAGTGAGTGACGTTGAGGATTTGGTGAAGTTATACTTTAGCTACTATTCATTTTAGAAATAAAGAAATCATCTTCATCTTCTGATACAATCTGATCAACGCCACATTATTAGCAGAATTAGAAAGTTGAAAGAAAAAAAACGTTCAGAAGTTTATTCTTGAATTCTTGTTGTTGTTTTTTTAAGTGATCCTAAATTTAAAAAAAAAATAAAAAATAGTCTCTCTACTACACTATAAAATATACAACATAAACATGCCTACAACCTATGTAGTACATTATTATACACAATTATTTATTATGTTGCTATGTTATATCAGTCCGTACAGGGTTTCGTAGCACACAGTTGTGACTTCCATTAATCAAGCCATAACATTACAGACTACATTCTACATGAGGTATTCCTTTGACTCATTTTTACTTGTATTCTTGCTGTCGTCATTATAATACAAAACAGCAGGAAGTACAATTTATTCTGTTCCTATTATTATTATTATTATTATTATTATTATTATTATTATTATTATTATTATTATTATTATTATATTAGTAGTATATTATTAGTAATAATAGTAGTAGTAGTAGTACACTATATTTCTAGCCTTGGGACTATTATTGTGTCTTGCTGTGTGATGTCACTGTGTGAGATCAGCTGCGAAGGGGAGGACTTTGTTGTGTGTGTGTGTGTGTGTGTGTGTGTGTGTGTGTGTGTGTGTGTGTGTGTGTGTTAAGGACACACACTGAAGCTGCCTATATGTTCTGATAGAGGAGGTTGGATTTTACCATCATAATCTAGATAATCCTTCAAACCAAACTGGTGAGTGAGTGTGTGTGTGAGTGTGTGTGTGTAGGTGTGTGTATGTGTGTGTGTGTGAGAGAGAGAGAGGGAGAGAGAGAGAGAGAGAGAGATGGACATGTTGAGCTGTTAAAGGTTAACTAAGAGAAATCTTTATGAGATCTTTGTCAGTGTTGATATGATTTCAGTAATGTAATTATCTCAGGATATGATGTAATAGTAAGTGTGTGTTTGTGTGTGTGTGTGTGTGCGTTCCTGTGCGATCTCTAAAGCTAATCATGTCCAGTCCAAAATCCACAGAATTGTTGTGGTCATCATTTTGTGAGGTCAGATTTTCTCTGATCTCAGTGCAAAGGTGAAGAATTACAGCGCAAGGCGTAGAATCCACCCTCTAACATCATGCAGATTGTCCGTATAGTGTGTGTGTGTGTGTGTGTGCCCTGCTTTGGCCTGGCACCCCGATCAGGGTGTCCCCCGCCTTGTAGCCCGAGTTCCCTGGGATAGTCTCCACGCTCCCCGTGACCCTGTAGGAGAAGCGTTACGGAAAAACAGACGGATGGATTTCGTTACACGTAAAAAAAAACAAAAAAAAAACATATTCTTCAGGAACTGCTACGAATGATTCCATGGCTTCACTGATACTTACAGGAAATGTGTGTGGTTCCAAGACTGACGAATGGAAGTCTGACATCTTTATGACTTAAAACTATTGTAACGATGACCAAATGTGAAAGAAATCGTCCTGGTTTCAAAAGATTCAGAGTTAAGATAGAAGAACGTTTCAAATCTAAACTGATTTTTTTTTTCTTCACAGAAATTCCACAGCATGAAATGTAACATAAACGGATAAAAAATACAACAAAGCATTCGTTAATGAATTCCAAATCCGTTCGCCTTGGCAAACCGTTCTGGGAAAAGTAGTATAACACGTCTCGAAGTGTTTCCTTCCTTAAATATGACTCTTTTCTACGTTTTTCCTTATTATTATTATTATTATTACTATTTGGCGTTATGTTATCATGTTTGTTCTTTTTACTTCTCTCCTTGTCTGTGTTTTCCAGCGCTTCAAGTGTGTTCATGTTGCAGTGGAGCGCTTGATCTTTAAAGGAGGCAGTGTGAGAAACGGATGAACGCTCTGCAGCACAGCGGGACCGCCATCAAACGCACCTCATGTCGTTCTTAGTAAAGATGATCTCTTATTCTCGTGCTTGGGTTCTGGGGTTGTTTTTTTTTTGTCTCTCTAAAAATCTGTCTTTTGCCGAAAAGCATGTCATCTCTGTCCTGATTCTTCAGGTTTCAAGAGACCCGAGCGTTTAAGAATAAACGTCCTCGTTAATCTGTTCCGTCCCTCCGAGGTCACTTCCTGTTCTCTGCTTCCTCTGCTCTCCGACTCCGACTTTGAGTTATTCAATGATTAAGCACGGTGTTTATTTATTGTTTGTTTGGACTACCGAAAAACTCGTCTAGATTTAATCCATCGTCAAACAAAAGGAACTATTCAGGCAGCTTTAGCTTCTTTACGATGTTTGGGATAAAAACATTTAACGGGCGGTCCGTTCAGGATCTCGCGATTTTTGCGCTCGACTTAAACGAACGCAAAATGGGTTGCAACTTTGGAAAATCACCGCAGGTTTAAAGTACGCGTCGATTCACGTGCGTGGAACGTGAGTACAGCTGAAAGGTCTCATTTTGCGATTGCGATTTCGCCAGTCCGAGTAGTTTTCCCGCCAAAAAATTTCGTTCTTGCGTCACAAATTTTGGAGAGAAAAAATCCGAAGCAGAATCGAACATTTTTGGCCGCAACGATCACAAAAAAATACTCCACAAAATCCTCTACGGACTGTATGAGTGTGAATCTTCGTGTTGCCAAGAGTCGGACCATTTGACTCACTGACTCGTTTTGTCTTAAACTGAACAGATCTGAGATTATTTCGACACGTTAGAAAGGTTTTCCGAATAAACAACAACATAAGGAACGTAAGGCACATGTTTCGGGGCTGTATCTAAACATAAACATGGCCACAGAGGAACTTCAGAGGACAAGACGGAGAAACGAACGTTGTGTTTGATTTTATTTGAACGACAAAGAAAGGAAAGGCTTACGTAAGAGGAAACGAATTCCCGCTAACAAACAGTTCGGATGTTGAAAAAGGGTTGCCATGGAAACGTATTGATTAAATGACACTGCAGCAATGATGCTGCCTACATTTACAAAAGAATGAATGAATAAATAAATAAATAAACATGGAGGCAAAGATGTTAGGGGAAAACTAGCCTGTGTGTGTGTGTGTGTGTGTGTGTGTGTGTGTGTGTGTGTGTGTGTGTGTGTGTGGTTGACGATGATTGAATTGGAAGAAATGATACAAATCCATTATACAAAAAACATATTTTATTCAGACTCAAAGGTGTGCTCTGAATCACTAACACATGTATTCATGTTGCTCCTGTTCCTCCTAGGACTGCTCCTGTATCTCCGCCCACTCTCAGGTCCAGCCAATCAGCTGTGAGGATCAGTATGAGGACATCAGTGGGTCGTACCTGGTCAGTAAGAGTGACGAGAGCCGATGGAGCGGAGACACTGTCACGAGTTTTTGAATAATGCTCGATAGAACATGCGCAGGTTGTGGTAACATTTAGCGTGAGAAACTAAACTTGTACGCTAATATGTACGCGTTAAAACTCTCAGCACCCCTGCTGAAAAAAACAACAGAAACCCTCACAGAATTCGTAATGGTTTTAATGGGAGTTGTATTGGTTTTAATGGAAACTGTAATGGTCCCTGTGGGTCTCTACTGGTAATCTGTTGCCTTCTATTGGTGGCATGTTATGTCTAGTGGGTACCATTAAGGACCAGTAATGGTTTTAATGGTTATAATGGGAATTGTATTGGTTTTAATGGAAACTGTAATGGTCCCTGAGGGTCTCTACTGGTAATCTGTTGTCTTCTATTGGTGGCATGTTATGTCTAGTGGGTACCATTAAGGACCAGTAATGGTTTTAATGATAATAATGGGAATTGTATTGGTTTTAATGGAAACCCTGCCTGGGGGCACTTACTTATGTAAGATATTGATCAGAAATCTTATCGCAGAGAAAGAACAAGGATTAGGAGAATTTAGGGGAGACTTAGCCCTGCTGGGAAAAAAACAACAACTATAGAAACCCTCAGAGAATTTGTAATGGTTTTAATGGTTATAATGGGAATTGTATTGGTTTTAATGGAAACTGTAATGATCCCTGTAGGTCTCTACTGGTAATCTGTTGCTTTCGATTGGTGTCATGTTATGTCTAGTGGGTACCATTAAGGACCAGTAATGGTTTTAATGATTATAATGGGAATTGTATTGGTTTTAATGGGAACTGTAATGGTCCCTGTGGGCCTCTACTGGTAATTTGTTGCCTTCGATTGGTGTCGTTATGTCTAGTGGACACCATTAAGGACCAGTAATGGTTTTAATGGTTATAATGGGAATTGTATTGGTTTTAATGGAAACTGTAATGGTCCCTGTGGGCCTCTACTGGTAATCTGTTACCTTCGATTGGTAGCATGTTATGTCTAGTGGACACCATTAAGGACCAGTAATGGTTTTAATGGTTATAATGGGAATTGTATTGGTTTTAATGGAAACTGTAATGGTCCCTGTGGGCCTCTACTGGTAATCTGTTGCCTTCGATTGGTGTCATGTTATGTCTAGTGGACACCATTAAGGACCAGTAATGGTTTTAATGGTTATAATGGGAATTGTATTGGTTTTAATGGAAACTGTAATGGTCCCTGTGGGCCTCTACTGGTAATTTGTTGCCTTCGATTGGTGTCATGTTATGTCTAGTGGACACCATTAAGGACCAATAGTGTTAATGGTTTTACTGGTTAGTTGAAGGTTTGTCATTTTATTTGTAGTGGAAACTATTGGAGTTTCTGTGATGTTTTTTCAGGGTTTTTTGGGGGAAACTTTCATTTTTTACTCTCACCAGTGCTGTGTTTTTGACCTGCAGTCTCTTTAGGTCACTTTTATTTATATAGCACTGTCAAAAATGTCTGTTTAATAAAAATCAGATTTCAAACAGCAACTAGAAGGTTAAAGATGTTGAACGAACTTCATTCTTGGCTTGACAGAGCCCGCTAAACAATATTCCAGGTGGTTTCTAGAGTGTTGCTAAGCGGTTGCTATGGTATTCCAGGTGGTTTCTAGAGCATTGCTAGGTGGTTGCTATGGTATTCCAGGTGGTTTCTAGAGCATTGCTAGGTGGTTGCTATGGTATTCCAGGTGGTTTCTAGAGCGTTGCTAGGTGGTTGCTATGGTATTCCAGGTGGTTTCTAGAGCGTTGCTAGGTGGTTGCTATGGTATTCCAGGTGGTTTCTAGAGCATTGCTAGGTGGTTGCTATGGTATTCCAGGTGGTTTCTAGAGCATTGCTAAGTGGTTGCTATGGTATTCCAGGTGGTTTCTAGAGCGTTGCTAGGTGGTTGCTATGGTATTCCAGGTGGTTTCTAGAGTGTTTCTAGGTGGTTGCTATGGTATTCCAGGTGGTTCTAGAGTGTTGCTAGGTGGTTGCTATGGTATTCCAGGTGGTTTCTAGAGTGTTGCTAAGTGGTTGCTATGGTATTCCTATGGTATTGCTATGGTATGCTGTTTTATTCCTTACAGAAGATGTACAGTGCTGTAAAATATAATGTATTATTATTCAGTTTAAAGGGGAGGAGTCACGATAAGGGAAGGTCTCGGATTAGCGTAACACCCGCTGTGCTCAGAGATCACTTCCTGGTCAGGAATTTCTGTAAATACGGTACAGAGTGTCCCAAAAGTCTCGTGGTCCAGCAGCACCCCGGCCGGTGTCCACTTCTCCTCCGCAACACTTCCAAGCTTTTTGAATTTGTTAACAAGTTTGCCGACAGTGTCGTGTGTGTGTGTGTGTGTGTGTGTGTGTGTGTGTGTGTGTGTGATGTGATGTGTGTGTGGCAAAGGCTCTCTTAAATGCCGTCTGGGAAAAATATATTATATAAACTAAGTATGAAATTACTTTTTTTTTTTTTTTTTTTTTTACAAACAAGTATTCATTTCCGTTAATTAACACTTGTATCTGTGAATACATTTAATTCATGTGTAGAGACTTTTGGGAGACCCTGTATTCGTACAAAATAAATAAATAAATAAATAAATAAATAAAAGAGCAGCACTGCCTGTGGATGAAGTCTTCAGATGGATAGATGTATGAATATATAATTATAAGTAACCCTGCTTTATTTCAGTACTGTAGCTGTTTGTTAGAAACATCAAAATGTGTGTGTGTGTGTGTGTGTGTGTGTGTGTGTGTGTGTGTGTGTGTGTGTAACAGAGCAGTGATGGCTCGTTCTTCGGCGCTGATTATGACCTCTCCGGCTTGTCTGCTGATCCTGCAGACTATCAGTTGCTCTCGTTACTCGGTAAGTGTGTGTGTGTGTGTGTGTGTGTGTGTGTGTGTGTGTGTGTGTGTGTGTGTGTGAAACTCCGTCCATTTTAACCAGCATTTAAATCCATATTAGCATCGTAATGTGCATTTGTTAGACCAAGTAAATAAATAAATACTGCAGCGTGTAAAGTAATATTGTGTGGTGTGTGTGTGTGTGTGTGTGTGTGTGTGTGTGTTTGTGTAGGGCGGGGCTTTAATAACCTGAGCCAGGTGAGCATGGCCCGTCACAGACCGTCCGGTCGACTGGTGGCGGTGAAAAACACCAATCTGGATGAGTGTACGGAGGAGGAGCTACTGCAGCTTATGGTAAATACGCTCGTCCTCTCTATACACCTGAAGAGTCCGCTCCAGAAATATTGGCACCCTTTACGAGAATGGGCGCCAAAATGTTTTTACTGAAAAAAGGGAACTGCTTAGAAACTGAATGCTAAAATTAAACTATAGAGTGATGTTTTATGTTTAAACTTAGCGTGTGTGTGTGTGTGTGTGTGTGTGTGTGTGTACGGTCAGAATGAGGCGCTGTTGTCCAGACTGTTTCGTCACCCTAACCTGTTGACGTCCAGATTGGTGTTCAGTTCCTGCTGCCAGCTGTGGGTGCTCTCTCCACTAATGACCTATGGTACACATACACACACACACACACACACACACACACACACACACACACACACACACACACAATAGCTGTATTCTGCGTTATGAATTGTTAACCTGATTCATTATAACACCAATATGTTCAGTATATACTGTATACCAATAGTGCATCATGAGAACTGCCTTATTGGTGTTATATAACGTGTTATAAACATATTATATGCTTCCGTTATCAATTTATACACAAGTTATAGACGTTGCGATAAACCATAATGCCTATTCATAAATAATTATAGCAATGTGTGTAATAAATGCTTTATAACATGTTATGAATCTATTCATAGGTCATTATAGGCCTTTATATTATTAATCATTCTTTCACATACAGTAGTCTTTTAATCGATGAAGGTGTGTGTGTGTGTGTGTGTGTGTGTGTGTGTGTGTGTTTTGTAGGTTCTGCAGACTCGTTACTCAGGTCGTTTTTCCCGGACGGAATGAGCGAATCTCTGGTTGCGTATCTGCTGTACGGAGTCCTGAACGCTCTGAAGTACCTGCACCACATGGGCTACATACACAGGTACACACTAGGGGTTGGAGCAGTTTCAATTCTTACTGCTCGACGTGGACTTGTAGCGTTTCTAGGCAACGAAAAGAAATGAACGCAGTGCAGAATACTACATATGTGCATCATACCGTGTACCAACTCTTAAACCATGTGTCTCAGCTGATTCTGTAACTAAGAGTGTGCAGCACGGAAGCTCACGCCCATCAGCAGAGGCATCCTTATAACTCAGTGACCGGTCTTCTTTGGACGGAGGTTGCTATGGCTACAGAAACATCTGGGAGGTTTTTTCCGCCATGTTCGACTCCGTAGCATCCAAATCGAGTCTCTGTGTGTGTGGTGATCATGTAATGTTAATGTTCTGCTGCTAGCATTAGCTGTCCATCTGTGGTAATCCACACACACACACACACACACACACACGTTGTCTCCGCTCTCTCTCTCCGGCTGTGTCAGAGGTGTGAAGGCGAGTCATGTGCTGCTGTCGGCAGGGGGCCATGTGTGTCTCTCCGGCCTGCAGTGTGTTTACAGCCTGATGAGAGACGGGAGGAGGATGGAGGTTGTGTTCGATATGCCGCAACACACACCCTCACTGCTGCCCTGGCTCAGCCCCGAGCTCCTGAGACAGGTACACACACACACACACACACACACACACACCCTCACTGCTGCCCTGGCTCAGCCCCGAGCTCCTGAGACAGGTACACACACACACACACACACACACACACACCCTCACTGCTGCCCTGGCTCAGCCCCGAGCTCCTGAGACAGGTATAGGTACACACACACACACACACACACACACACACACACACCCCTTCATTCCTTCCTTTTGTCCCTCCTTACCTTCTTTCTTTCTTTCAATCCATCCATTGCCACATAAAGAGCTCATCTCATCAGGTGTGTGTGTGTGTATGTGTGTGTGTGTGTGTATATGTTTGTGTGTTGCTGCAGGATCTCCATGGTTACGGAGTGAAGTCTGATATCTACAGTGTGGGTGTGTTGGCGTTGGAGCTGGTCAGTGGAAGAGTTCCGTTCCAGGATCTGCCCCCCACCCTGGTACCACAACACACACACACACACACACACACACACACACACACACACTACATTCAGAGACAGGCAAAGTGTATTTAGTGTGTGTGTGTGTGTGTGTGTGTGTGTGTGTGTGTAGATGTTGCTGCAGAAGCTGCGTGGCTCTCTGAGCTGCATGCTCGACGGCGCCCCCTATGCCCTGGGAGATTTCAGCGGTCTGAAGGTGTCACGCTCCGGAGTGGACTCGGGGATCGGAGAGAGCGTCGCTGCAGGAAGTCTAACTCGCACCGCCACAGCAGAGAGACCGCAAAGCCCCGCCCCCAAAAACCACTCCGCCACCTTACACAACCTGCTACAGCTCTGCCTACAACAGCAACCTGAACGCAGGTCAGTCACACACACACACACACACACACACACACACACACACACACATATACACACACATACTCACACACACACATACTCACACATATACACACACACACACACACACACATACTCACACACACACACACACACACACACACATATATATACACACACATACTCACACACACACATACTCACATACACATACTCACACACACACACACACACACACTCACACATACACACACATATATACACACACATACTCACACACACACACACATACTCACACAATAACACACACACTCACACATATACACACACACACACACACACACACATACACACACACACATACACATACTCACACACACATACACACACACACACACACACACACATACACACACACACATACACATACTCACACACACATATACACACACACACACACACACACACACACACACACACACACACACACACACATACTCACACATACATACACACACACATACACACACAACACCCCAAATATAAAGCAGACATGTTTTCTTTCTGTTTCTGTCTCACAGGCCATCAGCATCAGCTCTCCTCTCTCATCCCTTCTTTAAACAGGTGAGCTTTCTCTCCCTGTCTCTCTCTCCCTCTCCCTGTCTCTCTCTCTGTCTCTCTCTCCCTCTCGCTGTCTCTCTCTCCCTCTCCCTGTCTCTCTTTCTGTCTCTCTCTCCCTCTCTCTCTCTCTCTCCCTCTCTCTGTCTCTCTCTCCCCCTCCCTCTCTCTCTCCCTCTCTCTCTCTGTCTCTCTCTCTCTCTGTCTCTCTCTCCCCCTCCCTCTCTCTCTCCCTCTCTCTCTCTGTCTCTCTCTCCCCCTCCCTCTCTCTCTCCCTCTCTCTCTCTGTCTCTCTCTCCCTCTCTCTCTCTCTCTCCCTCTCTCTACGTTTCTCTCTTCTTCCTCTGTCTGTCATTCACTTGCCATCTATCTCTCTTTCTCCTAATCTTTCTCCGTCTTTCTGTTTATCCTACTTTCTCTTTCTTCATATTTCTCATCTCTCTCTCTCTTACTCTCCATCTCACCGTTTTACTCTCTCTGTCATTCTCTTTCTGCCGCTCTCTCTCTCTTGCTGCAATCGAGTTAGACTTGTTTTCTCCTACTCTCTCTCTCTCTCTCTCTCGCTATCATCTAAATTTTTCCTCAGTCTATCTCTCCTTGTCTCTCCATATCTCTGTCTTAGAATAATCATAATAAGAATGACAATGATTCTGTGTGTGTGTGTGTGTGTGTGTGTGTGTGTGTGTGTGTGTGTCTGTCTCAGGTGAAGAAGCACACCTCGGACTCGTTCCTCAGTCTGGTGTACCCAGCCATTCCCCTCTCCTGCCCCGTAGACGTTCCCCTTTCTCCCCCGCTGCTCCACACCGACACACACACCGACGCCAACCCTGAGCCTGCGGATGGAGGAGTGTGGGATTTCTCCTAATACACACTCTATACACTCTGTACACACTGTATCAGCTTGACAGCTCGGTGTATCTCCCTGTCTTTCTCTGTCATATCTCTCAACTCTGGAGATCAGTCCGCAGTTCACACCTTTCCCCCTACACACACTCTTCTACTGTGAGCCTCCATACCGGCTGATCCCGTACCTCTCGTTATAGACCGTACAGTGGAAAATCTTCACGTCATCATCCGAGTTTGTTCCATTGTGTACAGAAAATAATGGACAAACTGTCAGGAAACGTTTCCTCGCCGATACGGAGCTGAAAATTCCCATAACCGCTGCATTACTGGCTGATTAAACGTTAGGCAGGTAACAGTGACTGATCTGATAAACACTTCGAGGTATGAGAGGAACTGTAAAAGTACCGCATAGGTTCTGTTATATATTTTTCCAACATGATAACATATTATATCTCTTTTTGTCCTAAGAGCTTATTTTAACTACAGTTGTAAGGGTAGACCTTACGTTTTCATTATTTGTTACTTTTGATATTAAAATTATATGAAAATATTTTCTTTTTTTATATACACACACACATATATATATATATATATATATATATATATATATATATATATATATATATATATATATATATATGATACACAAAAGTCTTTAAACCAGTACAATAGATCATTTTTTGCTGAGATAAATAACCGCATAGACAAAAATGTTTTTTTTAAAAAAAGGAAAAGAAAAAGGAGTTCGAATCTAATGATGAGTTTAATAATAATAACGATAACAAATTATTTATTATTTTTTAAATTATTATTATTATTATAATCACAATTAAGCCATGCTGTGATTTACTGCACGTTTATCAACCTATTACAGTACCAGAGCCTTATTTAAACCCCGTATGGTTCCACTTTCATTAAGACATCACGAGGTCAAATTTTTTGTTTGGTATTTCTTCAAAAAAATCGCCTCGTGTTCATGAGAACGGTTTTCTTCTCAAACGTCTAGAGACGCATTATTAAACCTTAGTGACTTCCGACACACCACTGTACTAACGAAACCGATGTACTGAGCCTCCAACGCTGGGAACACGAAATGGGAAAAGAGTGCGTGTCTGTAGATGTGTGTGTGTGTGTGTGTGTGTGTGTGTGTGTGTGTGTGTGTGTGTGCATGCACTATGATCGACCTCCAGGTTTTTTTTTTTTTCCAGTGCAGAAACCTGAACTTTGTTTTAACAGAACCTGTGAAGAAAGATAAAGTCACTTCCATACTGTTGAAGAACTAAAGACTGTGATGGACTCCTTATGGACTTTCTGTAAACTGTACGAGTCATTATAATGGGTGATAAATATATTCTTACCCACTTTGTTAATAATTGCTCTGCTGTCTTTTCTGACGTCTTTTTCTAATCGTTTGATCGTGATCTAATCTCAGGGATCACGTGAGGAGTAAAACGCTTGATGGTGTGCTGTTATAGGAAAATAATCAACAATGGGCTGCGGTGATGAGGTTACCTGTAACACCCCAAAGTTACACATCCCGGACTTTTTTTTATTCATCTTATACCACAGCAATTTGCCAACTGAGTACAGTTGTTTATTGATTAATGAACGCCATACTTTTTATCCATTTGATCCATTTATAGTAACATTTAATGTTGTGAAAACCCGCAAAGCAAGTAATAATAATAATAATAATAATAATAATAATAATAATGTGTTCCATTTATTAAGAGCTTATTTATGCCACTCAAAAAGATCAACAATAAACAAGTTGGTTTCTGTTCTCGCTTAGGTTATAGCAAGTATAAACAGCCTCTGTCCTGAAGACTTTCTTGTGGAGGAAAACCTACTAACCGTTACAAAGCACTGACACTGGAGACTCCTTCCACAGACGTTACAGAAACATCTCATTATAGAAAACCTCTCCACATCAACTAGTATATGTTGACACAAGGCAGGCTGGTTCCATTTGTCTCAGCACATGGCACGCTCAGCTTGTGACCAAGAGGTGGCGATATATCTTAAAATATCACTCATCCATCAGTTACTCACGTCTTTACGAGTGATTAGATGGAGTTAGATACATATACGAGTACAACACGATACAGTGCAGTAGTGCGGTGCAAAAATGCAGTACAGAGTACAACACATGAACACCGCAAACTGTAGGAAAATCTCTGTGTGGATACTCCGCTTAAATTTACTTATGGAGAACAACAACACCAACGATAATAAACATAATAATAACCATAAAACTACCACACCAATAATAATAATAATAATAATAATAATAATAATAATAATAATAATAATAATACCACCACCAATATCAACAATAAACATACCATCACCACCACCACCACTAATAATAATAATAATAATAATAATAATACCACCAATATCAACAATAAACATACCACCACCACCACCAATAATAACAACAAACATACCAATAAACATACCAATAAACATACCATGACCACCACCAATAATAACAACAAAAATAACATACCATCACCACCACCATCAACAAACAAAATACCACCACCAACAATAAAAATAGCACCACCACCAATCATAACAACAAAAACAACAACAAACATACCACCAACAACAATAAACATACTGCCACCAACATCAATAAACACACCACCACCACCAAAACCAACAAAATACCTGATTATAAATATAATTATCATCATATAATATAATTATATGATTATAACACTGAAAATAATAATAAAACAATAATCATCATAATAGAATACGTCCTATATTAATAATTTATAACATGAAATAAACAGGTGCTTTTAAAGTAAGACCGACTTTAAAACCCCTTCATAAGGTACACTAGAACCCCAGTATGCCGATTGGAACACAGCCCACACCACGCCACGCCTCTTGCAACGCGACTTGTGGCGCTCCAGCTCCACATCGGCACCGTAAAGAAGTCTGTGATTGTCGTAAAGCAGTGAAGCGCTGTCGCAAAACGAACGTCAAAAATAAATATATAAATAATAAAGCTGGAGGGGGAAAAATAACAAGAGCAAACCATGCACTGCTGCTTCCCTGGACTCCCAGTGGCTCGAGTAGGCTCGCTGTACTGAGAATGGGCTTACATTTCCTCCAGTAACTTCAACAATATTTTGAGTCGCCTGTCAAGCCGAGGCTAATCAGGCTAGCTGGCTTGTGTGCAGTGTTTTCATGGAGCTTTACGACATTTAGGACGTTACCGAAGAGGAAGGCAGGTCGAAGTGAGAGGACTGGAAGCAGCTCTCTGTAGGATTATAGTCATCCGGGAGCTGCTTTATTAACTTGGGTAAGTTAACTAACTAACTAACTAACTAACCTGCAGAGAATAACAGGATGTCATGTAGATAAAGAGCTGATTATTCAGCAGTGTGTGTATATAAGTGTGTGTGTGTGTGTGTGTGTGTGTGTGTGTGTGTGTGTGTGTGAGAGAGAGTTAATAACATTGGTGGTTGACGTTGCTGTGGCATGCAGAGCTTCTTATTATAGGCTCCTTAATCCGAGGATCTGAAGCTCAAGTAAATATGAGGCTAGTGATATGAAAATGCCCCTAATGCCCCTAATACCCCTCTAAACTCAAAACTTTACACTTCAGAGAGCAAGTTTGTTCTCTAACACACATCTCTAGATGGCTTTCAGAGCAAAATAAATATGATAATGATATTCTGGGGCACTGAAAATACTCATAGGGTCCAATTACTGGCAAAAGTCCAGCTCTTTAGTCCTAATTGTGCTGAACTGCTTATATATAAATATAATAATAATAATAATAATAATAATAATAATAATAGTAACAACAACAAAATCTTTGTACAAAAATGTCTTAGCAAAACAAAAAAAAAATCTCTTCAAGTCCTCCCTGCTGAAACCCCGACAAAACAATACAAGCCATTACAGGCATTCTAATGGTTTCCACTACAAGTGCCATTACAAACCATCAGCTAAGCATTAAAACCATTACTGGTCCTTAATGGTGTCCACTAGACATACCATGCACCCAATCTAAGGCAACAGATTACCAGTAGAGACCCACAGGGACCATTACAGTTTTCATTAAAACCAATACAGTTCCCATTATAACCATTACTGGTCCTTAATGGTGTCCACTAGACATACCATGCTACCAATCAAAGGCAACAGATTACTAGTAGAGACCTACAGGGACCATTACAGTTTTCATTAAAACCAATACAATTCCCATTATAACCATTAAAACCATTACTGGTCCTTAATGGTGTCCACTAGACATACCATGCTACCAATCGAAGGCAACAGATTACCAGTAGAGACCCAAAGGGACCATTACAGTTTCCATTAAAACCAATACAATTCCCATTATAACCATTAAAACCATTACAAATTCTCTGAGGGTTTCTATAGTTGTTGTTGTTTTTTTTTCCAGCAGGTCTAAGTCTCCCCAAAATTCTCCTAATCCTTGTTCTTTCTCTGCGATAAGATTTCTGGTCATATCTTACATAAGTAAGTGCCCCCAGGCAGGGTTGCCAAGTCTCAGCACAACTGACGTACGTCTCAGAAACCACACGACTATCCAGGAAAAAAAAGTCTGAACGTTTGAAAAGGGAGCCGTATTTTCCTTGTTTGTCTCTCCGTAACTTCGGCCGGGGGAAACAGGTTGACCGTGGTGCGCACGCATTTCTAATTTGCGCTATGCCTTTTTATCATTTCATCGTCATCACATTTCCCCTCAATCTTTGGAATATTTTCTTCCGTATTTAAACCTTTTTCGCCGGCCATTCTGACGATATACAAACAGAAATCTGTAAAAATGATACATAATAACTATCCTCACTTCTTCATTCGAACGCTTCTCTCACAACACCATGTTCCCTTTGTTTTGCCATAGCCTAAGTTTAACGAGATTAGAGTCTGATTATTCGCTATAAAACAAGATCTTAATGATCACAGACTGCTTTGTACACTACCCCCCCCCCCCCCCCAAAAAAAAACCCCCAAACCCAACCACCCCCTAGACCTGCTTTTTTCCCCTCTTAGTAATTAAGAAATTCATTCCCAGCGCATAAATCCGAGAAATGGGCGTGTCTTCAGAATGACAGTGACGTCAAAAATTCCATTCACGCGCCACACACCTCGTTTTAATACAAACGATTCATCCTTGATCGGTCACATGACCATAACGTGTCTTTATGCTGTACCTACGCTACCCGATACATCTCTCCTCCGCCACGTCGTCTGTTATAAACTCGGCCGATACGTGGTTTCGTTCAGTTTCTGGTGGGAGATGATAGAAAAGTGTGAGCAGGTATTTATTTATTTATTTATTTATTTATTTATTTATTCGTTCTGGAGTGTCTTCATACTGGCGAAAAGTGAAAGCTCTTTTCCTTCAGGATATAATCGATTCTTTACCGGTATGTCAGTTCCGACGGGATTCACGTAGAAATAGAAACTGAAATGTATTTCAGCGGTCGTACTGATCACGTCAGCAGTGAGGTGACCATCTGATTGTACACCGGGACTAGCTGGGAAACCCTGACGGGCCAAATGAACAAATATCTACCTCTTTTTGTGTTTCAGTTCTTTTTTTTTTTTTTTTTTCCTCTGGTAAAGGCTGACAAAAGGATTTTGCATGTGTGCAACCACATATTTCTACCCCATGGAAAATGAACATACTGAAATGCCCTCATCGCCCCCTCCTTCTTTAACACACATCTCTTTTATATTAAGGGTTTCTTAAGACATATTTTCCAGTGGTCATGGCAACGTCTGATATTTCAGTGAGACCCGATAGGTCTACACTCGGTGTACGGTTAGGACGGACAAAATCTGATAATTATATCTTGTATATGCGGCTGCGGTCATAAGTTTACATACCCCTTGCAGGCAACACAATAGATTGGGGGGGTGTAAACTTATGAGCGCAACTGTAAGGATTAAACGTGAGGGTTATTATAAACCGGCATAAAAAGAACTGCTGATTTATGGCAGCCGTTTCATCACGCCAGCATGATGAAGTCTGTCCCATTCGGATACCAGATGTCTGTTGAGGATCCTTCATTCGGGATTGATTTTGGTATGAATGTCCACTTCATCTGCCAAGCTTCCTACGCATGTAAAATGACCCGGGATGCACGTCGAAAGAAAACTCCTCCCTGACGCACGTGAAATACGTCCGAAATGTCCGCGACGTGTTTAGTGATTTTCGTTATTCGCGTGAGAAGTCAGCGGCCGTCACGGTCGGACAATCCGTTAGCACAAACGCCGGACTCTACATCCCAGAATGCGACGCGGCTATACGACACAGTTGCCCTGGTTACCACAGAGACCAGTCTACGTGATCATGACGAGCGCGACGGTGTCGGACGGTATTTGCATGAAAGCTTTGGAAGCTGATTTGCTTGAGCAGAGTGTACAGGTGAGGAGATTAGAGAGCTGGACAGACCGACGGACTAAAGCGCCGCCGCATCGTATCGATCTCTCATCGCAAGTACAGACGATGCAAGGGCTGACGGTGCGTTCAGTCATGTCGGGAAGATCGTAAGTCATAATTACGAGCGGGGGAAGCTGTGGATTTTCGTTCGAGCGCAGAGTTTCCGAGTCGGACGCGTGTCCGTAGGAACACACGCCGGAGTCGACGGACGCGGAGTCCGTAGCTGGCGCTAAATTCGTTGAAATCGAATGTTCACTCGCCTCAGAAGCTGATTTCCGTTATTACGTGTTTGGTTTCTGCGGCACGTTATTGTCAGGCGTTTTTATTTGCAAGCTAATTTCCTGCACACACATACGACAGCGTTGTACAGTTACGGTATAATGCGTAACGATAAAGTTTACAGCAGCTTCGTGAATTGATTAAAAAACAAGCTAAACATACCTTTTGTCCTTCGTTTTCTAGAAGTAGAGTTAAAAAACCTTGCTAGGTTTCTGTTGTAGTTAATTAAGAGAAGCTACGCCGCCATCTCGCTCCGACACAACGGACTTGAACGCACCTGACGTCGTAAGTACGACTTCCCGACTCGTAAATACGAACTTCCCAGGAGGACCTGAACGCACAGTAGCACCGCAGAACCACTCAGTCACTATCAGCAGTTAGTCAAATGGCATTGTGGGTAGTGTAGGAAAACATATCAAAAGTAAAAAAAATAATAATAAATTTTAAAAAATCAATTCTGTCAAATTATGGAGAATATTGAGCTGTGTGTTGTTTATTACCTGCAGGAAATAGTAAACGCGAGGGCTGTTATGAAGTAGACGTTCTGGTTTTCATGCTTGAGGAACGCGGTAACATTTATATGATCTCGTTTTATACAAACCCATTGTTTGGAGCGTTATTAGAAGAACTGTTCGGCAGGTTGGACTTGATAATTATTGAACTATGTGGCTAAGTGTCCTTTTGAACATCATCTGTTTCATTGTTTTGAGTTTTAACCTCGACTTTAATTGGTTTCGGTCTGATTTCGGGTGGCAGACAATAGAAACGAGTGCCTCCCGCATACTCCGTGAGGGTTTGACAGAAGATTTGGCTCACGGAATCTGTACAAAATGTTAGTTTGCATGCGACGTACTGTGGGATTATTCATGGGATGAGTATCAGTTAATGTACAAACATTACGGATGCATAATGGAACGCCACATGTGACGTGTAACGTAATGGGACGCCACGTGTAACGGGACGCCACGTGTAACGTAACGTCACATGTGACGTGACATACCATGTAACATATAACGTAGCAGCACATCACATGTAACACATAGCGTAACATCACATGTAACACGTAGCGTAACATCACATGTAACACGTAGCGTAACATCACATGTAACACGTAGCGTAACATCACATGTAACACGTAGCGTAGCATCACACGTAACACGTAGCGTAGCATCACATGTAACACGTAGCGTAACATCACATGCAACACGTGGCGTAACATCACATGCAACACGTAGCGTAACATCACATGCAACACGTAGCGTAACATCACATGTAACACGTGGCGTAACATCACATGCAACACGTGGCGTAACATCACATGCAACACGTGGCGTAACATCACATGCAACACGTGGCGTAACATCACATGCAACACGTGGCGTAACATCACATGCAACACGTGGCGTAACATCACATGCAACACGTGACGTAACGTCACATGCAACACGTAGCGTAACGTCACATGTAACACGTAGCGTAGCGTCACATGTAACACGTAGCGTAGCGTCACATGTAACACGTAGCGTAGCGTCACATGTAACACGTAGCGTCACATGTAACACGTAGCGTAGCGTCACATGTAACACGTAGCGTAGCGTCACATGTTACACGTAGCGTAACGTCACATGTAACACGTAGTGTAACGTCACATGTAACACGTAGCGTAGCATCACATGTAACACGTAGCGTAGCATCACATGTAACACGTAGCGTAACATCACATGTAACACGTAGCGTAGCATCACATGTAACACGTAGCGTAACATCACATGTAACACGTAGCGTAGCATCACATGTAACACGTAGCGTAGCATCACATGTAACATAGCGTAGCATCACATGTAACACGTAGCATCACTTGTAACACGTAACATAGCATCACTTGTAACACATAGCGTAGCATCACTTGTAACACATAGCGTAGCATCACTTGTAACACGTAGCGTAGCATCACTTGTAACACGTAGCGTAGCATCACTTGTAACACGTAGCGTAGCGTGACTTGTAACACGTAGCGTAGCATCACATGTAACATAGCGTAGCGTCACTTGTAACACATAGCGTAGCATGACTTGTAACACATAACGTAGCATCACATGTAACATAGCGTAGCATCACATGTAACATAGCGTAGCATCACATGTAACACGTAGCGTAGCATCACATGTAACACGTAGCGTAGCATCACTTGTAACACGTAGCGTAGCATCACTTGTAACACGTAGCGTAGCATCACATGTAACACGTAGCGTAGCATCACTTGTAACATCACATGTGACATATGACGCCACATGCAACACCACATGTGACATAACATAACGTACTGTATAACAAGTAATGTAATTTACAACAACATAATATATAACATATAACACACAGTACAACATAATGCTCAATTTAAGCAGCTTTGT
The DNA here is from genome assembly GCF_001660625.3 of Ictalurus punctatus. NCBI lineage: Eukaryota > Metazoa > Chordata > Actinopteri > Siluriformes > Ictaluridae > Ictalurus > Ictalurus punctatus. The sequence continues at coordinate 24,028,465 of NC_030426.2, read as the reverse complement.
AACATGAACCTTTTAATGTTTATCTTTTTTCCTCATGCTTAAATGTACCCACTGTCTATCATTTGAAATCTTTTATATAATTATTCTCTGTATCTCTTCACTGATCGTCGTCCGCGTTTTATTTTCTCAGGTGAAAGGGAATATCGACGCAGTCCGACTGGTCCGGGACATCGCTCCCCATGGAGCAGTACACGCCGGCCTCACTCACTCAACTCTGACACTCTGGGAGGATTTCCCACTGCTACATTGAATAATTCACTCACATACCACAGAGAGAGAGAGAGAGAGAGATGGGCTTTTAATTCACAGAAACACTATCTCGTGCTCGAGCTCCCCTGAGACGTTCCCCCAGAGAGAGCGGCTCGGACCATGTGGAAGCCACACTGCTGACTCCGGGTTATCGTTTGAATATTTGCGGCCGCATGCTGGCATCGCCCTCACACACCAGCGTGCAGAATGGCATCGAACGAGAGACTGTACGAGGTCTGGATGTTGTACTGCAACAAGGTAAAGTGTGGGGAAAAAAAAAAAAAAGACCATTTCCTGTTTCACGTCTACGTAGTACACTTACATGCGTATAGGAAGCAGAGGATCCAACTCTCTGTAAACAGTATGTACGGTTTGAAACGGGGTGTACATACTTTTAGAAGAAGTTGAAATCCCAAATACGTCCACATTTTCAGACATTTTCAGACTAAGCTACCTAGTGTGCAGGAACGTTATTTTTACACCCTATCCAGTGCACTTGTATGAGGATATTTCACAGCAGCTGTGACGTCATATCCTGTAATTAATAATATTTAGGTTAATCGTTTAGCTACTGAAATGCGTAAGTGGCGACGAATCCGAACGTTCTACGTATAACAGTAGGTTCCAGATTAATATACGCAGTGCATAGCTAGTTAATTCTTTTCATACTTTGCTAGCTAGTTTATATCGAACACCCGGCACAGGTGCTAGTGAACGTAGCATCGATAAAACTAGCTAGCGGTAGCTAGAGCTAGCTAGTGTTAGCAATGATCAGTGCATGTGCGGAGGTACAATGAAAATCGACACTTTTGTTGTATTTTCAACGTGTAGGTCTGAATGTGTGTGTGTGTGTGTGTGTGTGTGTGTGCGTACGTTTGATGCTAATACTTCCACTTCTAATTTCGTAAGCATGGAAGAATGTGAGCTGAATCCTGATTGGCTCAGTATCGGTCATGTGTGTAGTCCAGTTTATAGAGTGTAGGGAGCGGGATGTGTAGGTGTTCGCTGCTTATAAACCTCCAGCTCAGTTCACTGACACTGCGAATGGTGTGTATACTCAGGAGTAGTAAATATTGACCTTTGTGCAGAAGTTTATGCCCCCCCTTGTTTTCTGAATGGAAACTCGGAATGTTTAAAAGCCGTTCTACATCTCTGTTTGCATTGAGATAAAAAGATGCAAACTGAGATATATATTTTTTCGCTGCCGGTATGTTAACATGCAGTGTTTGAGCATGTGATGGTGAAGGAGCACGACACGGTGAACGCCCTTGTATGAAATAGATCTGTCTTCATTTTCAGTCGTGCCGAGAGTCGTTGAGTACAAAAGTTACATCGGTATTCATGCGGGGAAAGTTCCGAGACTGGTTCTTACTCTTATTGCTGAAATGTCCCGCTTGTAGTTCACCTCATGGTCTGCCAGTTTTTTTCTTGAGTAGAAGCGTCTAAGATGGGGTTTTTACAACGCGTCTAGACCACCGCTTTTACGTAAGAAAAATCAGGGATGGAAAACGCAGCTTAAAGAAAGAAACGGTTATTTTTATTTTGCTATCAAATGCGACACAGCTGGAGATGGCACCGATTCAATAGTCTCGGGACAAAACTAGCAAAAATTGCTAGATCCGACATCGGAGGAAAAAACGAATGACTTCAGTTCAATCTGGTAATTAAAAAAAAAAAAAAAAAATTTTTGGAAGTCGAAAAGTTTACATCGAAAGAATCCGTGGCTGTATTTTTTGTTGGGGTCGGTTTGACTATATTTATACTTTATTGTTTATTATATTTATTATATTTGCCATGTTGATGAAACAGTTGAACTCTTTACTGCATGGTGTTGCCATATGGCAACAATTCATTTATCTCCAATTTTTTTAATAGGCTGTAATACAAAACTACTATATTCCTATGCAACTGGAAAAATGGGGCTTTACCACCGACATGACCTAAAAAAGAAAATGGCGTGTCACCTGACCAGGAAGTGCCGTTTCCACTTCCTTTCTGCAAACACGTGGCATGGTGAAAATTTAAACACTGTCTATCTGAGATAAATTAAAACGTATTTGTTGGCATTTCAAGAAGTTTATATATATATATTTTGAGTATTCTGTCAAATGCAAACCGTGATTGTCGCCGTATGACGACGACATGCGATAACGGAACTGTTCCGCGCGTCCACGAATTGAAACCGAGCGGTTGTAATTTCAGACCTGTTGTAAATCGCACCTTATATTCTAAATGTTCTGTTTCAAGAGAAAGAATTGTGGGAAAATACTTCACCCAAAACGTTCATGGATCAAATTTTTGTATGTATTTCGACTGAGTAAATCCGTTCAACTGTGAGTTCTTTCTAGAAGGTTGAACTTTTACGTACTTACTAGGTGGCAAAAAACCTCTGCAACTTCTAGTCTGTAAAACGCAGTGAGTGGGATTGTAATCTCATGCTTTTTGTTATTTTTGACGGTATGATACTTTCCACCAGTGCACTTTGTTTCCATACGGCAACAATTTGGCAAAAACCAACTGCTCCCCCGAAACAAAACCTTTCTCACATTTTCAAATGTATTTTTATTAGTTGAACTAATTTAAGTAATAAAAATCCATTAAAACGTTGTATCGGGTGTAAATGTAATAATTCACGCACTAGAGGGTTACATGGATTAAAAAAGCCGTGGTTTTGTGTATGTAAAGTTTTAGCTATGCATTTTTCATATATATATATATATAATATATATATAAAATCTAACTGAATTTAGCTCGATGGTTGTTAAAGAAACAATATTGTCTGGGTATGAATATTCAGTATCGGTATTGCTATCAGAAACGCTAACAATAAAAGACTAAAGCGAATATATGTATTTGAATGAGACAATTGAATTCAGTATTTAATAGGAGTCGAGTTCATTTCCAGAATACCGCTGCGTAAATAATCCCGATAGTTATCACTTTAATCAAACTGAAGTCAACAGTATGGCTTCCACACACATTTATTCAGCAGCTTATGAAATAGCACTTGATCCAGCACTAGTCTGGATACAGCCCTATATCTTAGGGGATGCAAACTTTTGCACTTGATGGAGGGTTGATGTAAGTTTTATGTTTCTGGGCTATTAATTCATGCTAGATTATTTCGATACGGAGCAGTTGTCAGGGTTTCGGCTCTCTGTGTTTATTTTGCGGAACTAGAGAAACTAGAGATTGTTCTCTGTGTGTGTGTGTGTGAGAGAGAGAGAGAGAGAGAGAGAGAAAGCGTGAGAGAGAGAGAGAGAGACAGAGAGTTTGTTCTTTGTTCAGTATGTCAGTTAGCAGCGGTTGCTCTCAGCCTTGTAGACTGAAGCTCGCAGACACAGTTTCTCATGCTAGTTGTAACGGTCTCAAATCACACTTCTGTATTCTAGCTGATGTGTTCGTTACGGCACCGTGCACAGACACCCACAACCGCACGCACACACATACAGAGTTCAGTAAAAACAGCAGGATGACGACTGTATTTACCGAGCGTGCAAGCACTTTTTTTTTTTTGTTGTCGCTCTAAACCATGGAACACAAGGGGCGGAGCTTGTAGCAGATGACGCATAGAACCGGCGTTCTGTTAACGAGCTGTACGTTAAAATGGAAAATACTAGAGCGCTAAAAACAGGTAGCACCGTGTGCAGTCTGACACACGTTTTTAACATAACTTATGTACAGTGTGGTTAGTGCACTCGATTAGCAGAATCCCAAATGACTTCGTATTGGACGTAGTGCACTGTGTAGGGTATAAGATCCACTACTTAATACCGTTAGTAGAAGTTGAGTACCAAGTGCCTTACCTTTTAGGCATGAAGTGAAGTATATAGGGTGTCAAAACCAATCTATCTCACCCCGTCTAGTGTATTTCCAGTGGTGCTTGAATGTTTGTGAGCCCTTTAGGATTTTCTGTATAAATCTGATCTAAAACATGGTCAGATTTTCACACGAGTCCTAAAAGTAGATAACGAGAACCCGATTAAACGAAATGAGACAGATATTATAGTTAGTCATTTATTTATTTTGGAAAATGATCTAATATTACATATTTGTGAGTGGGGAAAAGTATGTGAACGTTAGGGGTCGGTATCCGGTGTGAGACTGTTGTGCAGTAATAACTGTAACTAAACGTTCGGGGTAAGTGTTGATCGGTCCTGCGCGTCGGCTTGGAGGGATTTCAGCCCGTCCCTCAGTACAGAACGGCTTCGACTCTGGGATGTTGGGGGGTTTCCTCACATGAATTGCTCGCTTCAGGTTCTTCCACAACGTTTCTATTGGATTAAGGTCAGGACTTTAACGTGGCCATTCTACAACATTAACTTCATTCTTCTTTACCCGGTCTTTGGTAGAACGACTCGTGTGTTTAGGGTCGTTGTCCTGCTGCATGACCCGCTTTCTCTTGAGATTCAGTTCATGAACAGATGTCCTGATGTTTTCCTTTAGAGTTCGCTGGTATAATTCAGAATTCATTGTTCTATCAGTGATGTCGAGTCGTCCTGGACCAGATGCAGCAAAACAGGTCCAAACCATGACGCTACCACCACCATGTTTCACAGATGGGATAAGGCTCTTGTGCTGGAATGCAGTGTTTTCCTTTCCCCAAACATAACATAACATTTTTCCAACAGCCTTCTGGCTTGTCCACGTGATCTTTAGCAAACTGCAGAGGGACAGCGATGTACAGTTTAGAGAGCCGTGACTTTCTCCTTGTAACTCTGCCCTGCACACCATTGCTGTTCAGTGTTCTCCTGGTGGTGGACTCATGAACATGAACATTAGCCAACGTGAGAGCGGCGTTTAGTTGCTTAGAAGTTACTCTGTGTTCCATTGTGACCTCGCAGACTGTTACACGTCTTGCTCTTGGAGTGATCTTTGCTGGTCTCCACTCCTGGAGAGGGGAACAATTCAATTCAATTTTATTTGTACAGCGCTTTTAACAGTGGACATCGTCTCAAAGCGGCTTTACTGAAATATATCAACACAGAGATTTTAAGTGTGTGAATTTAGCCCTATTGAGCGAGCCGGTGGTGAGGAAAAACTCCCTAAGATGATATGAGGAAGAAACCTTGAGACTCGGAAGGGAACCCGTCATCATCTGGGTGACGACGGATAGTGTGAAAGTAAAAGAAAGTTCGTTATGGTTTTAACATGAAGTCTGTTTGTTGAACTAGTCCACTGTTTACTAAAGGAGACCTGAGTGTAAAACTGTATGTGATAAATGCAGTCCTAAATCCATAGTAGCAACTGTAGTCCCAGCAACCACAGCGAGAACGTCCATGTGGAATTGAGGTCCAAAACCATTTCCATGGTACTTATAGCGGCACCATCCTCAGCAATCTCCAGGCTGCACTGCTTGGGGTCGTCCTCAGTAGCAGAATGTAGCCTCCAGTTGATGAGAGCGTCATCCAGACGTAGGGCCTCAGAGGATGGATCAGGCAGGTCCGGAGAGCAGAAAGGATCAGGATCACTGGCATCGCCATATAATCATGTGTGGCTCGACAGAAGGAGAGAGGGAGAGATCGTTAGGTATGCTTACTATCCCGTAATGGATAAGACTATGTGCTTTGTGTAGAAGAAAGTCTAGTCAGGGTAGGCTTGAGTAAACAAATCTGTTTTCAGCCTGGACTTAAACACTGAGACTGTGTCTGAGTCCCGAACACTAATTGGAAGACTGTTCCATAACTGTGGGGCTCTATAAGAGAAAGCTCTTCCCCGTGCTGTAGTCTTCACTAATCAAGGTACCAACAAATAACCTGCACCTTTTGATCTAAGTAGGCGTGGCGGATCATAGAAAACCAAAAGGTCGCTTAGATACTGTGGCGCGAGACCGTTTAGTGCTTTATAGGTTAGTAGTAGTATTTTATAATCAATGCGTGATTTCACTGGGAGCCAATGCAGTGTGGATAAGATCGGGGTGATGTGGTCGTATCTTCTGGTTCTAGTTAGGACTCTTGCAGCTGCATTCTGGACTAACTGGATCAATGTAATGTAACGACGGTCTTGACTTTGCTCCATTTCTACACAATCTGCCTGAATGTGGATCGGTGGAGTCCAAACTCTTTAGAGATGGTTTTGTGACCAACCCGATGAGCTTCAGCAACTCTTTTTCTGAGGTCCTCAGAAATCTTTGTTCGTGCCAATGATACACTTCCACAAACACGTGTTGTGAAGATCAGACCTTGATAGATCCCTGTTCTTTAAATAAAACCGTGCGCTCACTCACTCACTCACTCACTCACTCACTCACACCTGACTCTAATTTCATCTTCAAATTAACCGCTAATCCTAGACGTTCACATACTTTTGCCACTCACAGATATGTAATATTGGATCATTTTCCTCAATAAATAAATGACCAAGTATAAAAATTTTGTCTGGTTTGTTTAATTGGGTTCTCTTTGTCGACTTTTAGGACTCGTGTGAAGATCTGATGATGTTTAGGTCATATCTATGCAGAAATATAGACAATTCTAAAGGGTTCACACACATTCAAGCACCACTGGAGAGTATATAGTGAGCAGGGAGCAAGTGCGCTAAATAGGGTGTAGGAGCTCTTACCCTAAAGTCGTTCATTTCATTCTGGAGTAGAGGGCTGAAATCCACTCTATAAAGTACTCTGGACAGGATGTAGAAGTCACCTTATGTAGTGCACTTCTGTAAGGCCCACTAAGTAGGGTGTCTGAAGCATTATTTCAGGCCCTTCATTCGTATCTAGTGTGCTTACTGTAGTGTGTATATGTAAGGAGCTGTATCCCAAATGGATATAAAGTGCACTACATCATACCCTGAGTAGTTCGAGAGGAGGAAAGTTATCATGGAGCTGTGAAGGTACAATCACAGATGTGCCTTGCAGATGTGATCCGGCTCTAGCATGTTCTCTCCTGGCGAGTTATGAACACGAATCGGACTCGTACCTGCAGTACGAATGATTCACTCTCATCGTAAACGACTCCTCGGTTCCAGGGACACTTTGGTCCGCCATCTTTGTTGAAGCCGTCATGGAATTATAGGACTTCCTGCACATAGGAGGATACCTTCAGTTCAAATTTGGACCAAATGCAAGACTGCACACGTTCTGATCTGGTTGCTGAGTCTGAAGCGTCGAACGGTAGCAGATTGGATTTGAGTTCTGCTTCTGTGACACAACGGTTTATGTTGTGACGTTGACTGACACACGAACGGATTTGACTCTGTTACTAAGAGGATGTTGATATCAGTCGGTACTCAAAACAGCTTTGATATCGCTAACGTACTGAAAAGTTTCCAAAAATGCCATCGGTGCGTTTCCTGAACAGCACGGGCTTTATCTTGGAAACATGCAAATGCCTTCATGCTGATGCAGTACAAACACGAGTACAACTTCTAGAGGCAGAGCTTTCCGCGTCTATTGTTTTTGCCTTCTGCGTTTTCACGTTCTTGAATTGAATCGTGGCTCAACCTTTAGTGCGAGAAACGTCATAAACATAACACTACCCTTCAAGGAAAGTTTAATATTTAATAGATCAGATTGGTGGAGTCTGACAGGAAGCACGCCAAGCACAGGAATGTGTTAACACTTTACAGTCCCCATTATAACCATAGCTTCTTCGCTGTGATTGGATACCGTACGTTGATGTGAAACAGGAAGTCAATGACGATGTGTCGCAGTGCCTGGCTGACTTCAAGATACCTTCGCAGAATCTTAAAGCGGGCAAAACCAGCGAGGAGTTTAATGGAAGACTTTTGCTGTAGTGTTACTAATGGAGAAGCCCTGACTGTTACTGAATGGATTGGACGTAGTGCACTATGTAGGGTATAGGGTCCACTGTTTGATACCCTTCATATGGAAGCGGAATACCAAATGGCTTCGTATTACACATAGTGCACTATGTAGGGTATAGGGTCCATCGTTTAATACCCTTCATAGGAGGCGGAATACCAAATGGCTTCGTATTACACATAGTGCACTATGTAGGGTATAGGGTCCACTGTTTGATACCCTTCATAGGAGGCGGAATACCAAATGGCTTCGTATTGGACGTAGTGCACTATGTAGGGTATAGGGTCCACTGTTTGATACCCTTCATAGGAGGCGGAATACCAAATGGCTTCGTATTGGACGTAATGCACTATGTAGGGTATAGGGTCCACTGTTTGATACCCTTCATAGGAAGCGGAATACCAAATGACTTCGTATTACACATAGTGCACTATGTAGGGTATAGGGTCCACTGTTTGATACCCTTCATATGGAAGCGGAATACCAAATGGCTTCGTATTACACATAGTGCACTATGTAGGGTATAGGGTCCACTGTTTAATACCCTTCATAGGAAGCGGAATACCAAATGGCTTCGTATTGGACGTAGTGCACTATGTAGGGTATAGGGTCCATTGTTAAATACCCTTCATAGGAAGTGGAATACCAAATGGCTTCGTATTGGACGTCCACAAGATGTCCGCATCCAGAGGCGGGACATGTATGGTTCTAGAGAGTATTTAATTGGACAATCACAAACTTCTGACTACTTATGAATAATAATAATAATTTTTTTTTTTAAACAGTAATGAGCTATAAAATTAAAATGAGAACATCTCCGAAGCTATTTGTATCCCCCCCCAACTGGTGTGTATAACCCTAAATACAGAAAGCTCCTTGATTTCAGGGGCCCTTTAAAACAAGTTCCCAGGACAACAAGTAAGCCAAGGCCAAGCGAAAGCTCCGGTGTGTTGCTCAGTCCCATGGAGATCTAACTGACTAGCTTCAAAATGTTCGCTAACGTACACACCATATGAAATAACGCATGGTGAGCTAGTTAGCTAATCAAGAGCGTCAATACAGACACAAACACGTATATAAAGTCGTCGTCCTGATCGTTTTCAGGTGGGTCGTGCCGCCATTTTGTTTCAACATGGACCCCAAGTAATAATTTGTTTTCGCTAAAGTCAGTAGAGAGTACGGTTTATTTTCTCGCGTTGTGTAACGTGAGAAAGGAGCGCGGTTAAACGAGTGGATAAAACTGTCCAGTAATCTCAACTCGCAGGTTAAATCTGACAGGATTAGTGCTGTTATTAGCGTAAGGAAAGTATTATTAATACTTTTATGAAGTAATAATAAATAAAAACAAAACGACTGTGTTCAGAGAGCTTGTGGTTTTCACACACACACCTTTTAACCTTGGCGATTCCCTCACACACTTTCAGGTTCGGCAGACAATCACGTGACGTCTCTAACGCTCTGATACGCCGAGAGCCGAGTTCTCGTGTCTCGCACGTTGACCCGACTGTGATGGAGGGGGCGGAGTCAGAGTCAGGTGATCAGGGTTCCTCTCAGACTGGTTTAAACAACTACTTAAAGTGAAAGCGAGTCTGTTTGAGTGCAGAAAGAGGAACATGGACAAATACACACACACACACGCGCACACACACTCACACACTCACAGAGTGTATTTAAGCAGGTGCAACATGTAGTGTAAATGAAGCCTGAAAATCCAAATCGTAGTGATTTTCATATGCTAAGGATCATCCAGACAGACAAAGTGAGAGAGGGCGAGCGAGAGAGTGAGACAGTGTGAGAGACGAAGATGGTGAGAGTGAGAGAGGCAGATGGTAAGAGAGACAGGTTGAGAGTGTGAGAGAGACAGTGAGAATGAGAGAGATAGCAGCCCAGCTCTGTGTGTGTGTGTGTGTGTGTGTGTGTGTGTGTGTGTGTGTGTGTGTGTGTGTGTTTTGACTGCCATCAGACCTTTGATCTCATGTTGTGTGTCTGCACAGAGAGAGCGAGGCAGAGAGAGAGCGAGAGACCGACAGAGTGAGAGACAGAGTGAGAGCGAAAAAGACAGAGCGAGAGACAGACAGCGAGAGACAGACAGCTCGAGAGACAGACAGCTGGAGAGACTGAGCGAGAGAGAGAGCACGCGAGAGACTGAGCGAGAGACAGACAGCGAGAGAGCGCGTGAGAGACTGAGCGAGAGAGAGAGCGCGCGCGAGAGAGAGCGCGCGCGAGAGAGAGAGAGCGCGCGAGAGAGAGAGCGCGCGAGAGACTGAGCGCGTGAGAGACTGAGCGAGAGAGAGAGCGCGCGAGAGACTGAGCGAGAGAGAGAGCGCGCGAGAGACTGAGCGAGAGAGAGAGAGCGCGAGAGACTGAGCGAGAGACAGACCGCGAGAGAGAGTGCGAGAGACTGAGCGAGAGACGGACAGACAGCGAGAGACTGAGCGCGAGACTGAATGCAAGAGACAGTGAGAAAGAGAGCGAGATAGCATGAGAGACTGAGCGAGAGAGAGCGAGAGACAGACAGACCGAGCAAGAGAGAGACATATAGAGAGACAGACACAGCGAGAGAGAGACATATAGAGGGACAGACACAGCGAGAGAGAGAGACATATAGAGAGACAGACACAGCGAGAGAGAGACATATAGAGAGACAGACACAGCGAGAGAGAGACATATAGAGAGACAGACACAGCGAGAGAGAGAGAAGAGCTGTGTACAGTGCGCTATTAAATGTGACCTCCCAATCCGAATCTGGCTAAAAACAATTCGGTCTTCTCTAGAACCCTTTGCGCTCTACAGACGTGAGGTCTGGGGTCTGATCACAAACCAAGAGTTCAGTAAATGTGACGAACCCCCAGTAGAGACTCTGCAGGTAGAATTCATTCACGCACGTTCCACGCCCACGTGAATATAGTGATCCAGACAACCTCCATCACAAAGCACTGAGATACCAGGAGCTGACCCCGGAGAGAAGCCTCCTCAGCAAGCGGGTCTCACGGCTGACTTTACAATCCAAAACGTGTCCAGACCAAAAGCCCAGACAGACCACGTCACATTCTTCAAACACGAGAAGAAACAACAGCACAGCAAAGTACGCGAGGACCTTATCTGTCCCTGAACTGGCACAACACCTGGGCACAGTGACCCAGCCTAAACCAAGGGAAGTCCTGACCACGTACACACTCGGTGAACACAACCTGTCCACACACACACACACACACACACACACGGACAGAGACATGGTGGCCCTAATTCTACACACATACACTAATCCTACGCCGAGCATGAACAAACACCTGCTAGGAGAAACCTCAGCGAGATCAAACCGACTGCCGTCACGTTTCTGAAGTCCTGCCACGACAAAAGAGTAACCAGTAGAACAGGAACCGGGGCACGACGACATCGACACTGAACACGCAGAACACGCTCAGAAACACGTTTCAGTAATGCAACGAATCATTTTTCCTTCTTATTGCTGCTATTTTATCTAACCTTTTTTTTTTTTTGGCCCTCTTTTTCTTTTTTTTCGTATAAAATGTGTAAATGGTACTGGCGCTTTGGCAGTGTAAAGCCTTTTACCATGCCAATAAAACTACCTGAATCGTGAATCTTGAGAGAGAGAGAGAGAGAGACACTGACAGATAGAGAGAGTGGAGTGGGAGAGAGAAAGTGAGAGTGTGTGAGAGATAAAGAGTGAGAGTGTGAGAGATAGTGAGAGAGTGTGTGAGAGTGAGAGAGTGTTGGAGATAAAGAGTGAGAGAGAGTGTGTGAGAGGGTGAGAGTGTGAGCGGTAGAGTGTGAGTGGTAGAGTGAGAGAGCGTGTGAGTGATAAAGAGTGAGAGAGAGTGAGCGATAGAGTGTGAGTGTGTGTGAGCGGTAGAGTGAAAGTGTGTGCGAGAGAGTGAACGATAGTGTGAGAGAGAGTGTGTGTGTGAAAGAGTGTGAGAGAGTGAGAGAGAGAGCGAGAGTGAGAGAGTGAGAGAGAGCGAGAGAGTGAGAGTGAGCGAGAGAGTGAGAGTGAGCGAGAGAGTGAGAGTGTGAGAGAGAGTGAGAGTGAGCGAGAGAGTGAGAGCGAGAGAGAGTGAGAGCGAGAGAGAGTGTGAGAGCGAGAGAGAGTGTGAGAGCGAGAGAGAGTGTGAGAGAGAGCGAGAGTGTGAGAGAGAGCGAGAGTGTGAGAGAGAGCGAGAGTGTGAGAGAGAGCGAGAGAGAGTGAGAGTGTGAGAGAGAGCGAGAGTGAGAGTGTGAGAGAGAGTGAGAGAGAGAGAGGTTAGTAGTGGTTAGTAGTTAGAAATGCGGTTATACCGTGTCTGATACACGCTGCGAAACGTCCAAGTGCGGTTTCACTGAACGCTGCTCGTCCAATCAGATTAGTGGACCGGAATGAACTGTTGTATAAGAGTAATGATGATCAAGCATACCAAAAATAAATAGAGCGAAATTATGGGATGTGCAAATTCATAAAGCTGTACATCAATAAAAATGAAAAGGCGTAAACGGAGGTACTTGACCTCGCTTGGATTTGAAAATCATTAGACATTAGCATTAATATCTAAACATTAACATAAATAAACATTAGCATTAATATCTAAACATTAACATAAATAAACATTAGCATTAATATCTAAAGATTAACATATAAATGAACAGTACAGTATTTGACTTCACTTTGTACATTGTTTCATCGTTGAGTTTAGAGGACTTGACAGATTTGCCTCTCTCACTCTGTCACTCGCTCTACCTGTCTCTCTCTGTCTGTGTCTCTCTCACTGTCACTCTATCTCTGTCTGTGGTTCTCTCTCTCTCTCTGTCTCGGTCTCACTGTCACTCTGTTTGTTCTAAAAATATTGCGAGTGCCACAGTGATGTCATAGGCCATGAACACTAACCGCACCTCTGGTTTCACTGTGAGTGTGTGTGTGAGAGAGAGAGAGAGAGAGTGAGAGAGAGAGGGAGGGAGGGAGGGAGGGAGGGAGGGACACACCCCTCTCGGTGTTGATTCTTTCACTCTGCGTGCCTGTCTGACCCATGTTTGAGTAAACCGATAGCTGATTTTGATAAGGAACTCATTTAGTGTTCTCTAAATAAACGCTGTGACCAGCCCAAGCTCCAGCATTAAACTTGTAACATTAATATTTACACACATTAACATCATAATGTGATGTGACGCCGTGGCACAACGCCTCACAACTCCAGCTGTGCTTCTCCCAGTGTGCTTGTGGATTTCCTTCAGGTTCTCTGGTTTCCTCCCATCTCCTCTTAACATGCCGGGAGGTGGATTGGCTGTGCTACATTGCCCCTAGGTGTGAGTTATTCTGTTAATGAGCACCGCGTCCAGCGTTCCAGGGTTCGGCTCTGGATCCACCTGAGAAGGATAAAGCTCTTACTGAAGGGGAATGAGTGAATGTTCTGTGTTTGCCTGCAGGATAGAGCTGCAGGGTAGAGCTGCAGGATTGAGCTGCAGGGTAGAGCTGCAGGGTAGAGCTGCAGGATAGAGCTGCAGGGTAGAGCTGCAGGGTAGAGCTGCAGGGTAGAGCTGCAGGATTGAGCTGCAGGATAGAGCTGCAGGGTAGAGCTGCAGGATTGAGCTGCAGGGTAGAGCTGCAGGGTAGAGCTGCAGGATAGAGCTGCAGGGTAGAGCTGCAGGATTGAGCTGCAGGATTGAGCTGCAGGGTAGAGCTGCAGGGTAGAGCTGCAGGGTAGAGCTGCAGGGTAGAGCTGCAGGGTAGAGCTGCAGGATTGAGCTGCGGGGTAGAGCTGCAGGGTTGAGCTGCAGGATAATGGCTTAAATTATAAGTCAGATTTATTTGGTCAAAGTTGAAGTGTGAGTCAGTTGTTCCTAATGAATTCAGGAAGCTAGATGTCATTTTCATAAGTCATAGTAATTATCATACATTTTATTCTACCATCCTACTTTAGAATATATTTCATTAGTTTTAAATTGCCAAGAATACTGCTATTAAACTACTATTACTATTACTACTAATACTACTATTATTATTACTACTACTATTACTATTAATACTACTATTATTATTACTACTACTATTACTATTAATACTACTATTATTACTACTACTATTACTACTATTACTACTGCTGCTACTACTACTATTGCTATTAATACTACTCCTATTACTACTGTTATTATTACTATTACTATTAATACTACTACTGCTATTACTATTAATACTACTACTGCTATTACTATTAATGCTACTACTACTACAACTGTTAATACTATTACTACTTTTAATACTACTCCTATTACTACTACTACTGCTATTACTATTAATACTATCATTACTACTACTATTACTATTAATACTACTATTATTACTACTACTGTTAATACTACTATTACTATTAATACTACTCCTATTACTACTACTGTTATTACTACTACTATTACTATTAATACTACTATCATTACTACTACTGTTAATACTACTACTCCTATTACTACTACTTTTGCTATTAATACTACCGCTATTACTATTAATACTACTACTATTGCTACTACTATTATTACTACTGCTATTACTCTTAATACTACTATTGCTATTAATACTACTCCTATTACTACTACTTTTGCTACTAATACTACTATTACTACTACTACTACTGCTGCTACTAATGTTTCTATTACTATTAACACTCTTATTACTTTTATTACTACTACTACTGGCGTTATTACTGCTGATGCTATTAGTACTTCTGGTACTGAAATGTACGAGGGAGCAAAGCCATGTACGGCGTTTTATAC